>NW_012105686.1:113469-187704 GCF_000951045.1 Mandrillus leucophaeus | reverse complement strand
ACTCACAGTTCTGCATGGTGGGGAAGGCCTTAGGAAACTTACAATCATGGCAGAAGAGGAAGAGGCATGTTTTACATGGCAGCATGTGAGAGAATGCACAGTAGGAGGAACTGTCAAGCATGTATAAAACCATCAGACCTCATGAGAGCTACTCAGTATCATGAGAACAGCATGGGAGAAACCACCCCTAAGATTCAATCACCTCTCACCAGGTCCTGCCCTCAACATGTAGAGATTATGAAGATCAAAATTCAAGATGAGATTTGGGTGGGGACACATTGCTTAACCATATCATATGGTGTGGGCACCACCTGTTTGGTGCATGAGTGCATTGCAGTTGAAAGCCTGCCCTGAACACATGACCATAAAGAGTGATGACTACATCACTGCAGTTTAGGGTAGCTCAGCAAGATTTTATGTACAACAAAGAGTGTTTCTACTGCAAAAAATAAAACTGCATGAAAACATGAAAAGTGTGGGCCTTTTTTCCAGGTTATTAGTGCCGGATAAATTGTTTGAATAAGTAAATGATTAAATGCATGGGCTCTGGATACAGAAATATTGCCTGGAGAATAGCAAGGAGTCCATGGACATGGTGAAATATTCAGAGGAGAAACAGACACTTCCAGGAAAGAGGTCTAAGCAACTTTGCCCTGTTGCCTTTTCATCAGCACCTTATCAACTGGTACATACCTCTATCCCACATCCAATAATTTCCTCATCGTCCACCAGTAAGCACAGAATATCTAGCCAAACTCAAGACTACTCAGCTTTAAGAATTTGAAAATGTGGTTTGTATCTAACTTGTGCTGGTATTGAAGCAGCTGGTATACTTTACTGAAGACTTGTAAAAACAGGTTTTTCTCTGGGAGTCCCATTGACAGGTCTGGCTGTGATATCACCATCGCTGAGGTGGAAGAGAAATGGGATGTGTGTCTTCAGGGAACTGAGAATGGGCAGACACCAACATTCAAAATAAAAGGTTCCTCCTAAATATTTAGTTATGTTTTGATAGAGTGAATTATGTGTAAATTTTTTTGAATATGAAACAGGAATTGACCCAAGACATCAAGTGTTTAAGGGTTAAATAAAGGGCTTGTTATCGAATTATAAAGCTTACTTGATTATAAAAATCTATACAACATTAGGCCTTTAAGTGCAAACACAGAAAACAGTGCTTCTCTCAGTATTCATACAGTATGTCTATTTGCAGATGTTAAAGTGAATTTGACATAATGGTAAGTAGTTCAAACAATCTATATTGCTGGGAGCTTTTTCCTCACAGGAGATTGATTTTCCAGCACCATCAGCAGCAAGTCCAGAAATACCTTCAACTTTTGTTTACCATCCTGTAGGCCTGGGATTTTGTGTTTCACACTGTCTGCAGATATTAAGCAAACTTTTAAACATTTAACTGAAAAAGTTAATGAATTATTTTACTCTTAATTCTGAAATAACTTAAGACTCGTTTTCCTAAATAACTGCTTATTAAGAAAAGTTTGTTTTGAGTAACCAGGAAAAGGAGAATAATGGAGATAACTATATTGAATTATCAATAAAAGTCTACTCAGAAAGATAATATATCCCAACAAGAATTTGAGGAGAGGGATTTTACTACTGGGGACTAGTTGCTAAAAAGCCAGGAAGCCCAGAGAGAAGGCCTTATGATGAGACAAGTGACAGGATAGCAACAGCAGAAGTCTCTTGCCACCCCTAGGGCTGGAGAGACAACATGAGGAAATGTGGCTACTAGAGTTGATGATTTGAGGCCATCCAGTGGGCACAGGAACCATAGAAGAAAGTACCCAGTGGGAGCTTTGATCTCAAAAAGATGGCAGCCACCTGCAACAGAGAAAGAGAAGTACATATACCCATTCATCCCTTCCTTCAATGTCCTACCTCCTTCTCACATTAATGGATCCCAGATGGAAGCTGTTGACCATGGAGTCTGGCAAATGAAGTGGGCACAGCCCAGTTGTTTGCGATACAAAGTAGAGTGGGGAGATGTTGAGGAATGGATCTGAGAGCAAACAAGCAGATGGTCTGTACACCACATGAGAAGAGAAAATGAGAAAAGTTTCATGCTGGGAATTCAAAGCAGGTCCAAGGTAGTACGGGTCCATGGCTCAGGGGGGCGGTCCGTTAGTCCAGGTGGAACTTGAAGTTAGGCCACTGGTTGCATGCCATTTTGGGTTTGTTACTGATATTGGAGCAGGGTTCTGGATAACAGCCGTGGATAAAGTTCTTAATGAAAAACAGAAGAAAAGACATAAACTGGCTGAGAGTAAGAAGACAGATCCCTACGGAATGACTCAAGGTCTCCAAAATTAGCCGTAGTATATACAGGAAACCAGGTATTTTTAAGAAGTTTATCCATTAAAGTACTTTAACTGGAGAAGGGACATGAACATAGCTGGTTTTGGAAGGACAGTCTGCTGGCATCAATCTTTAGAAGGAAGGGGCCAGGGATTTTTCCAGTAAGAGCAGCTTCAGTATTTCTTCTTTTGAGAGCGTATCTTGCTCCAGGTGCTCAGAGAAGAAAACCAGATCTGTTGTTAGCAGTGACAATGGAAAGTCCCATCTTTGATATAATTCTCTTTTTCCCTATAACTGACCCCAAAGTAAGCCCACTTCTAGAACTATCAGACTGGATCCAATAGGCCCTTGTCAGTCAATCTCAGAACCTTCACACATTCTGAGGGTGGTTCCATGTAGCAAGGAGGCATTTCTCTGCACACCAGGCTCTGACATCTCTGTCTCATTAGAGAGCCTGTAGATTTAGGTCTTACACTGCATGTCATCTTAGCAAAAGGGCAAAAGAAAGAGCACCTCCAACTTCTACCATTAGACCTTAGAAAATAACTTGGATTTTTACTCAGAGGCACACTGTCTCAGAGTTCAGCCCCTAACTCTGGTCTTGGGACTGGATGATGTTTATCTTGTTTATGTTAGTACGAATTTAAGAAAACGTGTTTTTCTCTCTATGGTATCTGTTTAATAAGCTTTATATCCAATTATGGTGTGATGAATTTTATTTTCTGAGGAATTTTAGGGGTAGAAAGAGGAGACATTTTTGGAGGCAAAAGCTCTCAACGTTTAAGATGAGCTTCTTTCACATTTCCTGGGATGAAATTGCAGAGAACATTTACTGACATAATTTGTGTATTCTCAACTGACATTGTAATGATAATATTATATTAATCCACTCTTAAATCTCTAACTTTATATGAAATATAAATAAAAATGTAATATAATTAAAATTATAAAGAAAAATAAAAATGCATATTCAAAGGAAAGCTTTTTTTCTTAAATACTTTTTTTTATAACCTTGGAAACTTCAAACTACTTGCTGTCAGGATATGAAGACCTTTGGTGGAAGTAACTGATTTGCTGAATGCTGTTGCAGGCTTTTGTAATGGCTCTGAATTCATTTCAGAAAATATAAAAGTAAAAGAAAACCAAAAAAAGGGAAAGAATTTAAATAATAAGTTTGATCTTTTATGGTATTCCCAGGTTTGGGGTAATCACTCAATCTTCCATTGAATGATTCCTTCCAATAACAATACAGTCAAAATGTCCTGCAGACATTTCCAGGAGTGAAGACTGGGTAAAGGAGCTCACATATATACAGATACAGGTATTACTCATTGTTAATAGTACCCTGCACTATAGAGAAATATAATTTATTCACTTTGCTCCTAAGACATTTGGCCATATAGGACTCTACACTTGGACTAATTTCAAGATACTTAAAAGCTTTTCCTCTCCTTCATCTATCTTTCCTCTTTATTTCTCCCCCACCCCATTTCCTTCTTCAACCTTTTTCTTTTATACTTGTCTTCATTCTGAAACATATGTAAAGTGGATTTATAAATACATAATAATACATTCAGTTAGATTGTATATTATTTCAATATTAATACCTTTTAAAACATGAATAATGTAGCAAAACAAAAGGGAAATGGGAGTAAGGAACAAGTAATAGTAATAAATATATGAACTACATATTGAAAAATATTGTTCTTCTGCTAGAAGATGGCCATGAATTTGACTCTAGATTTTCTAGCCATCCATAAAAATGAGAAATCAAAACCACTTCTGAATAAACAGAAACACACAAAATCACAAGGAAATTTCTCTCACTGATTTTATAGGAAGGATGTGAATTTAGGTAATGAAGACAACATTCTTACAACAACCAGAGAAAAAAGAATCATTGAATTATTAGTAATGATATTCCTCAACCTAGGCACAATAGCAAAGACTTATTCTGAAAAGAGCAAATCTATACGAATAGTAAACTCATTAAAAGTATTCACTTTAACTTGAATTAAGCAGAACAAACTTTCCCAGACGTAGATCAGTACATAGTCCTAGAAATTGTTCTATAAAATGAATACTAAATGGTAAGAAAGTAAAAAGATGAATGATTGGAGATCAGCTCTTTCTTCACTTGTCAAATGTATTCAAGTAAGTCCTCAAAATTGAATGTCTCATAATTGCATACCAAAGATTTCAACGCTTTTGTAGACTGTTTATTTTCAGGGAAACATAATCTCATACTTTGCAACTAAAATCTAGATACTTTCATTGGTTTTAAGTGAATTTACATGGTTCTCTTCAGTTTTAGAGGGTCATTTTTACATATTGAAGATAAATATGTACTTATTCCAGTAGAATTGTCAGGCATATGCTGGATACATTATCTGTTTCACTTCTTTAAAAATGAATATTGCAAACACAAATGAGATCCAAAATAATTAGGCAAATATCAACATCTGAGTAAAGATCCACTCATTCATTTTAACTCTGTTGCAATGAAATTGCTCCCTTTCCAAGTACTATCACTATATTATATTGAATTTCCACATAAAATGTGATCTCAGTTGAAAAAGAAAATAATATTAATTATATAAAAATAATACTTGCAAACTATTATGTAGCATCTACTGTATGCTAGACACTGTCCTAAAAGATTTACATATATTAACTGCTTTAGTTCTCATGAGAGCCTACGAGGCAGGTATTATTATAATGCCAATTTACAGCTGAAGAAACAAAGCCATAAGGCAGTTAAGTAAATTGCCCGGTGTCACATAGTTGGTAAGGACAAAACTGGAATACACGGAAGAATGTTTGATTCCACAGTACACTCATGACTATTGTTATTTACTTACAAAGCAAAATTTGCTAAACTGTTTCTGTCTAATGGCAGTACTAATATTTACGACAAAAACAATACAGGTAACTATAAAATATTCAAAGTGATTTTTATAAATATTTTAAATAACACAACCAAATTAGCATTATCCTTATTCCAACAATGTTATTGTTGAGAGATTTTTCAGAAGTAATTAATCCACAGCTAATTTATTCTGTAAAATCTAGTTACTTTTAGCCACATATGATTTTATTTTACCAAAAATTATTTGACACACTTTATCACCAATGCCATGTGTTAACATTTTTATTTTTTGAATAATTTATAGCTGTTTCCAGAAACATAAACTACCTTCAAAAAAGCAAAGGTTGGCAATTATCAATATCATCCAAAATGATAGTTTCATGTTTCACTCATGAGATATTTACTTAGCTCTTGAGATGTGACAAGACCACGAGGGTGCTGGGGATACTAATATATATAATGAATAAGGACTTTCCCAAGTCATTATGTGATTACCACCTCCCTGCCTCCAAAGAGGTCACAGTTTATTGGTCTCAATAGGCCTACATGATTACCGTATATAGTGGAAGTGATATTTAAAAAAAGATAACAGCATGGAGCTATTAACTTAAATTGTGGAACAGAACAAGAACATGAGGAAAGGCTTCCCAGACAAGATACTACCAGAGCTGAATTTTGAATGACACAAGGAAAACAGCTCACTTATCAGGATGCCACATGTACAAGAAGCATGGAGGTTAAAGACAGCTTGATTCTCTCAGGGACTCCTAAAGGGTTAAGGCACAAGACAGAGAGTAATGAGATGAGATGACGATAGGGAAGTGGAGACTGGCCAGATCACAGAAGGCCTCTCTGAGAAAAGTTTCCGCTTCCGAACACTGGAGAGGGTGAGACAGTACGTGAAAGTTGTAGGCAGAGGAATGAGATAAAGAGGCTTGCATTCTATAGAGGTAATTCTGCCAGGAGGATGAAAAAGAGAAAAAGATGGTGGGAAAACAAGACTGGAAAATGGAAGATGTGTTTGGAGGCTATTAAGGCAATCCAGCAAGAAATGATGAGAGTGATTCTGAAGGCACTTCAAAAAGAGCTACAAAGAATGCTTTGAGAAATGGCAGGTCCTGTTGATGCAAGTGTAGAGGCTCCCTGATGAGTACTTTTGAGAATCTGGAACTCATTTAGAAGTGTGTTCAGGCATTTTTGCATGTGTGACAAGGACAGTTTTCCAAACAATAGTCCTTGAATAGAAAATTTACTCCTTGGAATGTGCATGATACTCATCACCATAGAGATTGCTTTTGCTAAACCCTTCAAGAAACAAGCTGCTTCTCCCTGAAAATCCCTTTATAAGCTCTTCTGTCTCTTAACAAGACATGTAGAGCCCCAAAGGTTGGCAGAGAGGAATGTTCTCTTTTATCTCCATCCAGAATTCTATCGAGTGGCACCTGAGATCGACCCTAGTGCAACGGCAAGAATCAAATTAAATTGACTTCCGCCCCACCCCACAGGACCATTCCAGTCAACCTGCAGCAGAAATTGACACTGCAAATTTACTCAGTTACTGAGATCCCTTGCTTCCAAGAGCTGGAGCTCCTCCAGCAGCTTGGGAGACTCATTAACATTCACATCTTTCCCAGCCTCATTATCTCGCCCAGATGTTTCTGTGACTGCCCCTTTAAAGCATCTCTGTCTATATTTTATTTACATTTGTTCAGCAATATTGATGCTTAATGAATAAATGCACTAAACTGTCAGTACTGGAGACTAATTAAATCTATGTATGAGCCTGAGAAGCTGATTGAAAAATTTGCAAGTAACTAAACTGGGTTTAAATAAACACTTTAGTGTAGTGCTTTAATTACACTTTAGTTTGTAATGTAATTTTTGGCTGTTTAAACTATGATTTAGGCTGAGCTAATTACAAATGATTTTCTACTCTGTAATTAATAATAACAAAATTGTAATTAGACAGCTGCTCTGGATCAGGACGACAGTTTGTATGTGCTGGCTCAGGGTGATGGGTCTGGCAGAGGCACAAAAAGAGCACTTGAGGATTGGGGCAGCCAGCCCCTCTCCAAGGTTCATTATTAAAGAACAAGGCCCGAGCATCTAGGTGAGTTTTATAATCCCAGTTGATGCTAAGGAAAAGGGTTTTTTATTTGTTATACACTAAGTGTCCCCAGACGTTCTCAGTCCTCTGGAAAAGCAATGATGACACCAAATTTCCTTTTATTCCTAACTGTAGCTTCCAACTCACTCACTTTTCCTTTCTGTCAGAGATTAAATCAACTGGTATTAATGTGTCCATCAATAAGTCAATTCATCATCATCATCATAGTAACGATTATCATACCTTAGAATTTTTTTTCTGGTTATGTTTGCTGCATAACACATCATCCCAAATTGTAGGTCATAAAACAGCTATTCCATTATGGTGTAAGATTCTATGGGTCAAGAACTTGGACTGGGTGCAGTGGGTGTGCTTTGTCTTTGCTCCATGAAGTTTGGAGCCTCAGCTGAAAAGACAAGAATGACTGATGAAACTGGAATCATCTAGAGGCATTTTTTAGTCAGCGCTTCCACCCCGACTCTCCATGTGGCCAGTGCTTCCTCGAAGTGTGGCAACCTAGGGGTAGTTGAACTTAGTACGTGGGAGCTCAGGGACCTCATGAGTGAATTCTGGAAAACAAGGTGGAATCTGTATTGCCTTTCATGACCTAGCCTTGAAAGTCACATAGCATCACATCCACCATACTTTGTTGTTTGTATCAACAAGCCCATGCAGATTCTAGGGGTGATATAGCAAGACGGGTGACTAGCAAGGTGCTATAGAATGAATGCTTGTGTCCCCTCAGAATTCCTATGTTAAATGCTAATGCCCAATAGGATGGCGTTATGAGATGGGGCTTTGGGAGGTGATCAGGTCATGAGGGTGGAACCCTCATGAGTGGAATTGGTACTGTTAGAGACTTAAGAAAGCTTCCTTGACTCTTCCATTATGTGAGGGCACAGGAAGAAGATGGTTATCTACAAACCAGGAAGTGAACCCTCACCAGACACCTAATGTGTCAATACCTTGGTCTTGTGCTTCTCAGCCTCCAGAACTGTGAGAAATAAATACAGGTTGTTTATAAGCCCCCCTCCTCCCAGTCCCAGTTTATGATAGTTTGTTATAGCAGCCTGAACAGAGTAAGACACAAGGTCACATTGCCAAAGGGCATGTGGGATGAAGATGCAGCCATCTTTGGAAAATGCCACCTGCTACAGATTTGCAGATTTTGTAGTTTTTGAAGTGCATTTGTTACATAATTGGATATTTAAAACCACATTGATGTAGGCAGGACAGTAAATGCTACCTTCATTTCACAAATTGTGTTCTGTGAAAGATAAATAATTACTCCTTTGGTATGTGGCAAAGGTGGATAAAACCTTAGATTCAAACACTTTATACGTCCAATTGCCAACCAGAATTATGTAAAAAGAAAGACCTGGTTCTTTGTCTCTTATCATAGACTTAATTCTGAACAGCTTACTTCAGCCCATTTGTCTCATTTGAAGCATTTCTGCTTCCAGATCATCACCTTGTTTCTTTGTTGTTCACTGCTCCATTTTTGTCCTCTGTCACCCTTTCTACTTGTAACCCATGACATTTTAAAAAGAACATCATCTTTGTCATTCACATAATGTTCTTGTTCAAATGTCAGTTGAGCTGACCAAAGTTAATTTAATAAGTAATCTTCGGAAACTTAATTCTAGGAATTGGGTGCAGTGATAGTCTTACATACAGAAGAAACCAGAACAAAATGTCTAAACCTCTCTGCCTAGCCCCCTTTCTCTCCCAACTCTCTCTGACACACATACACTCTGACACTCACACACACAAAGAACTTCCATAGGGGACGCCTGAAGTTCTCCAAACAGGGAATGAAGCTCGTCATGATGTTATGTTGTAGACCAAAATGGAGGTCCTGTAAGAAACCTAGTCCTTGTTTAGTAAATCTCACCAGCAACATCAGAAAATTTTAAATAATTGAAGGCCATATATAACTAAGCATCAAAATATGCAGGGAAAAATGGCTATGTAAATTCAGGTAGACAGATGTCAACAGGAGAGGAAAATGGACAGGTGTCATGAAGGAGTTAGTTCAGATTTGCATCTTATTCCGCTTTAATCGAATATGGGAGTCGAGGAAAATACTTTTTATGGGTAAGACATCAGCATCAGTAAGAATAAAAAGGAGAGAGTAAGCATGGCACATGGAGATGAATGTTTTAACAATGTTTATAATGGAAAAAAAAATGGGAAAAAAGCCCAAATGTTCAACCACGAGGAATTGTTTAAACAAATTAATGTATACCTATTTAATACAATATTTTCTAAATATCTCCTGGATAGAAAGAGGTGAGGTTATGTCATTTAATGAATCAAAAAGGGATGGAATTGAGTGTATACGTGAAAGTGTAGACTTTGGGGAGAATAAAATGTTCAGTTTCCTGAACTGAATAGGATGGATGAAGGAATGGGTATAGAGAGTTTAGGGACAAAGATAAATATGAAAGAATGCTCCAATGGTTAACTTACCACTGAAATAAGATGAGAGGCCCTCTGCTTACAGAAGAAGGTCTAGAGATGCATTAGCTTTTTGAGAACACCTTTCTCTACGTTACCTGTACTCATTGGTATACAAGTTTGACTGCCGTACCAAAGCCCTAAAGATAAGATATAAATGTATTTCTCTTCCATTAAAGAATGTGAGTATGTGAATAATTTGCAACTCAAGAATGTTGGGGAACCAGGTTCATACCGTCTTATTTTTTTGCTCTCCCACCATGACACTGTCGTCTTCCATTTAGTCCAAGATGGTTTACCACTAGGTTCTTGTCTCAATCAGTAGATATAGAAAGAAATTGTAATGGGAGAGCACAACTGTATTTTTCTTTAAAGACATTTTTAAAACCACTTTTACTTAGTTGTAGGACCATGCCTAGGCCTGAAGGAAGCTGGGGAAAGTAGTTTTTAAATGAACATTCATGTAATAAAAATATAATGCTATGGGAAAAGAAGGGAATATATACTGAGAGACAACGAGGAGTTTCTGACACAGTACTATTACCAGATAATTCAGTACAAGGAATAAAAAAAATTCTATGAGATCCAGCCTCTGTCTAGCATCCAAACACTCATTGGAGTCACTACATAATCAGAATCCTCTCAGAATTAAATGTGAGTAGGACATATTTAATTTTAAAAGAAATATCACATACACACACACACACACACACACACCCCTCTAAGAATCACCAAAGTGCTGGTCCTAGTTACAGCAGTAAACTGAGTCATGAGAATAGTAAATGCAGAAGCATGTTGAATTATAATTATATAAGTAGCATGAATGATACACTCTAGCTAACGTTTTATGAGTAAGACCTCAGTTGAATATTGTTTACCTTCTACCCTGCAATGTTTACATGTTGCTTTAGAAGTTTCATATCATTTTCTGAAAGTTCTCATTTTCATTCCTTTATTCCTTCACTCTGCAGCTCATGCAACCCTTTCAAAAATTTAACATTTAATTTTTTTCCTCAAACTTCTCACCTTGTTTTAGTATGCCCATATTTATTGTCTCTCGGCCAAACGCTGGATTTTCCTTTATTTTCTTTCAATATTATTAGTGATATTAGCATATCTCTAGATGTAATATGCCAGCATTTTCATTCAAGTATCATTTTTCACCATTCACCAACTCTGTTCACTTACCAATTTTGTAACAGAAATATCTTTCGCTTCATCTTGTGTTACAACTTTGGAATTTTTTATTGACTATCTCCTTTGCTTCAAATATATTTTATATGTCTCCAAATCCTATCAAGTCTTAAACTTCTCAGAAAATCATCCCTGCCTTCCTAAAGCTTTTGCTGCCTATTTTATGATTATTCCTAAAATTATAATTTATTTCATGGCAGTTCATCTAAATCCATCGATAACTGCTCCACTGTCTACATTTACAAATCAAACTCTTTGATCTGATCCTCAGTGTCCTCCACAATTTGCTCTAACCTTATGTCACTCTAATTCACCATGTTAAGAGCATTTAGCCCCTCACTACTCAAAGTCTGTATTCTGATCAGAACAGATCCACCTCATCTTGAAGACTCACTGAATCAGAATTTGCCTTTGAACAAAACTCCTCCCTTTTCAGGTGGCAGATTAGCATTGGTTTTAGCATACAATTCTTGACACAAATTAAGACCTTACTCAATGTTATTACTACAACCTTGTGTTCATTCTCCTGTTCTTTTGTTTTGTTCATTTGCCCTGGATAGACTATAATCCAACTTTGTCACAGGCCCCAGTTTGCTTTTCCTAAAAGCTAATTCAAGTTTTACCTCTAAGACTTTTTAATTTGGTAAATATCTGATTTCTGATGTGACAGTTTTCCAGTGTAATATTCGAGAAAAATGGCAAGCCGGGGTCTCTGGGCTCTCATGAATTTACAGGTTCCTCCCTCCACACTGGCTCAAGAGACCTTCAGGAATTGGGCTTGCCTCTGTGAAAACATTAGCTACAGTGTGTCATTCTAGAGCTGCATCCATTGACTTATAACCTTGAACTCTTGCCTGTCCTTTGCTTTGCTTATTTGCAGATTTGGTTGTAATTCAAAATAAAAACAACATTAATTTCATCCAATTTTTAATTCTATTGTTAGCTACTCATCATTACGCTCATCCTTGTAATTATTGTTATGATGATTATGATTTAAGACCAAGATGTCATCATCTTGAACAAAAGGGTGAAAGCTGACTTTACATCTGATAATTGATGTATCATGGCCAAGGCTGATGATCTGTTGACAATAAGGATCTGGTTTCCATAGTGAATAAGCTTCTTAGAGAGAGCCACTGACTCATTTTACTTGTATTATTTCTACAAGAAACATGGTATATCATCTCATTATAGCTAGATAATGGTGGCTAACCGTCTACCTATAGGAACATACAGCCACAGAAGAGATGTCCTGCCTTTTTAGCAAAAGCACAAATTAGAATTATACAAGATTTTACCAAGAAGGCTTTGAACTCACAAGTGTACAATATACTTAAGTATTCCTAAGTTTTTTTAAATTAAATGTTACCACCTTTTATGAGTTTGCATGGTAACTTCGGTCCTCAGACTATACTCTCTGGGTCCACTTATTCTCTCTCCATGAGCTCCCACACTCACGCCAGTCATGCTTTCATTCCCAAAACTGCATGGAAACTACTATCACAAGAGTCTGCATATCTTCACATCCAAGATGTGCAGACTTTTGTGAAAATTAATCATTAATTCTCATCTACTTGAAATTTGAATGGCAATTGATATCCTTAATCACTCCTTCCTTCCTGAGACTTTTTCCTCTCTTGGCTTTGTAAGATCAGGTTATCCTGATTTTCCTTCTACCCCACTGGCTTCTCCTTTTCAGACTTCTTTGTCAACTCTTTCTACTTTTTCTAACTTCTAAATGTTGATGTTCCTTGGGATTAGTGCTCAATTTATTTCTTCTCTATCAGATAAATTCAGCCAGTCCTATAATTTTCAATACCATTAAAACAAACATTGATAATCATTAATATTTACATTTTTAGCACAGGTATTTCCCATAGACTCTAAATTTTTGTAGCCAATAGCCTATCTGACTTTTACTTGAGTTTCTAACAAACATATTAAACTTCACACATCCAAAACAACTCTTAATTTCCTCCTGCTATGGTTTGAGTGTTTGTTCCCTCAAAAACTCATGTTGAAATGTAACTGTCATGGTATTGGGAGATGAGAACTTTATGCATGATTAGGTCATGAGAGTTCCATCTTCATGAAAGGATTAATGCCTTTATTGTGGGAGTGGGTTCATTATCATAGGAGTGGGCTTGTTACAAAAGGATGAGTTTGGCCCCTTCCTCTCTCTCTCACTCTCTTTTTGCCCTTCTGCCTTCCACCATGCTAAAAGGCACTCACCAGGTGCCAGCTCCTTGATCTTAGAATTTCCAGCCTCCAGAACTGTGAGCCAATACATTCTGGTCATTATAAATTACCTAGTCTGGTATTCTGTTACAGCAGTACAACAAAGACTAAGACACCCTCATCAGCTCTTTTAACATTTGCCTACTAAGCAAAAGGCAATACCAATTATCCGACTATTCAGAGCAAAAACCTTGTAATGATCCTTGGCTCTTCTCTTTTTCACACACCTTGCTTCCCATCCATATGCAAATCCTGTTGGTTCTATATACAAAATATATTTCAATCCAATTACTTCTCACCAAATCCACCACACTACTGTGCAATACCCTCTGCTGAACTTCCACAATTTCTTTTAAATGGTCTTCTCATTTCCACTCTTGCCCTAATATAATCCATCCTCTTCCTGCAGGCAGAGGGATTCTATTAACATGAGTCAGATCCTGTCACACATAGCCTAATACTCTCCAGTGGCTTCTCTTTACACTTACAATAAAATCTAATCTCCTTTCTTTACTACCGAGGTGCATTCCCTAAGATATTTCTGTGGTGTATTTCCTGCCTTGCATTGCAATGATGTGCCTAGGTGAGATGGGAGAAATTGTTTAGTGTATCTTAAGCTGGATTTCAGAGCTGGAGTGCTCTTTCTGGGGCAGCCATTAGAAACAATGTATCAGGGTGATCAACTTTTCCTAAGTTGACTGGGAAAATCCTGGTTTTAACATTAAAACCTTTGTATTCTTGGAAAATCCCCTCCGTTCCGGAGAAATTCAGACCATTGGTCACAACACAATGTGTTCACACCTGTGACTATTGAGTCCTTTCTCATAGTCGCTCAGTAGAATCACTTTCTCTTATTAATCATGTATTTAAATAGGCTTTTATGAGATCTAATCATAAATTTGCTGTACATTATACACAACTACTCTAGATTGCACACAACCAGTTTTTAAGTTAAGAGAGAGGCTACAAATTGTTTAGAAATTTGTGTGTCTCCTGAATATGCATGAACACATAAAATCAAAAGGTATTTTTTGTATAAATTTATGGGATACGAGTATAATTGTCTCACACGGATACATTGCATAGTGGTGAAGTCAGGGCTTTTAGTGTATCCATCACTGGGGTAATGTACATTGTATCCCTTAAGTAATTCCCCCCTCCCACCCCACCCTTCTGAATATCTCTTGTCTATCATTCCCCACTCTACATTCATGGTATATATGTTATTTAGCTCTCACTTAGAAGTGAGAACACGTGATATTTGTCTTTCAGTATCTGGTTTGTTTCACTTAAGATAATGGCCTCCAGCTCCATCCATGCTGCTATAAAAGACATAATTTTACCCTTTTTTTATGGCTGAATAGTATTCAATCATGTATATATATATATTCTACATTTTCTTTATCCAGTCATCCATTGATAGACACAGGTTGGTTCCATTTCTTTGCCATTTTTAATAGTGCTATGATCAACATACAAGTGCAGATACATCTTTGATATAATGATTTCTTTTCCTGTGGGTAGCTATCCAGTAGTAGATTATTCCATAGGTGTATCTTGCAGGAATCACATGTACTCACTAGGACCCACAAATAAGGAAAGCATACCTTTTAACAATGAGATGAGAAAACACTTTTCCCATTAGTGCAATATTTAATATTGTTCTGTCAGTAGGAAGCTAGATATAGACTAAGTACAATAATATACTTTTAATAAATCTCCAAATAAAATAAATATAAAAATACACAAGAATAGAACTGCTATTTTAATTGTTTTCTACACATAAGAAGTACTTTTGTGTTGAAGAAAGCCAAGAAAGAAAAAGAACAGATCCCTTGGAACAGGGTCACCAACCCACAGGCCACTGACCCTTTCCGGGCCACACAGCAGGAGGTGAGTGGCAGGTGCGCAAGTGAAGCTTCATTCATATTTACAGCTGCTCCCCATTGCTTGCATTACTGCCCAAGCTCCATCTGCTGGTAGATCAGGTGCAGCATTAGATTCTCACAGAAGCACTAACTCTATTGTGAACTGTGCATGCGAGGGATCTAGGCTGTGAGCTCCTTATGAGAATCTAATGCCAGATGATCTGTCACTGTCTCCTATCATCTCCAGATGAAACAGGAAAACAAGCTCAGGGATCCCACTGATTCTACATTATGGTGAGTTGTATAATTATTTCATTATATATTACAATATAATAATAGAAATAAAGTGCACAATAAATGTAATGCACTTGAATCATCTGGAAACCATCTCCCCACCGATAGTCAGTGGAAAAATTGCCTTCCATGAAAGCAGTTCCTGGTGCCAAAAAGTTTGGGGACCGCTGCCTTAGAGGGTTGCAATTAAAAGTTTTATTATTTTATTTTTGGTAGCTAAACAACTGAACTGCATAAACACATTGATCCCCTATTTTCAGATTTGTAACAAAATAAAAACAATGCAAATTACATGACAATAGATATCTGTTTCTAATGAAAAGTGTTTCTATATTATTTATATTAAGTATCTACTTATAAAACATTTACTTTATTACCATTACATGTATAAAAATCATTGTTCATGATCGTGTTCCATTATGCCAAATCATTTTAAAATTATTCATTTTAAAATACTTTTATTTTAAAAATTTATTAAAAGTAGACTAATGCCTTCATAGCCATGATTAGACAGTATTTTTATAAACAACATTCTGTTTTCTTTCTAAATATACATAGTATTTTTTCCTTAACTATTTACTGGTTCACAATAATTAAAATTTTTTCATCTTCACTTTTTTGAGGGATGCAACAAACACTTGGTTAAAAGTGCCACCTTAAAATATTTATTAAACAAATAATAAATGTCTAATTCCTTCTTCCATTTAAATAAGCAGGAGAAAGAATTAAATAATTCTGATGACGCGATCTGTGGTTTTTGCTGATTTTCGCCTTGCCTTAGTGGCTTATCATCTTTAGCCAGTGAATTATTCTTTCATTTTGAGCTCATCTTGTCCCTGATGGCCCAATTATTGCTTCTGGGTAATGACCCAGTCAGATCTTATTTAGAAAGAAACTTACTCTTAAACAGCACACAGTGATGCCTTTTTGACCTCAAAGAAGCCACAAAAGACATCTGCATTATCATACAGAGTAAAATGGGTCCAGTAAAATTAGGTTCCAGCTGAGAAGAAAGCTTCCTGAAGGCATTTGGTGCCTCAGAGTCATGGACTAGATCAAATTTTCCATTAGAAATAGTAATTGGTTTCATTCTTCATTCTCCCAGATGTCATTCATAAAAAATTATTAGGCGGTCATGTTTGACCACAAGGTAGACCCTCTTATGCAATCCTGAATCTGCTGTTACTTAGCTAAACAATCCAGTTCTTTAAACAGTCCTCTTCAGATTTGTTTTCACCCCTTCATCATTACTGCGCATGGTATTTTTAGTCTGTTCTGTTTTTCATGTTTTAAAAAGCAAAGACCAAAACTGGTTATTGCAAAAACTGATTTCTCAGCGCACTAGGGAGAAATGCCCTCTAGTGTAGATGCACAAAGAAGGAAGTGCTTGATTCTTCTTTTTATAGTGAGAAAATCTTAACTGAGAAAGACAGATTACATGGAAACACGTAATTGTTCAGTTTATGTTGAGACTTATCCTCTGTTTTTTGAAAATTCAGACAATTCAAAAAAAATTCAAGATAAAGTTGAAAGCAGGAAGCATCTGGTTTTTGGGGACAGCTGATACACTTAGGCTGTGAGGAGCATAGGATGGTAGGAGAGAATGAAGCAGTAACATTGATGGCAGTGGGAAGAAGCAGGGTGTCACACCAAGGCCAGCCAAGATCCATGCAGCATTAAGGCCATGGGCTTCCAAATGGGGACTTCCCTGCCAATCTTTTATTAATGTCACTTGAGTAGTTTTGTGTGTTCCTTGCCCCCTTGGCAAAAACTGAATCTATATCCTCCCCTGTCTTTTAGCTTTCTGCATCACTATTTCCACTCAAATGACAGTGGGATATTCTAAGGAAGTAATCAGTTAATAGCCAGATGTTATCACCAAATTATGAATCTTTCTCTGATGAAAGGTGATTGTAACTAATTTAATGCCAATAATTTTCTTTTCATCTTTTTGGTGCAGTAAGAGGTTGTCTTTTCATCCCTACATCATGAATGAATAAGTACAAAGTCCCCTAGTTCTCTTTACTGAAGTATGGCTAATTACCCTGAAAGGACGAAACAAATCATAGTTACGAGCAAAGTGAAGACATTTCCCTCCAACTCTGATCAAATTCATTTCTCTTCCTCCTGTAACCTTATAACTCCAACTCAAGGTGTATGTTTCCAAGGAAGGTCATGTTTTAAAATATGACTTTAAGCCCACAGATTTTACGCAACGGTCTCATCCTGAGCAAGCATACTACATAAATCCAGGTATTATTGCTGTTGTCATTAAATCATGTTAGTGGCTTAAAGCAACATTTCTCAAAATGTTGTCACCTGACCAGTGCATTAGCATCATCTGGGAACTTGTTAGAAATGCAAATCCTTGGCCCCACTCAAAACCTGCTGAATTATAAACTCTAGGGGTGAGGCCCAGCAATCTGTTTTCACAAGCCTTCCAGGTGATTCTGATGTACAGTAATGTTTTGGCAATCACTGTCTTAAGAAATAACACAAAATATTTGAGTCAGGTAACATAGATCATTGCTAAGAGCTGAAGAATTAACAAAGACCACCCCAATGGGAACAAACAGATGACACATATCAGAGCTTTCTAGGGCAAGGGAGTCAGCTACCACCAGTTGCATTTGGCAGAAACTCAAGGCAGGCAGGGGAGTGGAAAATCTTTATAGTTTAGTTTTTTAAAAAGGCAGGGGGAGGGCTTCAGATATGCTTGGAGAAGTTGAAGTTGGGCTAACTAGTAGTGGAACATCTTATGTGATAGATTTCAGAACATATGTGACTTTACTTGATTTCGAGTTGGAAGCAGGGTCAAAAATAGAGAAGCTGGCAATCATTGACTAAGTTCTGACCATTCTGGGCCAACTGTGGCAAAGGTATAGTCTGGCTTACTAGATTGGATGCTATAGGGGTTTGCGGGTGAGGGTCCTAGTTTACATAAGGAGGTCTGGCCATCGTCTATCGGTATGTTCAGTCTCACAGCCCCTCTTTTGGTCATTCTATCAGTTGAGTGAGGTTGACAAATTCAGAGAAAGCTAACAATCCAGATCTTCATTGCTTAAACATTGTCTGCTTGTCTCCATAGTTAATTGTATCATGAGGTCCTCTTGACCATTTTGTTGTTGCATCATTGTGGCAAGCAATTGCCAAGAAAGTTACTCCTCAGAATCACTTAAGACTCTGACTATAATGTAACAAGCCAGCATCACAACCACTATGACCAAAACAAAAACAAGTAAAAGTCCCTGTAAGATCTTTGGAGAAAAGAACCCCAATTGCTCAACTCAGACCAAGAGAAGTAATCTTATAAGTCATGAGGACCAACCTTAGAAAGCCATGTAGCTGTATTTATAAGGCAATATATAAATAGCTGTTCTATCTTGGCAGTTTCATTGATCCAAGTTCAGCAAGAAATATCAGCAATGGCAGAAACACCAAAATGATTAGCCAACAAGAAATCTAAAGCAATGCAATTGTCTATCACTACTCATGCCCACAAGACTAATCTGTATTTAGGGCAAGGGGAGTAACATCAATGAAATCTGTTAGTTAGTGATACATTTCTTACTGTCTTTTCTCTTAGTACGATTGCTACCATTGGTAGCACTACTCTGATTGCTTGCATATACAGTGAGTCAGTCATTCTCCCAGGAGAACCACCTTACTAATTGAAGATAATCTCTTTTTGAAGCTCACACATAGTATAGAACTAGGTTCTCTGTGCACAGACAAACCTCAGCATATTATTCCTAAGATGCATGAGGTGCTGGTATGAAGCAAGGAGTACCAGACATCCAGGCCCTCAAGGAAGTAGTATCCAGCAGGAGTATGTGAAGATTTTTTTTTTAAGGAGTTGTTTGTAACACAAGGTAAGAACCAAGGCCTTACAGTAGATGGATTTGGAGTGCTATTAATATTTTTCAGGTGTCAGGTATTTAGCTTATTGCCTTATAAAGGTTGTTGAATTCAAATTTGGACTTACCTAGGGTCCAATCAATAGATTTAAATAATTTGACCTTTTTCTGAAAGGGAGAAACACTAGCAAAGTAACAGTTTTATTTACTTAAGGTCATTTTGCTTAAGGTTGTTTGCTTAAGGTCATTTTCCATGTAGGTTCAAGTGGAAACACTGTCAGGTGTTATTTCCCATAGTTTCATTTTATGAGACCAGAATTTCCCAGAGATTTTTATCATGGTGATCCAGTGATGGATGGTATGTGCAGCAGTTGGTGAGACTGAAGGCAATGAAAACAGTTTGGAAACCTAAGAAGGGCATTAGAATGAGTATGTTCTGAACTAATAATTATAATAAAAAGGAAAGAAAAGAGAAAAAGATTAGAGTGAACAACAAGAAAGGAAAATGAAAAGAGATATTACTATAAGCAAGCAGATGAAAACAAAACAGGAATTAGACAGGAATCTGATGTCTTGAGCAGAAGCTGCCTGCTTTCTAAAGTCATTGCCTTCCTCCATTGTTCTTAAGTCAGCTCTCCTTCTGAAGATCTGAAGATCCTTCATTGGATTCCATTATTAGAGTAGACTCCTGATTGTGAGGAAATATGTAGTGTTTTTTTCAGTTGTGAAACATGTACCTAGGGATTGACCTTCTAGAGTTTCACTTCTATATTTGTTATTAATAGTACTTAATAAGTTTATTTCCTATGAATGTTCAAGAGCAGTTTTTCCATGATAGTTTCTCCAATAGACAAAAATCTCCTGGTTGAAAATTGTTAAGCAGTAAAATTCATAAAGATGTTGTGGGGAGGCAGCCTTAACCTGTTGATAATAAGATTGGGTATAGTGCCTGAGCCCCTTGAAATATTTTGCTATGTCTGTGTGCAGCAGAGTCTAGTATCAGAAGTGAAATCACTAAATGCAAAGGCCTTTCAATGACCAGTTCATAGGCAGACAACTGATGTGTTCCCAAGGGAGTGAACCATGTGGATATAAGGGGTAATGGGAGTACATTTGGCCAAAGACACTCAAGGGTTCTGGAAAGATTTTCTAAGTGTACTTGACAGATGACATTAGTTCTTTTCATCTTTTCAGAAGATTCTGAGTAGTAAGAGTAGTGTAGTTGTTGAGTAAGGAGTAACACCTTACAGAGTTCTTTTATAATGTTTCCCATAAATTGATGCCTCAGTCATTGAATATAGAAATTGATAAACCTAGGTTGGACACACAAGATCAAACAGCATTTTAGAGAATGTAAAATGTGTACCTTTTGAGCAAAGAAAGGGTTTAACACATCCTAAAAATTGACATTTGATAATGAGAACATATTCAGATCTCATGGAGAATGAAAGCTGGGGGGAAAAAAGCCATCTGAGGTGGCCAAAGGACCCTTTATGCTTTGATTCATGTCCATGCTTTATCTTCAGTTTTTCTAGCATGATATTTTTGACATGACATGATTGGAAAGCAAGCTCTCCTGTTTTTTAAGTTTTCCAACTAATACTGATTTAAGATAATAAGCCATTTGTCTATAGCATGATTAGTAGTTTTATGAGAAAATAGCTAATATCTATTTGAAATAATCTGATGCTACCAACTAGTGACCTTGTGATCATCAGAGATTATTTGAATGAAGGGTAGAACCAGATTTTTTCCACTCTTGCTTTACAAAATAAGGAGCTACACAAAGATATTGCTTACTAGTCTCTTTGAACCCTTCCAGAGGCTTATGCTTTAAGACTCTATACAGGACTATAGTCTTGATTAAAGTTGCTGTTTGGCATAACCAACTTCCAGAGACTTTTCTTTTACCATCCATATTTTAATAGGCAGCTTCCTAGGAAGTAAGAGTTCATTTAAAAGTTCCCCAACTTGTCAATTTTGGTAGGTGTTTCAGTGGATGTAAAGATCCTCTTTTGTTTCCAAAACATCAGAAAGTCATGTATTACTCCAAAAACATGCTTGCTATCTGTATAAATGTTTATGTGCTTTGGCATAGTAAGTTTTAGTAAGTGCAATAAGTTTAGCAATCTAGGTTGATTTTACCCTAGGTAGAGCACAATTTCAATAAGATGAGCTTAATTTAATGAGACCATATCCTCATTGATAACCTCCATTTTCAGCTTCGAGATAGGATTCATAAACAAATAATAGGTCTCAGTCATTAATGAGAGATTCTAATAAGTGTAAGCAAGGTAGAGAAGTTTTCTTTCTGAGATGATACAATCACGAGGATCTTTTTTACTGGTAGGGACACAAGAGTAGTGTCAGGATTCAGGGTGTTGCATCAGTGAATAGTAATGCAAGAAGTAGAGAGTAACAGAATTTCAAGAGGCTAATTGGATGACTGAGGGTGTGTGTTCTTAATCAATAGTGATACTTTACTGTGTGAGAAACTATGAGGTCAAATGGGTTGCTACAACTAGTTCAGCAAAGCATTAACAAGTTTGAAGTGACAGCTATTGCTCCAAGGCAAGGGAGGTAAGACTTTGCAACCAGGTCAAGGGTGAAACTGTTCTAAATGATGGGGTTTTTTAAATGATTCCCACAATGTTGAGTTAAGATCCCAAAGACTTGTCCAGATTGCATGTATATAAACAGAGGGCTTTTTGCAGGTAGGGAAGACTTGTCCATGTTTGAGCTCCTGGAGAAAGAATTTCTTTCATTGACAGTTTAGTCAATTTATAAACAGGTGTTGCAATCTCAGAAAAATTTGACACCCATTTCCTGCAGTATCCAAATAAGCTCAGAAATCTGCTCAACTGTCATTTTATTAAGAGTCTATGATAAGTTTGGATGCTCTTTAGTCCATTTGAAGAGAAGTTCTCCCTCTTCAAATAGGTCACACCATAAATAATGGACTGTGCTTTGGCAGACTGGTAGTTTATCTTTTGAAACTTTATGTCCATTTTCTGCTAAGACCAGATCAAGTAAATAGAACCTTTTTTTTACACGCCTCCTTGTTCTCTGAACAAA
Source organism: Mandrillus leucophaeus (assembly GCF_000951045.1). NCBI lineage: Eukaryota > Metazoa > Chordata > Mammalia > Primates > Cercopithecidae > Mandrillus > Mandrillus leucophaeus. The sequence goes on along the minus strand of NW_012105686.1, from coordinate 165,426 downwards.
GTATTTTTTCTTTAAATAAATCATCTATGTATTGTTTGAGAACTGAGTCACACAGAAAATTTATGTCTTTTTAGTTTTGAATGAAGACCTAGGATAAATAGAAGAGAGCTTCAGTAAACACCTGGAGCATAACTTTCCACAAATATCATTGTCCTCCATAAGTTTAGGCAAAATGGTATTGATTGTCCTGAGCTAGGGGAATACTGAAATGGACAGAAAAGAAGACCATTATGGTGAAAGAGGGTGCTTTAGGAATTGATGCCAGGATTGTATGTGGGTTAGGTACCACTGGGAAGAAAGAAAGAATTTTGTGAAATAGCTTGATTTCATGAACGAATTGATATCATTGTTCATTTGGTTTATTCGCTGATGGAAGAGTTATAAGGACTACTGCAGACTATGAAATGGCTTTTAGATAGAACATCTTCAACTCTAGCTTTGAGTCTACTTTAACTGGCTTCAAGGGGTATTGTGGAAGTAGACAGTTTGGTAGGACCTTTCTGAACTTTAATAGGTTCTTCACTAATTATTTTTCCTACTTCAGTAGAAATTTTCGTCCATAAAGTGTCAAGTATGGTGTCAAGATCTTTAACTGGGGTATACAACAAATATAATGGAGATAGCAAAGGTATATCCAGAGCAGACACACTATGATTCTGAATATTGGAGTTCTCTGGGATCTCAAGAAATAGTCCCTCTGTACACTTAATATTATAATTCCATTTGCAGAGTAAATATCTTTCTTTTAAATTTTCAGGGTGGTGTCACAGAGCAAAAAGTAGTGTTGCTTAATTGAAGGTCTATGGGTTATGTTTAAGGGCCAGAAGATGGGAAATATCTGTGGGTTATTATAAATACCTAGTACCTGTGTGCTATGTTTACTCCAAGGAAGAAGCTGAACAAAGACAAGAAAGTTCAATGAAGGAAGAACAGTGCCCATAGCTACCAGGAATTGATGAGGTTGACCACCTATATTAATAGATAATTCACCTTGACTTTTTAAAGTTAAGGCATGATACTGGGTGCTTTGTTCGTTCCCTGGAGTACTCCCTTTGATCTGAGTTGAGATATGTCTTTTGTCTTGGTGTATATTTTGTAAGATTGAAAACTATTTTGCTTAAACTATCTCTTCTATTTAAAATATCTACAAGTAACTGAGCATGGTAGCTCATGCCTGTAATCCCAGCACTTTAGGAGACTCAGGTAGGAGGATCACTTGAGGTCAGAAGTTTGAGGCCAGCCTGGGCAACATAGTAAGATCCTGTCTCTACGATTTTTTTTAATTAGCCAGGCATGCTGGCACATGCCTGTAGACACAGCTACTCAGAAGGCTGAGGAAGGAGGATCCCTTGAGGCCAGGAGTTCGAGGCTGCAGTGAGCCATGATTGTGCCACTGCACTACAGACTGGGTGACAAAGCAAAACCCTGTCTGTAAAAATACATATATACAGAAAGAATTATATCATATATATCTCTATCTATCTACCTACATAGATATTGTTACAGATAGATAAATCTGTATATAGAGATATCTATATCTTGTGTGTCTGTGTGTCTACATATATATATAGAGAGAGAGGTAGAATTATGTCATATGTATCTACCTACCTATCTACCTATATAGATATTGCTATAGATAGATCTGTATATAGAGATATCTGTATCTTGTATATACATACATATGTGTGTATATATGTGTGTGTATATATAAAGAGAGAGCGAGAGAGAGATCTATATATAGCCATAAGTGTCTTTGTCAATGGTGATCTGTTGGGAAATGTGCCACCAGCTCTTCAATCTACAGAGTCAGAAGTTTATTTTGACTTCTGTGTCATAGTGTTCAAGAACAATTTGTAGAACAAAATGTTCTACAAACTGTTAAAACACTTGTAATTCAGGTAAAAGGGTTACTTTCCATTCATATTTCATCTTTTCTCTAGTTACATGATGCAATTATGGCCTGATTTATTTTTATTGGAAATGTTTCAATTATGGCTTTTAGAAAATGTTCTCCTGCTTTTGGACCTTTAAAAAAAAACTTTGGGTTTATTGTAGAAAAGAAATATCTCTAGGTTAGTTCAATCACCTGTAGCCATCCAAGATTCCACATCTGACCTTCTGATCAGTATGTGTACAAGCTGATACAGGTCAGGCAACTCTGGGTCATATGGATAAAAAAACATTTGAGTTCTTATACAAGTAATTTATGGTTTCCTTTGAGTTTACGGAAAATTTTTGAATTTATATACAGCTTTTTATGTAGCATGGGTAAGGCTTAAATTCTACAGCTGCCTATAAACTTAACTCATGGGAAAGATGGATCTTTAGAGGCAACTGGTATTCTTGAGTCTTAGAAGAGGCGTTGGGAAAAGGTAAAGGGTCTGGACAAGAAGGGAAAGGAGTCAGTGGAGGTATAGATGGAGAGAAATTAGAAGGACAAGGGGAAGAACAGCGTCAGACACAAGGAATCAAATGAAGAATAAGAAGTCTGAAGATTTACTGGAGAAATAAATCTACAAGTGCTGCTTGCTTTACGATGAGGTTACATCCTGATAAACCCATCCTAAGTTTAAAATATTGTAAATCCGGAAAGCACTTAGTACACCTAACCTACCACATTTAGGTCTAGCCTACCTTAAATGTGCTCAGAACAATTATATTAGCCCACAGTTGGGCAATATCATCTAACACTAAGTTTACTTTATAATAAAGTACTAGATATCTCATGTAAGAGTATTGTGCTACATATTGCTAGCACAGGAAAATATCAAAATTCAAAATTTAAAGTTTATTTTCTACTGAATGCTTAATCACTTTCATACCATCATAACATCAGAAAATTTTAAGTTGAAACCATCGTAAGTTGGAGGCTGTCTGTAGTCTGTACTGCCTAAGTTTGTCAAATTGCCCATTGGATTTGGCCAAAGAACCTTTTAGTGAAGAAATCTTTGAATCAGAATTTTATGTGGTGGTCTCTATATACCAATAAAAAAAATGCCGCTCATGTTCTCTTTGTTTTCTAAGGTGTTTCTCAAATAAATAATGTTATTCCAGTTAAATATTCCCCAGCATGGACACTGAAAGCCCAGATTATAACTTGGGAAAAGTTATGCCATTCAGGGAGACACACATAAGAATTAAAATTTTAATGAGAATATATATAAGAGGCAGAAATGTCTGCTGGAGGATGACAGGATTTAGGCTTAGATGGTCTCATAAGATTTGGCAATAGCTGGTCAAAAAGTGATGCTTGTCCATTTCCTGTCTCAGGCACCAAATCTAATAGTTGGCCATTTTTAAATTCAGACTAGACAATCTTCACTCCACATCAGAAAGAAAACCAGAAATATTGTTCTTTCTGTGTCAAAGCCAAAACATCAGGACTGAAAATCTAGATGGAAAAAGAGCTTTGTCTAATATTACTGGTGACCCAGAGCAAAGTTTGTCCAAAATGATGCCTGTCCAGTGAGAACAACACTCACCTGTTTGTGTGGCTGACTTATGTAACAGGGTTATAAGGCATGGTTGTGTTCTAATCTGTGATTCTCCCTTTGACTAACAACAATTTTAGATAGCACAAAACAGAAGCACAAAAGGGAGGAGAACAGGATGAAAATGAATGGCCTGATTCTAACAAGAATGCCAAAATCTGGGAAGCAATAACAAAACCTGGGTGCCAAGCAGAATAAATAGCTGTGGAGCTCAACAAAAAGACAGCAGAGTTCAGACCAGGTGCTGGTTTACTATGTCAGCACAGCCTCCACTCATTGTGATCAACAAGATTCAGGGCACTCCATGGGTAATTTTACACCAAAGTGTGGGCCCCATAGTGATGAACAGTTCAGGTTATATCTTGGTGGATACTCCAGGAAAACTGCAAAAATACAGGAAGACCACCCAAGTGGGAACAAACAGAGGCTATATGTTTTAGAGCTTTCTATAGTAATGGAGTCACTATGATTTTAATTTGACAGAGATTCAAAGGCAGGCAAAAGAGAAAAAAAGCTTTGTAGTAAAAAAAATGTGGAGGGAGGATTCAGGTATACTGTAATAGAAGTTGTTGGGATGGAGAAGCTACAGGTGGACTAATTAGAAGTAGGATATCTTATATGATTGCTTTCAGGAACATGCTTGTCTTTCTCTGGTTGAGTGAATAAGAAACCGAGAAGTTGGTAGTCATTAGCCAAGTTTTGAGTATTCTGGTATGATTGCTACCGAAGTTGTGGTTTTGATTCATCAGCTGGTTGCTACAGAGGATTTGGATTAGAGTTCTGTTGTCATATATGATCTGGTTTAGAACCTAATTTTGTATCTTTGCTTTACTTACCTTTTTTTTTAGGATAGCAGGGGAAATGAGAGCAGGAAGTTGTAATAAACAATGATAATCGTTCTATTGCAATAGACTCAGGAGATCATTCAGTGTATGTGCCTGTGTTCTACTAGAATGGGTAGCTATTAACTAAAAAGAGGAAAAGTGATGAGAGCAATAATTCTAAAGTTAAATAATAAAAACTACAGATTTACTAATGATTTATCCCTTATTTTGATCTTTGGACCTTCTTTCTGTCATATACCAATAATCTTTGGAACACAGATATACCTTAGAGTGGGAAATATATAAGAGCCCTACTCTTTACCCTTCTAACTCTATTCTTGTTCAGGGGGCTTTGCACCCAACTCATATATTCCACTCAAGTGTGTACACACAAGGACTTGGGCTCATTTACATTCTGATTCCAGCTTTATATCTGTAAATTCCATTTTATTTGGATCTGTTATCTCATGCTTCCACACACTGGGGTCATTATCTTGAAGCATCTAGAATTATTTTGCAAAATGATCTCACGTATGTCTCCAAGAGCCTAAGCAGGTTTTGTTCCCAGGTCAGTCCCCTCAAGGGAGGGTAGGGGTGCAGGTGTGAAGGGTAGCCGGAAGGGTATTTGCATTTGGTAAAAACAGGGATTGTAGGTGCAGGTTAGGATGTCCTCATATGTGCACATAAAGCTTTTTCAGCATGTTAGTGTGAATATGTCTTGCTCTTGTCTCTTACATACTGTTTTAGTCCATCTTTACACCTCTATAAAGAACTACCTGAGACTGGGTAATTTATAAAGAAAAAAAGGTTTAATCATAGTGGAATGTAAAGGGGAAGAAAGGCATGCCTTCCATGGTGGCAGGAGAGAGAGAGAGCAAGGAGAGAACTACCAAACACTTGTAAACCATCAGATCTTCTGAGAACTCACTCACTATCATGAGACCAACATGGGAAAAACCACCTCCATGATCCAATCACCTCCCACCAGGTCTCTTCCTTGACACATGGGGATTACAATTCGAGATGAGATTTAGGTGGGGACACAGAGCCAAAACATACTGGTCCACCCCTGGAACATTTTTACTCCAAATCTCATATCCTTCTCACATTTCAAAACAGAACCATGCCTTCCCAACAGTCCCCCAAAGTCTTAACTCATTCCAGCATTAACTCTAAAGTCCAAGTCCAAAGTCTTATCTGAGACAAGGCAAGTCCTTTCCATCTATGAGCCTGTAAAATCAAAAGTAAGTTAGGTATAATGGGGGTACAGGTATTGGATAAATGCTGCCACTCCAAATTGGAGAAATTGGTCAAAATAAAGGGCCCACAGGCCCCATGCAAGTTCAAAACCTGGCAGGGCATACATTAAATCTTAAAGCTCCAAAATAATCTCCTTTGACCCCATGTCTCACATCCAGGGCATGCTGATGCAAGAGGTGGGCTCCCCAGGTTTGGACAGCTCTGCCTATGTAGGTCTGCAACATACAGCCCCTGTGGCTGCTTTCACAGGCTAGCATTGCATGCCTAGGCTTTTCCAGGCACATGGAACAAGCTGTCAGTGGATCTACCATTCTGGGGTCTGCAGGACAGTGGCCCTCTTCTCACAGCTCCACTAGGCAGTGCCCCAGAGGAGACTCTGTATCTCCAATCCCACATTTTCCCTCTGCATTGCCCTAGTATAGGTTCTTTATGAGGGCTCCACCCCTGCAGAAAACTTCTGCCTAGACATTCAGGCATTTCCATATACCCTCTGAAATCTAGGTGGAGACCCCCAAAGCCTAATTCTTGTCTTCTGCATACCCACAGACCCAACACCATGTGGAAGCCACCAAGGCTTGGGGCTTGCAACCTCTGAAGCAATGGCCCAAGCTGTACAATGTCTCCTCTTAGCCACAGTTGGAGCTGGAGTGGCTGGGATACAGGGCACCATGTTCCAAAGCTGCACAGAACAGCAGGACCCTGTGCCTGGCCCACGAAACCATTTTTCCCTCCTAGACCTCTGGGCCTGTGATGCAAGGGGCTGCCATGATGATCTCTGAAATGCCCTAGAGACATTCTCCCCATTGTCTTGGCTATTAACATTTGGCTCCTTGTTACTTATGCAAATTTCTGCAGCCGGCTTGAATTTCTCCCCAGAAAATGGGGTTTTCTTTTCTACCACATGGTCAGGCTGCAAATTTTCCAAACTTTTACATTCTGCTTCCCTTTTAAACATGAGTTCCAATTTCAGATCATCTCTCTGTGAATGCATATGACTATATGCTTTTAGAAACAGCCAGGTCAAACCTTGAATGCTTTGCTGCTTAGAAATTTTCTTCACCAGACACCCTAAATCATTTGAACTCTCAAGTTCAAAGTTCCACAGATCTCTATGGCAAGGGCAAAATGCTGCCCTTTAGTCTCTTTGCTAAATTATGACCTTTACTACAAGAGTGACCTTTACTACAGTTCCCAATAAGTTCCTCATCTCCATCTGAGACCACTTCAGCCTGGACTTATTGTCCATATCACGAACAGAATTTTGGTCAAAACCATTCAACAAGTCTTTAGGAAGTTCAAAACTTTCCTACATCTTCCTATCTTCTTCTGAACTCTTCAAACTATTCCAACCTCTGCCCATTACCCAGGTCCCTGGTTGCGTATACATTTTTAGGTTATCTTTATAGTAGTACCCCACTATCCCAGTACCAATTTTCTGTATTAATCAGTGTTCATACTGCTATAAAGAACTACCTGAGACTGGGCAATTTATAAAGAAAAAAGGTTTAATTGACTCACAGTTCTGCATGACTGTGGAAGCCTCAGGAAACTTAAAATCATGGTAAATGGCAGAGAGCAAGCAAGGCACATCTTCCACGGCAGCAGGAGAGAGAGTGAGGGAGGAATCACCATTTTTAAACCATCAGATCTTGTGAGAACTCACTCATTATAATGAGAACAGCATGAGGGAAACTTCCCCCATGATCAAATCACCTCCCACCACGCCCTTTCCTGGACACATGGGGATTACAACTCAAAATGAGATTTGGAAAGGGACACAAAGCCAAACTTTATCGCGTACATTCAAACAACTGAGTAGTTCAGTTTGGAAATCCACAGGCCTCCTTTTTTCTGTTCTATATGGCCTTGTTATTTGTGGTGTGTTCCAAGAATCATCAGTATCACCTGGGAGCTTGTTAGAAATGCAGAATATTAGTCCCCATTCCAGACATATTTAATCAATTATTTTACCAAGACCACCACCAAAGTGACTCATATGCTCCTTAAAATGTAAGAAACACTTCTATAATATGTTAGCTTTCTTCTTTCTTATATTCACTTAAGACTTATCCACCCAGGGAGGGCAGGTTCCATGCCAGCTTACTCATTTGTCTTAAATGCTTAGGGCAGTCTGACTCACAGTATGCATTTTGTAATTTAAATGAATTAATTGATGAATTATTGAAGGAGACAGAGAGTGAATGAGTTCCACGTTTTTATAAAGTTGATACACTAATCTTCAAATTTGTTCTGTTAAGAAATGTATAAATTACCCACCTAAATATCAAAATGCAACCATAGCATCATAACTAGACTAAGGGGCTAGACTTGACTACTCCAAGACCCTCCGAATAGTTTTCTGTACAGGATTTGGTGAATTGAGGCCATGTCCAGTTTTTTCCTATACTACTCATAATAAAACATGCCTATGAACACCTGCCAGTATTCATAACTGCTTTATGCTTTAAGAACTTCAGTAGGATACTGATATATAAGCAAAATTCACCTGGACATAGTGATAGTGTCTAAGCACTTTTCCTTATAATATCTCCAGTTTTATATAGTTCTCCTGTACTAAATTGGCAATGTAATTTTTTTTATATAATAAATAGTGTTTCTGTCCTTGAGCCTCATGCAGTATTTCAGACAATAACATGATTTGTTTCTTCACACTGGTGTTACTTTATAATCAGATTGCTATAAAGCTAATTAAATGCTCCTCAACTATCTAGTTAGAACTTAGAAGGGGATGCTAATGTCTTCAAGTCCTAAAGTTACATTTAAAAAATCAGGCATATTCAGTCACACATTTGAATTTTTTTTTAAGTAGTGCCCGTAACAAAATACTGGTTTGGAAAAATAAGGTAACAAACCTAAAGAATTTCTCGGTTTTAGCATATTTCATTAATTCAGCAATTAATTCATTAATTCATTCAGTGAATATTAACCAAAAGGCTTCTCTTTATAAAACTCAGTTCTAATCAAAGTGAAAAATCGAAAGCAAAATACAATAATTCCTACCTTTCAGTGGGTCTCCAACATTTTCCTATACAATTCTTCCAGGATGATGGCAACTTTATTTTTTCATATGTTTAGGAATTCCTAAAAATGATTAAATATATGATACGGTTTAATATTTTAATGCCTTTACTCCACGATTCCCTAATAATTCATGCATTTATTCATTCAACAAATATTTTTTGGAATACAGCAAATACCAATACGTTGGCCACATAGTGGTGAATGAGAACAACAATATTGCTAACCTCTTGGAACTTATAGTCTAGTGGAGAGAGACAGAAAATAAATAACTAAACTGTATATGAGATCACTGCAGAGAGTGATAAATTCTATTAAAAAAGAAATAAGGACAATATAAATAAAAATAATTGGGGGATATGGGCTCTTTTCGGCAGGGGAGCTAAGCTTTACCAGATGAAGTGATTTAATTAGAGATATAAGTAGTAACAAGGAGCCAGGCATGTGTTCATCCAGGAGAAAGATGATCCAAGCAGAGAAAGCAGCAAATATAAAGATATTAAAGTGAAAACAAGCGTAGTACAAAAACGTTCAAAACTGCATTCCCAAGTGAACTAGTTTCACAATGAAATATACTACAGTCTTTAAATGACAGACTCTGCAGAAATTACTTAAGATTTCTAAAACATAAATGGTCCTTCAATTTATATTATGAAGCTCTTATGATTTATTACCAAACTAGACAAATGAAGTACAAAAAAGACAGAATTATAATCATTATAGAAGAAGATAAAGAAAATTTCTCTGCATTCCAACTATCACATTTACCAACATATTTGCATCTGTATTTGTACACTCACTTTCTCTACCCCAATGTAAATTACTCCACTTACATGCTAATTAGATCTAAAATTTCTTGCTCATTCAATGATTTAGTTCCAGCAACCCTATCTCTCTCAATTTCCGACTTTCTCCTGAATTATTCCCAGCCACATACAAAAATGATGTTTTCTTCCATCTTTTAAAAAATGTAAAACCTCTTGATTGCACTCTTATATTTAATTCCTCTCCTATTTTTCTGTTTCCCCTTATGCAAAACTCAGGAAATGTTTTTGCGCTCACCATCTCTAATTCCTCCTCTTCTATTCTTTCTTGAACCCATTCTAATCAGACTTGACATTCATATCACTTCATGAAAATACCTCTTGTCAAGATTGTGAATAGTCCCCCTGACCCCATTGTCAAGTCCAATGGCCAATTCTGTGTTCTCATCTTACCTGAGTAGTGGACAGCATGGTGTGATAGCTCACTCCCTTGCTCTTGGAGCATATATTTTACTTGCCCCCCAGAAGAGTGCTCACCCCTGATTCACTTCTAAATGTAGCCTATTTCACCAATTTTTAACTTTTAAATAATTTAATTCTTTTTTCTTTTTTCACTACCCTTACTCCTGAGGTTAATTCAAGTTTTATGGCTTTATATATTATCCACATACCAACAACTCGCTACATGTATCTTCAGCCCACTGAATTTTATACTGACATAGGATCAATTCAACTGCATTTGACTCTCATAGGTGTCTCTAACTCAGCATGCTCAGATGGATATCTTGCTTCTCCCCAGTTCAAACCTATTCCTCTTTAGGCCTCCCCATTTCAGTAAAAATGGCAACTGCATTCTTAAAATTTAAAATGTATTTCTCAAAAGATGCTTACTAGCTAATTAGCAGTCATATATAGGCTGAAAATGCCATGAGGCTTTGTATTTGTTTGATTTTTATAACTTACTGAATTTCAGTATACTTATTGAACTTTTGAAACCATAAGAATTGTTACCAAACTAGATGAAAAAAAAAGTATAAGGACTATTAGTTCTTACAGTTTTGTTGATTATTTGGGGTTTTTTAGGTTGACAATCATTTTCTTCCCATAATTCACATGCTAGTTTTAGTCTTCCTTTCCAATATTAAAACTCATTTCTTTTAAATTTCAAATTATTAAAATAAAACTTTCAGCAATGTTAAACGATAGCACTCCTGTGAACCTTCTAGCTTTTAAAGACAATACTTCCGATGTACTTTAAAATATAATGCTGACTATTAATTGAAGACAAATACTGTTTATTATATTCAAGAAATATTCTATTCTTAGTTTTCTAAGAATTTTATTAGACACAGCTTAATTTTATTAATGGGCATTGTTTCAATGATGATCATGTTAATTTTATTAATGGGTTGAATTTTATAACTGGATTAAGTCTTTCTTGGTCACTGTACAGTTTTCTTGTACCAACATGCCTAAATTGATTCAATTTAGGATTTTTTATGCATGTAAGTTGGTTGATAAGTGAATCTTTTATTTATTTATTTATTTAGAGATGGGGTCTTGCTCTCTTGCCCAGGCTGGAGTGCAGTGGCATGATCACAGCTCACTTCATCCTTAAATTCCTGGGCTCAAGGGATCCTCCTGCCTCAGCCTCCCAAGTAGTTGGGACTACAGGCATGCAGCAGCTAAGTTTTAAGAATTATTTTATTTATAGAGATGGCAGGGGGGTCTCACTGTCTTGCCCAGGCTGCTCTTGAACTCCTGGCGTCAAGCAATCCTCCTGTCTTGGCCTCCGAAAACACTGAGATTACAGATGTGAGCAACCATGTGCCCAGCCTATGCACCTTTCGAGCTGTCTTTGTTTTGAGTAGGGTTATATTAGCTTTACAGATTGAATTGAATTAAGCCTTTTTAAATGTGTACAGTGGTGGTGTAAATCTCACCTATAAAATCACATGGGCTGCAGCCTTTGAGGGGAGCTATTTATTGCTAACTTTTTCAATCTCCTATTGTTCTGTTTCTTTTATCTATTTCTTGTTGAGACAATTTGGTTTACTTTATATTATTCCTAAATTTCTTCATTTTATCAAACTGTTAAACTTATTGATATCAGCTTTAAAAGACATCTTCGTACAAGTATTTCAATGTATCTCCTACATGTGGCTCTATCTTCCCCCCACTTTAATATATTTTTGTTTTCTCACTGTTTCCCCAAGCAAACATCCTGTGAGGTTGAGTATTTTTATTAACTTTTCAATTATTTATCAATGTATGTTTTTCATTTCCTTAATCATTAACTTCTGGTTTTAGGTTTTGCCTACTTTTTCTTTTCCTTTTCAATGTTTCAAAATTTTAGGTATTCTTTTTCTGCCACTTGCACTTGAATGTTTTATTTTCTCCTGTTTTATAATAAAACGATTCCAGACTATGGGTTTATCACTGAGTAGAGCTTAATGTGTTGTTATTCTTTTTTTAATAGTGTACAATTACAGTTTTGATGTCATTTTATTATGAGTTAATGTGGATAGTAACTTTTATTTCTAAATGGTTGTTTTTTATTGTTGTGATTTTTTTCATTTGTGATTTCCAAAGGTAGATCACACAATCATATGTCATTGTAATTGTGAACACACAGACACACACAAACACACATCCCATAGACTTGATCATTAACCTGGGAGTAATTAAGAAGACCACAAGAGAGCTTAACTATGGGCAGAATCAATCATATTTTCACTATAGAAAACCTTTCTAATTTCCATGTGAAGAAGGAAGTTCAGAAGGGCAGAGAGACTTGTTAGGAATATGTAGAGTAATCCAGGCAAGAGATCATGGTATCCTGAAATAAAGGACTGTGGATATAGAGAAATATGGATACATTTATGAGATATATATCCTGTCAGTAGTATTGGTTAATGAAGGATAGAGAGTAAAAAAAGATGACACTGGGGATCCTGGCTTGAGCAACAGTTGATGCCATCCACTGAGATAAGGAAGAGTGAGGAGGAGCAAAGGTGGAGGGAGGAAAGAGTTGAGACAGGTAGTTTCCAATGCCTATAAATCTCTAAATTGAGATGATAATAAAGAAAAAGAAATCTGGCTATTTTATTGCATTTTTTTAAAGGAGAAGAAAGAGATAAAAGGTCTAGGTAAGAGATGAAGATTTGGCGGTCATCATTGTATGTCCGATAATAGAACTCATTGAATAAGTGAGATTATGTGGAAGTAATCTCTAGGCTGAAAGAATAGCCTACAATTGAACCTTAAATTCTGAGAAAAATCTTTATTTCTTCTTTCTCATTTTTAAAAAAGTAAACTCTAAAAATATTAATATATGTAATCTCATACATACTTCTGTTTACTGTGTTTCAAAATGGAGTCATTTTATGCATACCTCTCTTAATCTCAACTTTCTTCCTCTAATTCACATCTTGTAATAATCCTTTAAAATGAGTTGGTCTGGCTCTATTTCATTCCTTTTATATTCCATGGGGGAATTATATTCCATAGGGGAGAGAACAATAAATTATTGAACTATTTTCTTAGTTAAGCATTTTCTTTGTGTTCTATTTTGTGCCAAGACAAATAAGACTGCAATAAACATCTTTGAAAATTAGTCCTTATATATTAGTAGTTGGGCATGGTTTGTTAGCAATATCACATGGTGAAAACTTGACTGCAGTCTTTTTTTTTTTTTTTTTTTTTTTTTTTTCAGCTCTACATTAGCTTAAAAGATAGCAGCTTTTTCCCTGGTGTGATGAGAGTGCTAGCAGCCAAGCTTTATAATTTTGTTTCTAGGATGTGGCAAGTGGGTAACATGACCCCTTTATTCTGCATTCACAATGGGGAAGAGCGTGGTAGATTAGGCCATATTCTGGCTTGACTGAAAAGGCTGAGTTCAAATATTCAAGTTGACCAGGATTAATTGCCTTATGCACTCAGTTGTCACCAGTTTCCAGAGACTTTCAGGAAACCACCTTCTTTTCTAGGAGGCTGGTCTACAAGAGATCAGTCTTGGGCAGAATAATCCCTAACTCTTAATATCTTTGGCTAGTTTTCTTTTAATTTCTACTCTTTCGCTCCTCTCTCTCTCTCTCTCTCTCTCTCTCTCTCTCTGTCTCTGTCTTCCCTTCTCCATAAATCATTTCAAAAACTCATACATAATTGGTAGTTGAAGTGATTCAACCACTTCGGGAAACAGTTTGTCAGTTTCTTTAAAAGCTAAACATATGCTTACTACCCAGCCTGGGAATTTCATCCTAGGCATCTACCCAAGAAAAATAAAAATGTATGCCCACAAAAAGATATTTACATGAAAGTTCAAAGTACATTAATCATGGTAGCCTGAAACTGGAATCAATCCAAATGCCCATAAGGTAGTGAATGAATGAATGAATATATATATATATATAATATATATATATAATGTATCATATATAATATATAATATACATGTATCATATATAATATATATGATACATACTATATATAATATATAAGACCATTAATATGTTTCTACTAGATAGTGCCAGTCTAATTCAAGAATTCCATTTCCTTCTATCTATATATAATGCATGAAATAGGAAACTGCTCAGGAAAAGAAAGAAACTATGACACACAACACAGATGAACCTCAAAAATATTATACTCTATTTAAAAATATTATACTCCATTTAAAAAGGCAGACATTAGCCACTATAAACTATATTGTTTCTGTTACATAAAATTGTAGAAAAAGCAACATAATAGAAATTGAAAGCAGATCATTGGTTGTCTGACACCCAGGGATGACAGCAGGGATTGACTGCAAAGGGCCCAGACAAACACTTGAGAATTTTATCAGTTTCCTGTTGCTGCTGTAACAAATTACCACAAACTCAGTGGCTTACAACAAACAAACACAGCAATGTTCTTCCAGTTCTAAAGACCAGAAGTCCAAAATGAGTCTTAAAGGGTTAAAATGATGCAGAGCCACGCTCCATTGGAGGCTTAAGGGAGAATGTTTTCTTGCCTTTTCCAGAGTTTAGAGCTGAGTTCCTTGCATCCCTTGGCTCATGGCCCCTTCCACCATCTTCAAAGCTAGTGGCATAAAATTTCTCTCTCTGACTCTGCTTCCATTGTTTCTGTCACATGGTCTTTACCTGTTCTATCAAATCTCCTTATGTCTCCCTTGCCAAATTCAAAACAAACAAGAACCAATAAGGAAGAAGCCAATGTCAGAAAGACCGACAAGAAGAAATATACAATGCTTGCAGTAACACACCAATTAGTTCATAAAAGCTCTTGGATCTGCCAGTCATATTCCATATGACCCCTGACACTCACTATCCATTACATTCTATAAATATATTGACCCAAGGCTCCCTTGAAAGAGAAATACATAAAGAGATTTAATAGACAGAAGGGCTAAAGATGTAAAAGATTTGATAGACAGAAGAGATAAAGTTGTATCTACAGAGGAGATAAACATGTAATAGCATTTGTTACAGTCAGCTGCTATCACAAACCAACCTGAAAATTTGGTGGCTAATGCAGTACATGTTTTTGGTTTTTCTTTTTCTTATCTAGAAGACTATTAATATGTTTCTACTAGATAGTGCCAATCTAATTCAAGAACTCAATTTCCTTCTGTCTTGAAAAAACACACCTCATAACTATTAGCATCGCCTGGCTCAAAACTGGAAAACTCACTTCTGTTCTCATTCCATTGGTAAGAACTAGACACATGCCCATACTTAGTTTGCAAGAGGTGCTCAGAATTGAAGTCCTTGGATGGAAAGCTGCTCCCCAGGACATTTCAACACTGTGGAGTACAATAGTGCCAGTGCCACATTTAAAGCAAATGAGAACCAGGAAGGAAGAAGCCAAAGTCAGAGAGACCTAAAGAAGAAATATACAATTTTTGCAGTAACACACCAATTAGTCCATAAAATCTCTTGGATCTGTCAGTCATATTACATATGACCCCTGACATTCACTCTCAATTGCATTTTATAAATATATTGCTCCAAGACTGACTTAGAGCAAGAAAGTTTTACAAAGACCTGACAATCCAATATCTCATCTTAATTTCATGCAGTTCATATTCTTCATCATATGATGGTCCACAGTCCATTACTGAAGGATCAGGTATTCCTAGTCTGTGAACAAGGAGATCAAAAAATATACTCCCAGTCTGTCTTTAATTTCTTCTTCTAGTTCTAAGGTTTTTCTTGTACCACTTACGATTTTCCAGTGCCAAATGCATCATGAAGTCATAGTAGAATCTATGTTATCTAAATTTTACTATCAGGGTTCTGATTTTTTTCTATCCAAAGGGTACACAAAAGCCTGCCCATTCTGCCATATGGAGATAAATCAAGATTTCTAACATGTAATGAAGGAGTGACCAGACTCAAAGCTTTTGCCCATCTGACTTTATTCTAATTCTTGAGGAGAAACATGAATCTTCTACAAACTGAATTTATTAGCACGAAAGACAACAGTAGAATAACAAAAATAAAGGTTTTTGTAATTGTTTCATACTTAAATGGAAGTTACATAAATAGAATGTCATTGTGTACAATTACTCTAGATTTGTGCCCAATTGGGGAGTACAAATCTAAGCTCTCATCTGTTCATACTTTTTCAAGTATGCAGGCACCACAAAAAATGTCCAAGCAGAAAGTGAATTGAGCACTTCTCTGGGATCATGTGGATTTCTTCAATCTGAGATGAAGTATAACTTCTAGAAAACATGCAGAAGGGAGAAGCCAATTTTTAACCTACATTTTAGGCATCACAGGCAGCTTCAACATTAATTCAGATACATAGCAGGCAAAGTTTTGACTAAATATATCATCACATAAAATGAGTTAAACATACTCTTTGCCTTCAAATATATAGTTTAGTTGTGAGGGGTAGATACTCCAAATATATATACACATACACACACACGTATATATACATGTACATATACATATATATATGTGTATATATATGCACTCACATATATACATATGTGTGTATATACCTTTGAACTAAAAATGTATATGTGCTCATTCATAACACATCTTTATGAAAACTGTGAATGGACATTTTGAATATTTATGATTTGAAGATTACCAAAATACATGTTCATTTATGTTAACATACTCTGCAATGTCAAAATGTATACCAATAAATAACTTACAGTTTGATTAGGTCACTCTCCATTACTCCCTTTTTTGTTACTGTTTTTTGGTTTTTGTTTTGTTTTGTTTCTGTTTGTTTGCATCTTTTTTTCTTTCATTGTTCCCTTTATTCTGTAGTATAGACAGGTCAGAGTGCAAGAAGCATCATTCTTACCGTATTCTTTGTGATTGGTGCTCCTCAGAGTTGTATAGTCCATCAGTGTCAAGCTCAAGGCCAGCATTGAGCACCATGGTAAGATGGACTGAGAAAGGAAAACTTCCTCTCTGCTACACTCATGATAGCTCATTTATTTATATGGCAACTATGATGTGTTCATTGGGTATTTAGTTAAAACATTTGTGCTCAAACATGTTTTGGCCACAGGCTAGATATTACAAAACTTACTTCAACTCTCTGAAGTTTTAACCCAGTTTTTACACAGGAATAATGATACCTTCCATACACACTGTTATGAGGCTTGGATTAGACTAACGTTGTCAAGCTAACCATGCTCAAGTGCTCAGAATTGATAGAGCCTACTATAGAATTGAGGGTGTACTCTCATGAGAAGAATAGAAACATATGGGATGTCTCAAACAAAAAGGGATGTCTTAAGGTCATTTTTATTTACAGACTAGCCCTGAGGAATGCAATCTCTCATGAATATATTAAGCTTGCAAATCAGCAAGTGAGTGGGAATCTATCCGTTCTGATTAGTGTCTCTACCCCCACAGACAGGAGATTTCGAATATCTCAAATGTCAGTGTTCCAGCACTGAGCAAGCTGCTCTCAACTTCTATTCTGTCTGCCTTACTATTAATTAAGGTCTGTCTACTATTAATTAAAAAACCTGTCTCATGTCTTGCTATCCATGCACACATCTTTTGCCTTCCCAGATCGAAAGTGGCTTTCAATCTTTGATCACATCTTTCTTATCTTTGCATGCTTCCAATTTTCAGCACACATCCTTTGAGCATAGTAAGTGCTCAATAAATGTTAGTTGAATTGAGGAGTGCTAAGAAGCAAAGTAAGTAACATGTTGGTGAACGAAATATGTATTATAAGGCATTCTATACTTTGAAGGACTTGGAAGTAAAAAAAAGAATCTAGGGACTTTTAGTAATTGAGTTGGGGCTGTAGCTACGAGAGGGTTGCATACACAGAATCAAATCACATAGGTGAGTGTTGGCAGCAGCCTGGCGGGAAAGAACAGTTTGTGCTCTCCAGATACACACCAAATAAGTTTGGAGAAATATGGTAATTGTGACTAATATGAAATTGACAAAAGAACGGGGAACCAGCTTGCCATCTGATTACTACTTAGTCAATATTCAAGCTTATAAGAAAGTGAACAGATGTTAGCCAAAGCAGATGTGAAAATACACATAATAAAGACTAAAGGGATTTTGCCACCTGCTTATAAAAGTCTATATTTTGGATGAAAAAACATTCAAATTAATTCAACAAAATGAGGTACATTTGGCTCATGTATTCCATTTTTGCTCACTTATTTCATTTCCAACAAAGTTCATCAAAAGTTTGAGATTAGGCAATTGACAAAAATCTCTCATCAATTGTGCAGCTCAGCAATCCACAACCATTCCTCTTTTCCTTGGCAGGGTCCAGCAAAGGACCTGAGGGGGGATTTCTTTCTTATAACAAGGAGTGTTACCAAAACAGGTAGGATCAGAGTTGAAAATATCAAGAACCTGAAGTTCAGAAGTCAGAAGGCTACAAAATCATGTGAGGCCCAAGCGTCAATATTTGTTTTTAAGGATTCAGGTAATTCTAATATATAGCTAATGTTTGAGAAATACTCGGTTAGAGATAAGACAGACCTTCCCAAAAGCTAATAATGGGACTTGACAACCAAATTCTCAGCCATTCTCTGGAACCTAACCTGAGGGGGAAGAAAGTAGCAGCAAATACTTCATGATATCAGCTCCAGTCAAACACATTTGATTTCACAACTCTGGGCAAGAAAGGACAAGAAGAAGGAGTTGTATAACATGGTGATACAGTTAATAACAATGTATTGTATTCTTGAAAATTGCTAAAATTAGATATTAAGTGTTCTCAACACACACAAAAATTATGTCTGTGCAGTAATGCATATGTTAATTAGCTCAATTTAGCCATTCCAGAACGTATACATATTGCAAAACATGTTGTATACTATATCTATGCAATTTTTATTTATCAATTAAATACATAAGTAAAAAAGGAGAAAAAAGAGGAGGAAGACGAGGAGGAAGAAAGGGAAAGGGAATGAGAAGTAGGAGGAAGAGAAAGAGCAGGAAGAGAAATAGGAAGAGGAAGAGGAAATATATTAACAACAGCAGCAAACACAAACTCTGTGCCAGGTACTGTGCTTAGTGCTTTGAACTCAAAGCTCAGAATAACCCTGTGTGGTTCATGGCTACACTCTCCGGAAGGAGCTACATTTTCCAATTTTCTCCTTCGCTACATTTGAGATAGATGTTGGTATCCTTGGGAACTGAGCAAATTTTATAACCTGTTTCTTGCCTGTAGGATGTTGGGGCTCCTGAGTCATTTTAAGATTCCATTGGCCTGAGACACTCGAGTCCTGGCTCGTGGTTTCTTTGACAACACAACAGTCTCAAAAGTTGAGTAGACTTTTACCTGTTTAATGGTAGTCAACTCATAAGCCAAAAGTCATAGCCATTGATTGTTTTTTTCTAGAGATCATTCTTGATCTGCTCCATTTCTTCACTCTTTCAATCCCTTATTGCTAGACTTAGTGGTGAATAACTTGGGCTCATCTGGCTTCTTGGGTAGACCTGTACTTCCAGCCTTCTTTTCCTAAGAGGCTTTGTCCAATTGATATAATGTGTGGGTCATCACTTAACCCACTCAGAGTTTTGAACAGTGAATGGGACAGCTGTACTCTTGCTTTGATCACTACTATAAGTATTAACTTTAATCCACTTGGTACCTTGAAGAATTTCTAAATCTTATATTTTTATTTGTTGTAAAGAAATAAATAAGAGTGCCTTTCCACTCTACATATTGCCAAATTTGTGGATATTTTCTAATCCCTTTCATTCATGTTTGCAAATCAGGGTGTTCTCTTCTGAGGTCATCTCTTTGACTAATACATTGCGAAATGTAGCCAACATCACCAAACACACTGCTAATATTTATATTTCCAATGTCTTTCCCTGGGACCATATGTTCATTAGTTACCTGATCTGCTTTCCATGTTACCAAAGATTTTACCAAATAACTTTCACTGAAAAGTAATGGAATATCATCCCTCTAAATTCTGATAATAGGCTTGCTGTCTACATCCAGTTTTTTAAGGCAATGCCACATATTTACGTTGTTACGGCAGCATCTTACTTTGAGTTACCAATTAACCACCTTAAATACTCAGTGCTGTAAAGTAGTATGGTTTATTTCTCACTCTCATTTTATGTCCATTGCAGGTCAGTCAGGGCCTCTGCTCCATGTGGTCTTTACTCCTGATGATAGAGGAGTCACTATCTGGATTCTTGTAAGTTGCTGTGGTGAAGTAAAAATGCAGCTTTTCGATTCTGTTTCACAACAGAAATCTGATTCTCCATCTGAAAGTGAATGGTGTTCCTATCTTTTATAACCCCTTGGCTAATATTAGTCACACAGTCCCACCTACAGGAGGGCTAGACAACACAATCCTACCATTAGCCGAACAGTACTATTGAGGACCAATCTTGTCTTCACACTATTGCTAGAGTGACCCAAGTAAATTATGTCAGATTGTGCCATTCAGACCACCTCCAATTGCTTCCCACACCACTCAGCAAAAGAGCCAAAGTTCGAACGATGGCCTCCATAGTCCTCCATCATCTGGCCTCCTGCTACCTTCTGGCTGCATCTCCCATCCTTTCCCCTCCTCTCCGCTCCAGCTGCACCAGTCTTTTTAAAATACAAGGTTCTTAAAAATTACTTTTATCTATTTTATTTACTGGAAGATCTTAAGAGCCTGGTACTACTAGTTGCTCAATGAGTACTTCCTGGACGGAGAAATGAATGAATCCATGAACACAATGCTGGTTCCAGGGCAGCAAAGCACTGACTGGGACACAACATACCAGGAAGAGCCTTGGATTTTTTGGAGGAAAAGAAGAAAAGGAAAAAGAGAAAGATGAAAAGGAAATTAGCAAAAACAAAAAGGAAGTTTTTCTTTTTCCTGATTTTCCCTGTAACTTGTTCAGGTTTGTGAAAGGATCAATATTTAAGAGGACACAATATACTGAAGACAATATTTGAACCTAAATTTCTTATTTCTTCTCTCCATTTTCCTCCCATGACTCTTGATCTCCCACTGATCTGAAAATCTGTCATGCTTACATTATTAGCACTGAAAAAAATGTGGTTAAGGAAAATAGAGATTTCCCAAAATTGTAAACCAAGGGAAGAGTCTGTGAACTCACAGGAAAGAAAGTGAAATATGAACTTCCTATTTCATATTTCAAAATACGAACTTCCTATTTCATATTTCAAAATATGAACAGGATATACTTTTACCTTGGAGATCTATCATGATACCTCCCACATGTAGGATGGAGAGATCTAGAAGAAAGAGTCATCAATCTCCTTGACATAACAGGTGGTCTTTTCTCAGTTCAACAAAATAGAAAACTAAGGCAGAGAGCAGTGTAATGAATTGTCTAGAGTCACAGAAATTATGAGCAGCAGAAGTTAAGCCTCTACTACAATTGCTGAGCCCTGAATTATTTGTTTCTTTTCTGCCCTATAGTGCCCACAAGAAGGTCTTATTCTAAATTCAACGGGAGGCAAGATTCGGTAATTTTTGGTTAGCACAGCAAACCTGAGTCAGATAGCAGAATTTGAATTTGAGAAATTAACCTCACATTCTGAAATAATAGATTAAAATATTTAACATAAATCTTTGCAAAAATTTACATATGAGAGAAGTCTGATGGACGTTTGTGAATAGTTTTATATCCTTTTTTTCCTAAGCGAGTAAAAACAGCTATGATTTTGTGTATTGCTCATCTTCGTTTTACAACTCCTGGAACATAGGCTAAGTTTTCTGCTGAGCCAAAAACTGGCCCTAAGTATACACCCCACATAAAGACTTAGAGACTGCCTGGCCCAGTATTTTCTGGACGTTTTTGACTTGCAAACCCCATTCACATAACCTTTCAAAACATGAATTTTAAGTTATTTCAATTGTTTTTGTATCCAAAAAGATGCAAATTTAGGTTAGAAATTTCACTTTGTATATCAGTAAAAGTTCTTTCACTTAATATATTATTCAGTAGTAGTAACAATATATCATAGAGGCCCAACAACATCAGAATACACATTCTTGAATACACATTCTTCTTAGAGCATTTGCAAAGATTGGCCATAGGCCATAAGACAAGCCCTAATATACATAAAATAATTAAAATTATACAAAGTAAGACCACAATAAAATTAAAAATGAAATAAATAACAGAAGGATTTGAGAAAGTCGCAATTATTTAGAAAGTAAATGATGCACTCCTAATAACCAATGGGTCACGAAGAAATCACAAGGGTAATTAGAAAATGCCTTGAGATGAAAGAAAATAAAAGCACAACATACCAAAACTTGTAGCTATAGATAAATCAGTACTCAGATGTCACATATGCAGTGGCAGAAATTTTGAGCTAATGATGAACTAAGTCATGAGCACACCTAATTAAGTGCAACTAACTATTCCCAGAACGTGCACATGAACAGTATCAGACTGCCCTATTTAAAAGGAGCCTATCATCAACTTTGACTTGAACTACTTCTTACCTTCATCCTCTAAGCATTTGCAAGCAGTTGATTTTGGCCAACCAAGCCGTTATGCAGATAAAGAATCTGAGTTCTTGAAAGGATGACATTTGTTCACTGTCACACAGACAAGTAGTGACAGAGCCAGTAGGTAAAGATAGTCTTTTGGTGACTTTTGCATCCAACCATGCTGACACCAGCCACTTTTCACACATCCATGGCTGCCAACTCATGAGTTTGGTGCTGTTATTAATAAAGCAAGATGGCATATGTTTTGTTTCCATGCCACATCATAAACAAACCATACCATGAAGGCACTCAAATTACATATAAATCATGTTTATCTTTCTGAGGTTAGTAAGTCACAATTTGTTTTCTTCTTGTATGATGAAATCATCTTCTTGATTTTAGAAATTGCTTTGCTTTGGTCCAGCCTCTTGGGGTAAATACTTGCATAATTGTATGCAGTGGTACAGATAAAATACGTCCTGAAATTTGTGCAGCTGCTCTTTTTTGAAATTACTTCTGGACCTGATTATCTGGTATCACGACTACATAAGGACTGCAGGATAAAAATAGGTGTCCCCTTTTGTTAATAAATACAGCAATTGTGTCTTTGGCAGGAAATCCATATAGTTTCTTGCTCTCTTCTATGGACTATAGATCATGATGCTTGCCATACTGGAATTTATCTTTCAAGGAATGTTCAAAGGACTTATAATAGGCTTAGATCTCATTCAAATCAGGATCAAATTCTTTTTGTCACACGCATATGGAAAACAGTAAATTGTTTGGAACTTTTTGGAGTTTGGTATGTTCTAACAGGAAGACTCTGTCCCCTGTTCTCCTCCCTTCTTATAGGGCAGGCACGAAAACACACACACGTCAGTGGGGAAGTAGCAGAATACTTGGGTGTCTGGCAGCCTTAGTCTATATGTTAGGTGTTTAGAGGAATTGCTGATAAGACTGGCTACTCAG
Source organism: Mandrillus leucophaeus (assembly GCF_000951045.1). Classification (NCBI taxonomy): domain Eukaryota; kingdom Metazoa; phylum Chordata; class Mammalia; order Primates; family Cercopithecidae; genus Mandrillus; species Mandrillus leucophaeus. The sequence goes on along the minus strand of NW_012105686.1, from coordinate 142,142 downwards.
AATATGGAAAACTTGGGGCCGAGAGAAAGTTGCACTCATCCTGCTAGGAATAAAAATCTTTCTCACCTACTGAAGTCAAACTCAAGAGCAACTCCACCACCGGGAAAGGGGGAATGGCTGCATTTGAACATATCATCTAGTACGCGCTCACAGAATCACTATAATCCTGTATGCTGAAACATGGGGTCTTTTAAAGGCTTCAGTAGTAATACCACTCATCCTCACCTAGGTTTTGAGTAAAATGAGAAACAAAACAAAAAGTTAAGTCCAATGGGAGACCCGATCATGACATCATTTCTGCTAAAGACTACGTGGGAAGATACAACTCAGGATGCGGCCATATGTGTTTCCTAATACTGAACTCTAGAATCAAATAGACTTTCCCACCCTGTCAGCAGCAATTCTGGACCTAGGAAGACTCTATAGGGAAGACCCACAGCACTGAGGGGCTGAGGATGTATGACCTCTAGGACCAGATCTGATCATAAGAGACAGAAAGGGGAGCTGGGTCAAGCACGTTCCACTTTTTCTTCTCATTATTACCAATTTGAAAAATGATCATACTTTCCTTGAAGGAGAGTGAGTGAAGCAGGTGGAGGCAGCTCAGGAGTGTCATACAAGTGGAGCTCATTCCCATGAAAGGTGACATCAGGGTTGAGAAACAAGCGGCCCATGCCAGGAGTATCCGATTTATTATTAATCTTTATTAAAGTATCCTACACCACAAGAGCATATTTGCTAGACAAATTCCATATGTTTAAATGTGTGTGTAAGTTTACATCCAGTCAAGTCTGGGTTCTGCGCTGATGATAACACATTCCTTGACAGGCTGTTCACTCAGCCATGGCACACTTGCACACAGGCTCTGATCATCCTTCCGTAGGAAGTCATAGTCAGGAGCTTGTCTCCCAGTGATAACGTCTTGGTTCCTTATCACCATGTCCTTGGTATTTGAAGCCATCTCCCTTTAAAGAGTTAATCAAAATAGGAAGTCAGTTACATTGTGTCATCTTCGCCATGCCAGATCAAAGATAGGGGCTAATGGCACAGCCAGAGCTAAGGTAATTAGGAAATGTCTATATAATGCTAATATCTTTGTTCCAGCCAATGGACGGAGATGACATAAAGCACAGGCCCTTTTTGCAGATATATAAAGGTGTAGTGTACAGGCATTTAGAAACAGGTGATTCAGTTCAACAATGTCAACAATTATAACAATAGATTTTTCACTTTTAAGAACTATCATTTCTCTAAAATTATTGCTCTTGAATCTGCTCCCTCTTTTTGTCACGTCAGTTCTGGCTTCCTCATCATTTGGGAATTGTCTCTAAGACTACTACATCTTTTTAGGTGTTTCCTTAGGATGTCAAACTGCATGTCTAATTTTTCTGAAACACAAGGAATTCTTTTCCACTTTCATACTCCTTGGATCAGTAAAATAGTTCCACAACTGTCCCTCAAGATGATTTTTCCATAATGGTGTTGGTGTTTTCTTGATGTAATTAGCAAAATACCAACTCTGAATTGGTAATAAAAAAAAAAAAACACTTTTAAAATTAAAAAAAAAAGTCAGGGTTAGAAGAGGTCATTATCTATTTTTCTAGTATGAGTTGATCATAGAAGGATAAGGTTTATATTGGTATCAACAGTACATTTTTCTTTTCTTTCCACTTATCTGAATTACTTGGGTAAGTATTACAAAGATGATTCATCAGGAACCAAGAAAAATGTCACATTCAAGATCACTCAATGAATAATACTTTTGGGACTTACATTTTTATCAACTAAAAAAAAGGTCTCACAATGTAAAAATTTCACTACCACCAAGAAAGCCACATCACATTCAGCAACTTTTAAAATGTGCACAACTTAACTTGTATAGAGTCATGGATTGGTAAAAATTGAAGGTTTTATTGTGTTACCTTGTCCATCCTGTGTCTCATATTCAGAAGACTTGCAACAACATCCCTGGTAGGTTTTAAACAATAGAGATATTACAGTCTGAAGCCCTCAATCTATTATGTTAGAAAAGGCAAATCGAAAATTTATGTTACTATTATCTGATACGTTCTATTATCTACTAACTGTCATAATGTGACTTCTGAAACAAAAGCAACTCAACCCTTTCATTACATGATTGGTGTCCTGTCTTCCTTAAACCTTTTCTTCTCCAAGGCAAATGCTCTGCATCTTTAATTGCTCATGGGACTCATATGGTAGCCATAATCAGTCTGATAATGCTTTTTTAAAATTTCAATTAATAACTATTTAACTGAATAAAATGCCCCCTGGGAAAAACTTTTTCCAAAAATTTAGTTTCTCAGAAGCCAACTCCAGTTTCTCATCATTTTGTCTTATTTCTCCAAAGTGTATGTGAAGTAGACACTCATTTTTCTGGCATTCCCTGGAATCTTTACCATAATTTGGTAAATAACCATTTTGATTTTTCCAATTGTCCCTTGGCAATGTAACACAATCACACTGTAACTCAATACTGTTCAGATAAGGTCTGGTCAAACAGATTGAGAAGTTCACATCAGAGTCAAACCAGGTCAATGAAATGAAAACATGAGAATTTTCCTGGCATTCTGTTTAAGCTGGTCAATCAGAAGCCTGGAGCTGGCCCTCTTTGGGACAGCCTGCTTGAGAATGAAACCAATACCATCAAGAAATAGAGAAGAGACTGAGCGAAGCAATGTTCCAAGGATCAGTATTTGAAGTTCTGGCTGAAGTTAGACTTGCTCTGTTAGCTTCTCAGTTACAAATACACATCTGTCTTCTTTCCTGTTTAAACCAGATTGAGTAGCATTTTGACCAATGTCTTCCAAAAGCTTCCTAATTAATATACTAGATATACAGATATATATGTTAAGATATATACATGTATGTGTATAATATATACAGAGAGTTTATTGAGAGAGAGAGAGAGATCCTTTTTATAGAGATGTAGATATAACATTTGACTTATGGTACATAGAATAAGATTTATCTTCTTCATCTGAAACATTGTGTTATTACTATATTATCATTGGTTCAAACATGTCTTCTTTTTATGTTTTATTTTATCAGATGTTTCCCCCTTCAAGTCAGCCTTTTTGCATGCTTCTGCTCCCAATCCACCCCTTACAAGTTTTACTTTTTATGTATATGTATGTCAACATACAATACCTAGCAACACTTTTAATGTATTTTTTATTTGCATAGATAGCATTAAGCTATATGACCCTTCAGCTTATCGTTAATAGCATTTTGATCCATTCATATTATTACATGTACAACTAGTTCATGTATTCTGGGTCCAGTGTAGTAGGCCCTCATATGAAAATTTCACACTTTGTTTTCCCATTTATGTATTTCTAGATTGTTTTCAAGTCTTTGCTACTTCAAACAATGCTATTATTAACATTCTCATATGTGTTTCTTTCAGTATCTGGGCAAGTCATTTTCTGAAGTGCACACTTAAAGGTGCAGTTTCTGGGTGTTACAATATGCACATATTCAATTTCCCTCAATCCTGCCAAATTGTTCTCCAAAATAGCTGTACCATTTTCCCTTCTACAGATGTGCATAAAGGTTTCTTTTTCTCCATATCCTCCTGACCCCTTCGTTTATCTTATCTGGATATTCTTTCTCTCCCCTTGGTCACATATTAGTCATTGAAATCATTTGCAGAACTTGGGTTTTGTTTTCTGATTTGTTGGTCATGACTATAATTATAATTTGTCTCCTCAGAAAGCAATTTTCCCCAACCAGTCTCAGGCCGTGACTGACAGCCTGCATTATTTCTTAATTCTATTTGAAATTTATTACTATCTTTTCAAGGAAGAGAAGAACAATTGTACAAATTGTGCAATTTCCTGTGATAGCATTTCCTAAAAACCTATGAAACAAAGATCTTCATCCTTCTCAAACTCTTCCTAACGGCATTTTCTCTAAATGATCTTTTATGATTTATCATTTTTTATTGAATGATTCCCTCACACCTCATTTCCGTCATTGTACATAGTGCTGTTTGACCAAGTGTAACATAAATTCCCCTTGCAAAAGAAAAATAGAAGAATCAGAAAAAATTAATTTTATTTTTCCAGCAATCACTTTGCAACTTCCTATGTTGCAAACATGGATAAGAATCCTAACATCCCCAGACTGTCTGAGGGTCTGGGCCATGTTCCCCTTTTATCCTGGAAGTGAAACAAAGGAAATAGCCCATCTTGTAAAACACTCATTCAAATTCCACTCTCTATGTGATGGGCTTCCTACAACTGCTACATAAAGTGTCAATTGAAACCAGCCTTGTCATAGAGACTTTTACAAAATATGAACAGTGCTAAATACCTCAAAGTGAATCGATTTCTACTGAAAGTGTTTTAACCTCCCTTTAGGTCAAGAAATAGCAATTTTCTGAGCTTCACTGTAACCTGAGAATTAATCCTAAGAGGCAGGTGTGCACTGCATACATCATTTGTTTCATGAAATTTATTGAAGATGCCTTTGTATAGGACTGTCCTAGTAACGCTTTTCCCTTCCTTCAGGCGGAGGTGCGGTTCTGGAGCAATGGAGTGGTGACACTTGGAGGGTATTCTTTCTACTAGAGATTGTTTCTTTGTTACTTTCTTTTCTTTTTTTTTGGAACAGTGTCTCGTTCTGTCACCCAGGTTGGAGTGCAGTGGCGTCATCTCAGCTCACTACAACCTCCACGTCCTGGGTTCACGCCATTCTCCTGCCTCAGCCTCCCGAGTAGCTGGGATTACAGGCAACCACCACCATGCCCAGCTAAGTTTTGTACTTTTAGTAGAGACAGGGTTTCACCATGTTGGTCAGGCTGGTCTGGAACTCCTGATCTCATGATCGGCCCGCCTCAGCCTCCCAAAGTGCTGGGATTACAGGTGTGAGCCACCACGCCCAGCCAATTTGTTACTTTCTTTAAAAACAAAATTAGGTTCGACTACTTAAGATGTGAGCCTCTTTTAAATTCGTAAAGGTGGAATGGGCATTGGGTAAATTTTACAGATGAACGAACTGAGGCTCTGAGAGGTTAAAGACTTTAGCAAGGATTCACGGCTGGGGTTATGACGTGCTAGACCCGAGCACAGGGCATACTCATGAACTGGAAGAGAAAGTACTGGCAAAGAACAAAGTGACACACACAATGGATAATGGAGATTGCCTCTGTATGGCCTATGCTCTATAGGACTGACATCTCAGAGTAGGGGCTCATATGTATGGGATAGTAACAATGATGATAATTATTGGCTCTAACAGTGACTGCTCACTATGTTCCAGACACTATTACTAGTCCAGATACTTTATTAACTTATTGAACCCTTCCAACAGCTCTATGAATAACTGTTACTATCTCCACTGTAATGCTAAAGAAACTCAGAGAACTTAAGCCAGCAACTCAGAATTACACAGCAAGAAGCCAAGCCGAGTGCATAAACACAGCTGCGCACCAGCACCCGTATGCTTAAAAACTGCATGTCTTGCCTCTGCAACCTAAACAGTACCACACAGAAACTCTACACACGTGCTTTCTTGGATGGAAAAATACCTGTCCAAATACAGGCAGTATAAAATCATTGTTTCCTACAACCTAGCCTGTCTAGAAGCTGTGCTCTCTTACCCAGAGTCGAGAGACTCTGTATATCTAGATCTCTTAAGCATCCACGGTTCAGTTTTTCTTTTCTTTGCCTGTGCAAGACATGGAAAGGCAACCCATATTCTTCTCTTATTTCACTCTTCACTAAATAATATTGCACAGCCATTTCAGAAGCTAGACAGGACTCATTCTGTAGGAAAATTATCTTGGCTTCTTTCTGCCCTGGGCCCTGAAACACTGTTACTAATAAAAGCCTGTCTTTCTAGTACTGAGATGCCCAGTAGAGAGTGTGAATCAGCCCAGGAAAAGAGTATTGGTCCTATGAAATCAGTCAGTCCCTTGGCCCTCTTCAATTCTCAGATGACTTCTCTTCTCTCTGGCACATTATATCATTTTTTCCCCTCTAAATGGTGATGCATTTACTGATCACTAATATAATTCTTCATTCCTGGGTCAAGGGAGACTTTATGCTGACATATACATTGGAAGAAGGAATGGAAACAATTATTTATGTAGAAGAATGACTCAAACGCTCACTCGTGTTTTCATTTTTTTCTACGGCTCTAGCGAAAGGTCCAAAATGATGTCCTAAGAAGGCTATAGGGGAAAACAGACACGAGTTATCTCTGCTGTTTGCTGTCAGTTGTATCTGTCTTCTTCCATTTATTCATTAAAGAATAACTTATCCCTGGTCCGTAAGGAGGAATTCAGCAGAATGAGGAATATGTGTTGTCCCAGGGAAAAAACAGAATGGGAAAAGCAATGAACCAAGACAATAAGACGCTGCTTCTCCAAAGCAACTGGGGAGAGAAAGCATTGCAAGTTTAAATAAATAATGGCTATCTTCATATGGTAGATGACAGTGGTGTATTATAATTTTTAAGGAACAAAAGACAAAGTATTGCTATCAATGCAGACTTCCTTCCTAAGACCCAGAAGTATGGCTCATTCCAGTCATGACACAAGATATTGAAAGTCGCTGGAATGATGCTGCTACTGCATGTGTAAATCTAGCCCTAATGCAACTTCTAAGCACTTAAAGTGAATAATAGGTACTATAAGTACCAGGTTTGGATAAAGCTAGGCACCAACATGAAGATACGTGCTTGGTAATGGCAGTATTTGATGGAACACAGCAGGTTCCCCCTCCTGAGTTCCTGAAGGAAAACAACACAGTGTTTAAGGTTAGAGGCTCAGATTCTGTAATGCCTAGGATCAACTCTTGGTCCCAACTTGCATTTGTGATCCTCATCTTCCTAACCCTAAAGTATCTGATCCATAGATTTTTTAGATATTTATCTCCAAATCACCAATCCTCAGTATTACTTAATAATTATATGTATTGCTACCATTTATTATATGTTTATTTAATAAATTCTAGATATTTTAAGAACCTTTCACACACTGGTAACTTTAGTCCTCCCAGAAACCCTATGAGATAGCTACTGTTATTTTCATACCATTTTTCAAATGAGTAACTGAGGAACAATATGGCTAAATAACTGCACATAGCATTTCCTCAGAAATTCTGAGGAAAGCCCGGATATTCTAACACAGTCTTCACTTCCCTCAAATGAGTTCTTCTGCTATGCCACAGAGAAAGTAGTTACTTGCTTTCAAGAGCTATTAAATGATCATCTTTTAAATAGGTTTTATTCTAGATTTAAATTGGCTTTGTAATATTCATCCTATTTAACAACAATGTTGTGTGTTGTAGATTTATTTTCCCAACAAACATATGAGATGAATAGCATTGCCAAATCCATCTCCTTCAAAATTCTCTTTGTAATAATCTAGGAGGGCTTCCAGACTAAAGAAAGTTGCTTTTACTGTAGGAGTACTTATTTAATTCAGCTAGACTTTTGTTGGTGTTGTTAACACAATCGTACTGGATGGCTTGTACATTCATTTTAGTTGCTGTTCCTACTTACTGCCCCAAAGCTGGAAACAGGGAAAATCTAGCATGAGTACTTCCTAGTTTTTGCACATTTGTAACATTATCCTCAACCTGTCTGAGGGTCTGGGGTATGTTCCCCTTTTGTCCTGGAAGTGAAACAAAGGAAACGGCCCAATAGTTAGGTTGGAGAAGAAAGTTTGATAAGGTCCATAGACTATTTCTAAGGTCAAGGCACTTACAGAAGGTAGAAAGTCAAGATATCACAGATAAGGTGAATAATCTGAGGAACCAAGGGCAGCACAAGGCTCTGTGTTACAAAAGGTAAACAAAGACCTACTAGTGATCCTGGAATTTAGTTCTTATCAGCCCAGAACCTCCTACTCCACATGCCCAATCCAGAACTGCTAGAGCATGCAGGAAGCCTTACTGTTCACAGAAGATTGAAAGCAAGGATTACTAGAAGTTTCAATGTGAGGGTTATGTTAGATAATGATTTAGCAAGAAATTCAGAATATACCTAAACAAGTCCAATCTGTTTCTTCATCAATTTTGATGTTGGCTTGCATCACCCAAGCAATAAAGGAAGCATTCTTTGTTTCCTGTTAGCATTTGTTTTTCTGCAAGTCAAGAGAGGAAAAGAAATATTTCAACAGAAACAGAGCCCTGAAGCCACATTTGAACTGTCAATCATCCTCTTCCAGATTTCTAGCATGGACCCTGGTTTTCTAATGCAGACGCTTCCTCATCAGGGCCAAGCTAGAGGTGAGAAATAGTGTTGGAGACTGCTTTCAGCTCTGAGAATAACATTCTTCAGATAGGAACTCATTTTTCCCTACTTTTCACAGAAGACCACAGCTCATCTTCTCACCATGCCTTACAATATTTCCAGGCCTTTCTCCCCATCTTCTTATACCTACATATCCTTCAAGACCCAACTCAACTCAGGCTTCTTCTCTGCCATGGAGGCAGGCAGTTCAGATTTTGGCTTTATCAGTTCCTAGGTATAAAACTGGACAAGTTACTCAACGTCTCTGACCATTGTAAGTTGTGGATCCATAATGCTCACCTTTTAATGCTGCTGGGAGGATTAAATGAGAAACACGTGTATTGGTGCTTGGCATTTTGGAGGTGTCCACTAAATGCTTTCTTTAGCCTGATATATGTGACTTTCCACATATTCAAGTCAAGTACTCATCTCATCTGTTGTTAAAGATAAAAACTGCAGGTCAGCAAGGATTTTAGATCTCTAAATTACTTAAGAGAGGTCAGATTTCCCATTAGACAAAACTACAGTATGTTTATTTTTATTAGTATTATCACCATTATTATTAAAGCAGTATTAAAAGCTACTATTTAATGAGCACTTTTATTATTCCACTCAATCTTTTCAACAGCTTTGCTCTAGGTGTTTTTGTTATTTGTTGGAATTACTCCAAAGTTTAGCAGCTTAAAATAGCAACTAACTGGGCTGGGCGTGGTGGCTCACACCTGTAATCCCAGCACTTTGGGAGGCTGAAGCAGGCAAATCACGAGGTCAGGAGATCAAGACCATCCTGGCTAACACGGTGAACCCGTCTCTACTAAAAAATAAAAATAAAAAAAAAAAATTAGCCGGGTGTAGTGGCGGGCACCTGTAGCTACTTGGGAGGCTGAGGCAGGAGAATGGCATGAACCTGGGAGGTGGAACTTGCAGTGAGCCGAGATCGCACAACTACACGCTAGCCTGGGAGACAGAGCGAGAATCTGTCTTAAAAAAAAAAAACAAAAACAACTAACTGAATATACCTCATGGATTTGTGGGTAAGAAATGTGAACAGGGCTCAGCAGGACAGTTCTTCTCCTCCACATGGTATCAGCTGAAGTCACGTGGGACATTCAGCTGCTGGGTAGGCTTATTTGGAGGATCAAAGATGTCTTCATTACTATGTCTGGTGTGGTGCCAGGGATGGCAGGAAGAATGTGCCCTGCTAAGGAAGTCAGTTGAAATGCTGACATAGCCTCTCCAGCTTTGTAGTTTTAGCATAGTCAGCCTTCTTAAGTGGCAGCTTAGAACTCTTAAGCAGGAAACTTAAAAGACCAGTACAATATGGGATGATATGTTGAGGGACTTTATGAAGTTCTTGTTTCTTTTCTTGTGGTTATTTTCGAAAAAGACCAAAGTTGTGCTAATTTACAGACATTATCTGCCAGTGTAACTTGGATGGCATTAATTCCCTCTTCCAACAGTCCAACTCTCTTTGCTCTTTCTCTCTTAGTCTCATCACAAGGTTACCATTTGGTGAAATTTAGAGCAATCTGCATCCTAGTCAGGAAGTAAAAGCTTCCAGTTCCTTAAGGCCTATGTCCAGACATTGCATTTGGCAAATGCAATTCATGATTCATAACAGCATGGTGACTTACCCAAGATCATACATCTAGTGGTAGAAGAATCTTTCAGAAAGGTCTGAGACCATGCATACTATCAAGTCTTAGTCAGTCATTTGCATTAGATAGTCTCTCTCTCTCTCTCACACACACACACACACACACACACACACACACACCAGCAGAGCTGGAAATGATTGCTTATTCAAGCAGTTCTGTTACCTCTGTGGAGAAGTGCCATGGGAATTATAAAGGCAATCAGCTTCCCTGCTGCAACTGAAAAGTTGGTTAATGTATTGGCACTAATACAGCACCTCTTCCCATCACAGCAGAATTGGCTGTTACTGTTATAGCTGGATTATGGCCACTTCTCCTTCCTTTGCAAAATTTAAGTCTGTGATGTTCTCGTCAAGGGAAATGATGATAGAGGTACAGCAGGCTGGTGATTAAATTTGCTCGGCAACAATCCGTAAATAACCTACGCATTCCATTTGCTGGCTTTGATTTGGTCCCTCACTTATACAAAGGGCAGACTTCTGGGTATTGCAAGGGAAAACAGGTTGGGGCATGGGCAGGGGGCCACATGGCAGAGGGAGGGGAGGAAAAGCATAATGTGAGAGTCAGGTTGGTCTCATTTCAAATGAGAAGTTATAGGCCAGGCATGATGGCTCATGCCTGTAATCCCAGCACTTTGGGAGGCCAAGGCAGGCAAATCACTTGAGGTCAGGAGTTCGAGACCAGCCTGACCAACATGGCTTAATCCCATCTCTACTAAAAATACAAAAATTAGCCGGGCGTGGTGGCAGTCACCTGTAATCCCAGCTACTCGGGAGGCTCAGGCAGAAGAATCAACTGAACCTGGGAGATGGAGGTTGCAATGAACCAAGATTACACCACTGCGCTCCAGCCTGGGTGACAAGAGTGAAACTCCATCTCAAAAAAAAAAAATTATAAGCAGACTGGCATCTTAAGCAACCTCAGGAAAAAAAAATTGAAACTGGTCAGCCTTTCTTGCCCTTTTTAACTGTCTACTCTAAATCTCTTTCCTCCTTTGCTCATGTTTTGCCTGCGGCAGGTGGGCTAGTAGCATTCACTTCTATTTAGCTGGAGTCTGACAGTGGAATCCAGTCTCTGCTCTCCCTCATTGCAGGTGATAACACTGAAGGGAGCAGAAGAAATGGGAGGCCATTATGCCTGGGTGATAAGATTCCATGAATCTCATTATAAGGGTCCTCCTCAATTTTTGTTCTTTCATTGTGCAGAGGCCCCAAACTCTGTTAAAACTTATGTACAGAAAATGCATTTATCTTCAGCCATACCACCCTGAACATGCCCGATCTCATCTGATCTCGGAAAATGCATTTACACTCTTGCTTTAAATGCCATCAAATGATAACCTGATAAGAGAGAAAGAACCAAGAAATCTGGCCTGTGGACAGAGGGAATGGATGCAATCCAAATTGCACTGGTGGAGAATTTCTATAAATTAGCACAGGTTTGATTCTTTTTATGAATTACAACCACGAGGAAAGAAACAAGGACATCATGAAGTCTCTACATTCACAATCTCACATTGTATTGGTCTTTTAAGCTAAGTTGTCCTTTTTGCCTCTATGTTGTTTCAAGGAAAGTAAACAGAGGGAAAAGTACTTTCTTTTTCAAAAAGTAGCTTTATGAGGCATACTGTTTTTGTTCCAAGCCATATGATTCAACTATTTTAAGAGCACACTTTAACAATTTTTACTACATTTGCAGAGTTGGGCAACTGTCACCACAATCTAATTTTAGAACATGTCCATCACCCAAAAAGAGATGCTGTATGCACTTACAGTCACTCCATATTCACACCTCCAGCTTCAGGCAACCAGCAATCTTCTTTCTGACTCTCTGGTTTCGCCTTTTCTGGACATTTCATATAAATGGGATTACATGGTTTAATATACAAATTTATTAAATATAAATAGGATAAATGTAATCTCTTATGTTTAGTTTCTCACTTAATTAAATCTTTTTCAGGTTAAACAATATCATATCATATACTAATAGTTCAATCCCTTTTATTGCCAACCATATTCCATTGTATGGATATACCATATTTTGTTTATCATTCATTAGCTGATGGACATTTGTGTCATTCCCACCTTTTAGATACTCTGAACAACGTTGCTATGAATGTGCATGTTCAAGTCTTCATATCGATACACATCTTAATTTCTCTTGTTTGAACATCTAGGAATAGAATTGCTAGATGATACAAAATATCTACAAATATATAAATATAGTTCACATTTTAAGAAACTGCCAAACAATTTTCCAAAGCAGCCGAGCCACTTCACAATTCCAGCAGCAATATATGAGGGTTCAAATCTCTCCATATCTTTACCAAGAATTGTTACAGTCTGACTTTTAAAATTACAGCCATTCTATTGTCTGTGAAGTGGCATCTCATTGTGAGGTGAGCATTCTTAGGATTCTTATGTATTACTTCTAAGATTACTGCTGTTAATGAAGAAAATGAAATTCTTTCATATTTCAGGAACAAAATCTGTCTCTTTTCTAGGCACTTAGAGACTCAAAGTAGAATTTTACAAATTTTGTCTGAGGATTAATTCAAGTTATCTTGGCAAATAGATCCAATCATCTCAAAGACATGCATATTAATAGACTGAAATTTTATTTTTAGTGTTATTGTGGAACATGTCAAATTTAAAATTTTTGTTCATTACTGAAAGCACAGCTCCTATATATGGGAGATGTTTTAGTAAAAATGTTTATCTCCTACCACTTCCTACTAAACATGCCCAGGAACCCTTGTATGATTTGCTTACATCTTATAAAACACTGATTGTAGCTGGGCATTGTGGCTTATGCCTATAATACCAACACTTTGGGAGGCTGAAGGGGAGGAACGCTTGTGGTCAGGAGTTTGAAAGCAGCCTGGACAACATAGTGAGATCCCATCTCCACACATACAAAAAAATTAACTGAGCATGGTGGCTCACATGTGCAGTCCCAGTTACTCAGGAGGCTGAGGTGGTAGGATTGCTTGAACCCAGGAGTTCGAGGTTATAGTAAGGTCCAGCAATTTACATATGCGAAAAACAAGGTTAAAAATAAAATACTGATATAACTTAATTCCATTTAAACACAGAAGTGTAAGGTATGAAATGCAGCTAATGAAAAAGAACAACCTTCCCAAGTAAAAACAAGCATGCACACACACGCACACACACACCACCAGTGCCACCACCAGGACTACCACCCCACCATGTAATTGTTTAAGGAAGAATTGTATTCAAACTTGAAAACTGACTCATAAGATTGGTTCTCTGCTTTTTAAAGCAAATGGCACTCATTTTGTTAGATCCCAGGATTTCTCAACCTCTGCACTGTTGACATTTTGGCTGGATACTTCTTTGTTGTAGGGGGCTGCCTGTGCATTATAAGATGTTTAGCAGCATCCCTGGTCCCCATCTACTAGACACCAGAAATAACCACCCCCAATCCCACATTGTGACAACCAAAAAAAAAAAAAAAAAAGTCTTCAGACATTGCCAAATGTCCCCCAGGTTGAATCACCCCTGTTCAGAACAACTGATGTAAACTGAAGGTATATGAACTAGATGGGAGAAACTTAATAAATAAACATTGAAATACTTATATAAAAATCACATTGCAACCATTCTGCAATAGCTTACACACTTAACCACAATTATTACTCATCGCATAAGGTATCTTTGCCCTTGAACAAAACAGAGATTTTCTGCCAGCTCCATCCCTATTTCTTGGAAGTAATGCTGTTTCTTTGACCCTTGTTCTCTCTTGTAGTTCAAATGCAGCTTTGTTTACCAAAGTCACATTTGGAAAGGCATCCATCTGTAACAAGCAGTCAGGCCTTTTGTTAATGTTTGCTATTTCAAAAGGTTTAGCTTGTCAAATCTTAAAAAATTCTCTGATATCAAAATCCCACATCATTGTATGTTAGTTTCATTCATTCAAACATGGTTTCCACTAACAAAGCGACACTTATTTCTTGCAATAAACAGAAGTACATATTTTATTTGCAGCATTTTTGATAAAATACATCATGAGAAACTGAGGCAAAGACATTTCAAGAGCTTCTCGAAAGAAACAAGAATTGGAAGAAGCAAGCATTTTCCGAAACATCATAAAGATTTGTGACTGTTTATCCTCCAAGAAACTCTTTTCTTTCTATGCATGATTGATTGATGTCCACTTACAAGAAGAAACTCAATGGAATTATTTAAAATATTAAATATAAGTGCTAAAGTATTGCATAGCTTCATATTCACATAGCCAACTACTCACTAGATAAACTCTCAAAAATCTTACAGAGTCTAAAACTCAATCTAGCCAAAGCTGAATTAATAATATGTCTCCCCCCGCAAAAAAAAAATTATCTGTCATAGTGAATGTATCACTTATTTCTTCTTACACTATCTGAAAACCTCAAAATTATATAGACCCAGCTAGTTTCTCATATTCAATTTTTTCATCTCACTGCCATGACCTTTGTGCAGTCCTCATATTTCATTTCTGTAATATTAAAATAAATTAATAGTGTCCTTTTATGGGCTTGTATTTCCCCCAAATTCCTACTTTGAAGCCCCAAACCCCTAGTACCTCGGAATGTGACTATATTTGGAATACGGCCTTTAAAGGGATAATTAAGTTAAAATAAGGTCTTTGAGGTTGGCCCTAATTCAATGACTGGTGTCCTAATAAGGAGATATTAGGACACACAAAGGGACATGTGAGGTCACAGCAAGAAGGGGGGCATGTGTAAGCCAAGGTGAGAGGCCTCAAGAGAAACCAAACCTGCCAACACCTTGGCCTCGAACTTCCAGCCCTCAGAACTATGAGAAATAAATTTCAGTGTAAGCCACCCAGACTGTGGTATTCTGCTATGGAAGCCCCAGCAAACTAACACATGTAACCATTCTCTTTGATGCTAGTTTACCTCCCTCTAGTTCTCCCTCCACAGCACCAAAGTAGTGAGACTTTTTTTTTTTTCTGTCTAAACTTCATACCTGGCAGCTCCACATCCAAGCTTGAAACCCTCCAAAGACTCCCAAGTTCTTAGAACAGTGATGTCAAGTTTCATCAGATATGCAAACATCAACAGATTGGTAGTGGTGCCAAGATATCCATGCCCAGAGGATTCAGAGAACACCACTGAACTTGGCAAGAAGAATACCATATGACTGACAAGCAGGCTGTGCATGTGGATGAAGAATGTGATTGCATGCTTGCTTCCATTGCAATCTCTAGCTAGGGGCTAAAATATCTCCTTAGCTTGGCACACCAACAACAACCCTCTGACCTTCTGAATCTCTACCCCTCTTCTCATGCTTCCAGCTCTTGTACACTACACTCTCACCCTAGTCACAGGTCTCTAGAATGTTATGTGATTCCCTGGTTCCATAGTTCAGTTTCTGTTTCATTTCCTGATGGGAATATCTTTTCTACATTACTCACCTTTAGTATATCTACTTCTATTTCTAACCCCAATTATGCAATTTTTTAAATAAAAAGTATTTAATCATTTACAGCATGGAAAAGTACTCTCACATTTTTGTCTCATTGTACTTCATCTACCCTAGCCCCAGAAACACTTTATTGTATTTTGTTTTTACATGGCTACCTTTACCACTAGACAGTGGCCTCCTTAAGATCAGGGATCAGGCCAGGAACAGTGGCTTATGCCTGTAATCCCAGCACCTTGGGAGGCCGAGGGGGGGTGGATCACGAGGTCAAGAGATCGAGACCATCCTGGCCAACATGGTGAAACCCTGTCTCTACTAAAAATGCAAAAATTAGCTGGGCATGGTGGTGAGCACCGGTAGTCCCAATTACTCAGGAGGCTGAGGTAAGGGAATCGCTTGAACCCGGGAGGCAGAGGTTGCAGTGAACTGAGGTCACTCACTGCACTCCAGCCTGGGCAACACAGTGAGACTCCATCTCAAAAAAAAAAAAAAATCAGGGATCATGTTTTATTCATCTCTGTATTCTCATGTGCTCACATATTGTGTTTAAATAAATAAAATGAAAGAATAACTGAATAAATGAACATGTAGCTTTGGGCTGAAAGTATTTCTGGTAAATATTTCCAAAAAGTTTTTGTTGTACCCATTCAGAAGGGTCTTCATACTTATGAAGTGCAAGAAAAGCTCCATAGATAAGTGGGTTTAATCCATAGCTAGAATACAGAAAATATCAAAATTAGGACTGCCGCCCTTTGGGCAAGATATACTCAAACATAGTTGCATTCTTTGATCATAACAAGATGGAAATTTTAGAACTTCAAGAAAAAAGTGACCAATCAAAATGGTTTTTATTAGTCCTACATGACAGCTTTCTGCTGAAAGAGAATTTCTTCTAACATCCAAACAAAGTAGGAAATGTAGGCTGACTTTCCTTACTTGACTCTGTATGTGAACAATGAAGGGGCTTGTTTTAAGACTAACTTCCTGGCATAACAAGGAGACTGCTTCAAAAAGGAGAAGATATTCTAAACCATTGTATTACTCCTCTGGGGCATGCACTGCCACATCCAGCCATGATATTATTATCTCATTTGGGGATCTGACACACACACACACACACACACACAAATTTCAAAATGAGAATTTTCATAGAAATTTCACAAACATGACATTTTCTTTTCTCTTGTTATACTATGTATAATTTATCTTCATGGAAAGAGGCCCAAATATCTTAGCAAACTTGCTTAATACTCAGTTTGTTATTTTTATATTCTTAAGAAAAATGAAAAGAGAGATTGTAACATGGTGATGTTAAAAACCTTCCCTGGGCAAACAAATCCTCTAATTTCTTCAAGTTTCACCTCCTATATTCACACACTGAAAGCAGCTACATAAGGTAGTAGGGATAATGGATAATACTTTGCTATAAAGCTATGTGTTTCCATTGCCTTCACTCCTATCTTTCTCCTTCCCATTCAAGCAGCAATGTTAGCTTCATATAAGTATTGTCCTCTGAGGGAGGGCAGACACCATCCAGGACCAAAATCCAAGTTCAGTTCTTAAATATATTTCTTAAAACCATAGCAGATAAAGTGTGAAGAGTATACACTTCATCTGGGTAATAGCTGGGCTTTACTGAGAAAAAAGGAGGACTGATGTTTCCAAAGATGGTATTAAGTATCAATAACCAAGCTTAGAATACCAAGCAGAGAGTACACACTAGAAACCATAGAGAAGAGTGCACAGTGAATGGAGAAATTATCTCCTCCACCCTAAAAGGTAGTAAGTGCTCAACCAGCAGACTTCGAAAGAAAACTTCGGTGGGGAGACTGAAATAAAGCAACTCGTGCTTGTCTTAAGAGCCGCAGATCAATTCCTTACCCAAACTCTTCTTAGACCCATAAATCAAAGATGGCGAAATGAGAGAGAAATTCAGTGTGGGTAGGAGACGTCCCAGAACAGTGGAGTTACTGCTGTGTGTTCCCCAAAGCTTATCTCAGGCAGATTTCACACCTCCGAGCAAATCCCTGAGATGTGTATGGTGCTGGAGGCAACCAAATGTACAGGGAGCAACTTGATAATGATTGAGGCAAGTGTTCCAGAAGATTCTCTTGAAGGGAAGGAAACTCCAGAAAGTCCCTCATACCCCAGAGATGCACAGGACAGTAGCTGAGAATCCTAACCCTCTGAAGGGCTGATAGGGGCTCCGAGGACCATCAACTAGGAAAGTCCTGCGTTTGAACAACAAAATGCAGAGCACATGAGCCTCACAGCCAGAGCCACAGCAGAGTTCAGGCAGATCAAGCCATCCTTCCCTGGAAGCTACTGGGGTCAGAGGCAACCCAAGAAGCAACCAGACCCTACTCTTTCAATGCCCTGTGGGGAAACTGATCGTGTCTTGGGACAAAAAAAAAAAATGCTGAAATGGAGGGGCAAGTTTTTAAATTAACTGAACATTTACACAAAAGAGACAGGGGTTTAAAACTAAACAGATAGTGGAAATAGTTGTTCAACAACAGTGTAGATGTTGACTTGAGAGCAAATATAGACTAGTAGAGAAAATTGCCTTTTTGCACATCTGGGTTGATATTATAAAATTTAAGCAACTATAATATAAAATTCTATACACATATGGGCAGTGAGAAGCAGCTTTTATGGTCTGAAACAATTTTCATGCCATATGTCATAATAGAAGGTCTTCTAGAATCCATGTGTGCCCAACAATAGCCACTGAAGGGAAGCTTACCAGAGCGCCATCGTGTTCCTTCCCCTAAGGATCAGACTTCCTGACTCAAGGTACACCTTAGGTTTTGTTTCTACTATCCCTCTGCTTACTGATCCATCTGTGCTATTAGGCCTGAAAATGATCTGGAAACCTAATCAAAAACCATCATTGTGCTCAGTGCTCTGAACGTTGAGGTAAACAAGGAAACAACAATGTTCGCAAGGACCTCAAAAACTGCCAGCAGCTACACACCCACCAGAATGATACAAAGGCAAACGGGGGCATATGAATCTGGTGAGATGTAAAACAACTGGAACTTCATTTAGTGCTGGCAGGGGTCGGAATAACCACCACTCTGGATATCTGTTTGGGAATGTTTACTCAAGATGAACTTATCCATACCCTTTGACCCAGCAATTCCACTCCAAAGTATGTACCCAACAAAATATGTATCTATGTTTCTTCAAATGATCCATACGTGAGTGTTCAAAGTAACATTACTCATAGTAGTGAAAAACAGCCTACGTTCCCATCAAAAAGGGCTAAACTACACAATTGTGTAATGAAAAAACATTCAACAGTAAGGAAGAATGAATTAAACTGAAATATACTAGTTATGAGTGGATCTTAAAAACATGATGTTGAGTCTAGGACACCAGACTCAAATGAGTACAAATAGTATAATTCACTATTTGCAAACTGCACAAAAGACAAAACAAATCTAGAAGACAGGAGAGTGACTAGAGGCTGAAAGGGGGAATGAGAAAGGCATATGGGTTTTATTTCTTGATCTCAGGGCTTTTACTCAGGTGTGTGTTCAGTTTGTAAAAATTCAGTGACTTGTGCATTTATGATAGGCATGCTTATTTGTATCATATAATGCTTTACACTGTGTTATATATTTCATTATATTAACATATATTTTATTATATTCCAGTGAAAAGTTTATAAAAATTAAAATTCCAAAAAACAAATATAAATTAGTATAGGATCCCAGATCTATTTCCACCAGTTATTAATGCAGAAACTGAGTTTGCTTCTCCCTGATATTTCCACAGCTTCCAACTAAAACTGTCAAAGTTCTCTACAGCCAACCACATGAATATACAAAGGTTCTTGGAAGCAAAAATAGGCAGGAAATGTCAGAATACTCATATTGCGCTTCCTACCTTCCCATTTTACTGAAAAGAACTCTGAGAACCCCAAACTGAATTTTTTCTTTTCCATCTCACAAGCTCTAAATTCATAGTCTTAAAAAGCATCATTTCAGAGAGAGACAGGCATACCAGCAGGTGCCATTTCTAATTCCTCCTGGCTACCGTCTGCACAGGCTGCTGAGGGATAAAAGCTGTGATGAGAGCATTCTTTCCACAATTTCATATTCATGGAATTTGTTGTTACTTAACTTTTCACAAATCATTAGGCTGAAGTACCTCTCCATTTTTCCCCCAAATAGTGTCATTTGACCTCGTATCCAGCTTAATACAGCCTCTGCTTTTGAATAGATTTCCTTACAAGTGGCAATCTCTAATAGGGTCATGTCGAGAGGCAACCCGACTGCATACTACCTATTGCACGTTAACGTGATGAAGATAATTTCAAATGGCATTCAATCAAAAAATCTGAAAATTTTATAAGTGAGGTTGGGGGCTTTCTCTGTTCAGATGAGGCTCATTGCAACTCAACTCCGATATTTTCAACTAAGATTTCAGAGGATGAAATTTTTTAAACTGTGCATGTACTCAATGGTCCACATTGCTTTACAGACCAAATAGTTGGCTGTGCTTTTAGAATATTGAATGCAAATTACTTTTCTTCATCCAAAGAAATACAGCAGACCACTTGTCATTTAATCATCAATGTGGATGATCTCCGAATATGTGAGATAAATTACATGCTAAACCATGAACATCAAAACACGTGTCTTGGTGGAAAACAATACTACACCTGGAATGTTGTAAAAATATGTGCTCATATTTTGTTACTGCGTACCTCCTTTTTTCAGGATAGAACTGCTTGTGTGAGAAATTGGTTGCAGAAAGGGTTTGGGGAACTGGGATGGACCTGTTTGCCTTTTCCAATCTTTTCAAAGTTAAAAAGGATTTTGGGTAGAATCCAGACTTACTCGGAAAATATGCTGAAATAAACAAGCAATGATGCTATGTTTGAAGTAAGGGCAATGATGGCAAATATTTGCCTTCCCTGAGTACAATGAAGTTCAACCAAACATCAGTTATGTTTTAAGAAATTCATGAACCTAAGTAGATTAGACAAAAACAAAAACGATGTAAAATTGAAATTAGGTTATTATTCAGGCATTTTACAGATCAAGATCCTCTGAGAAGTGTGAGTCATTCTGAACTAAGTAGAGTAAGATCATTTAGGTACTGGATTTAGTCTGTTTGTATCTTTACCCTTAAGTGACCTAGCACTGAGCCAGGCTGAGAAGCCTTGCTAGAACTCGGGACAGGAATTCAGATTTCCAATGGTCTTGCTTCTACAACATCAATATCTTTTTAAAAAACTTATTCTTTATTGATACATAATGGATGTACATATTTTCAGGGTGTGT
The DNA here is from genome assembly GCF_000951045.1 of Mandrillus leucophaeus. Lineage (NCBI taxonomy): Eukaryota > Metazoa > Chordata > Mammalia > Primates > Cercopithecidae > Mandrillus > Mandrillus leucophaeus. Next base: position 121,478 of record NW_012105686.1, on the reverse strand, counting down.
GATAATTTAATATATTTATATAATGTGTAAAGATCAAAGCAAGGTAATTGAGATATTCATCACCTTAAATATTTATCTTTTCTTTATACTAGAAACATTCAGGTATTCCCCTTCAGTTATTTAGAAATGTACAATATATTGGTGTAAACCGTAGTCACCCTTCCCTGTATAGGAAGAAAGGACAGGGACATCATACAACCTCAGTACCATTTTAACCTCTACTACAGTTTTTATGTTCGCTGAATATTCTGCCAAATGTTGACTCTGTTTTCTTGTGAGCTAAGCCACGTGCAGCTAAGATGTGGTTCATCTCACCTTTAGACTTTATTCTTCAGACATTCATACATATTTGTTTTCCTAGTTCTTTTTATTATAAAAGATAAAACTTGAGTAACTGGGGGAAAATGTGAAATTTTTTTCTTCCATTTTCAACAAACATTTATCATCATCATTTTGGTACCTGCTTTATCATTACTTTTCACATGCATGTATAATTTTACATTATAGTAATTACATAAATTATATAAAATTGTATCCAATATGCAGATATATATTTAAGGGCATTTCTAGACTATGCAAAAATATGGAAGCTTAACACTGAAATCTCAACGATGACCCCTAAATTTTGTAGGCTTGGTATGATAATATACTGGAACCCTTATTCTTTAATGAGCCTGTAATCAGTGGTTTTCACGCTTTGGTGTAAAATATCTCCACGGCCCTTTCCCCCTTAGTTGAATTCTAGAAGCAGATAGACATTTGAAGAAAGCAGCTCCAAAAGGCACAGCCTGGCTGAAAAATAGGTGCTAGACAGCTTTTCCCTCTGTTTGTCCTGCCAATTTTTCTTCTTTACACGTAGAGGAATAATACTGGACCAGGAACATTCAATTTTCCCTTCTGGGGGATTTATTCATTCCTAAGCTCTGAGCACATACTGTTCTGGAATGTCTACTTTGCTGAAACTGATTTCCTCCCTCTTCCTAACCTACTGTGTTAGCCAGTTTTGCATCACTAATGAAGAAATACCTGAGGCTGGATAATTTATGAAGAAAAGAGATTTATTTGCTTCATGGTTTTGTAGGCTGTACAAGAAGCATGGCGCCAGCATCTGCTTCTGGTCAGGACTTCAGGAAGCTTTAAACCACGGTGGAAGGGGAAGGGGAAGCAGATGTATCATATGGTGAGGTGGAAGGAAGCAAGAGAGAGGAGGAGGTGGCAAGCTATTTATTTATTTATTTATTTATTTATTTATGTTTTTTTGAGACAGAGTCTTGCTCTGTCACCCAGGCTGGAGTGCACTGGTGCTATGTCGGCTCATTGCAACCTCCACTTCCAAAGTTCAAGAGATTCTCGTGCCTCAGCCTCCCGAATAGCTGGGACTACAGGCGTGTGCCACCATGTCTGTCTAATTTTTTGTAGTTTCAGTAGAGACAGGGTTTCACCATGTTGGCCAGGCTGGTCTTAAACTCCTGACCGACGTCAGGTGATCTTCCCACCTCCGCCTGGAGGTGTTGGATGCTGGATGACAGACGTAAGCCACCATGCCTGGCCTTAAGCTCTTTTAAACAACCAGCTCTCCCATTAATTAATAGAGTAACAAAAATGCATTCATTACCACAGGGAGAGCACTAAGGGACTCATGAGGGATCTGCCCCATGACCCAAACACCTCCCACTGGGCTCCACCTCCCATATGAGAGGTCAAATTTCAACAAGAGATTTGGAAGAGACAAATATTCAAACCATATCACTACCTTTGATTTTCCCCCTGCAAAGCCCAAAAATCACACAAAAATAAAAAATGGCAAGGGCTCAATAGGGAAGGAATAAAGGAACAAGGAGGCTGGGACAAGAGGTCGGTACTGAGAAAGTCCAGTCTGGAAATTTTTGAGTCTTAGGAAAACCCGTCTTTATGTTCAAGAGTAAAATTATCCCCATTCATTTAACTAGGTCTTGTCTTAACAGAAAGGGAGTCTATCTTCTCAAATAACTGGGCCGAGCCAGCAGTTCATATCTATCTTGTGTTTTCTAATTGAAAATTATTATTAGTATCACTTGATTTACTTTTACTGTTCATAACCAACATCGTGAAAAAGCTCAAATTTGAACAGTTAATGAAAATAATTAGGAAACGACTTCAGATTTTTTTTAAGTTGCTTGCACCCTATTAAGCAAGTAGTGATATTGTGAAATATTGGAGTCTATCACTGTTGTTTGTTTAATAGACCATGGCTCCATTTTGTTTTATTGTTTATGCAGAACATTTTGACTTTCAGAGAGAAGAGATTTTCACAAATGCTATTTAAAATGCTTTGTAAGGAGAGTTTCTTTGGAGCTGCCAAACCAAGTTTGATTTGGAGAGTCAGTTAAGTATGCCTGGAAGAAACTGAAATAAGTATTGCCGTCACTCCAGGCATGGCCATGGTCTCTAGAGGAAAATCCCTTAACAAGATGAATTTTAAAATAATTAAGCCAGTTGTGTAATGGAAATAAAGAAAATTTGCCCAAGGTCAAAACATCGTTTTTTTCCAAAATAATATGTCATGTGTCAAATAACTCTAAACCTTATTTTTAACATCTTTTTTTTTTTTTTTAAACAAAGTCTCGCTCTTGTCCCTGAGGCTGGAGTGCTATGACGCAATCTCGGCTCCCTGCAACCTCAGCCTCCTGGGTTCAAACAATTCTCCTGCCTCAGCCTCTCGAGTAGCTGGCATTACAGGCATGCGCCACCACGCCCGGCTAATTTTTGTATTTTCAGTAGAGACAGGGTTTCACCATGTTGGCCAGGCTGGTCTGGAACTCCTGACCTCGTGATCCACCTGCCTCAGCCTCCCAAAGTGCTGGGATTACAGGTGATGGGCACCGTGCCCGGCCTGCATATATTTTTATATGATGTCTGTTTCAGTGTAAAGACCATGTGAAAGCTCAAAGCACTTGGAAATTTTCTTATTGAATGTCTTCACACATTCTTTTGTAAAGCCAAGAAGTAAATAACAGGGCTGAGATGATGAAATCTTGAGGTCAATTGTTCTCAGATCTCACAGCAAAATCATAACAGAATAGACTTTGCTTCAAACCTCAGTTTTCTTTTGCCCATCCTGTGTTACCACTGGGGACCTGTAATAAAAGCTTAGGTATTTAATTGGTAGGTAGCACTTCTCCTACATACTAACCAGTGCTGCCGACAATGCTCACCCCATTCTCATGCCTACAATAAAGAAGAACTGACAGTATTATCATACTATCAGCACAAAAGGATCAAGAATTTTTTTTCATATTTTGCCCCACTGAATCACCAAAAAACACTATAGTAGGAATTATGATTCCCTTCTTATAAGTGAGCTGAGACTGAAATGTAGAATAGTCTAATGTGATTAAAAATTACTGGGCAAGAATTCAAATATTTATTTGCCTGATTCAAAACCTGTGCTCCCTCATCAGGCTATGGAAAGAAGCTTATTATCTTCCCTTTGCCAAAGAAGTGTTTATAACACTTGCAGAATAACTCTCAGAGGATCTCACAACATATGGAAATTTCCCAGCAAGGTGGTTCCACATTTGCTTCCATGGCCTCAAGCTTTAGGACACATTCATTCCCACTAGGAAGAAAGAGATCTCTGTAGGTTGGTGTGGGGGATTTGAGGGTGCTACTTACAGAACTTATATTCTTCCTCTTCTAAGTGTTCTAAACAGTTAACAAGAAGATTAAGATGTAACATCATCTTCATTATCTGTTGTTTACACTGCCAGTTGGGAATCCATTATCTATTCTCTTCATTCTTCCTAACAGAACCCCAGTTTTGTTCAGTTATCTATGTCTCCTTTGCTACCGAAATCCATAGTTTCTACATCAATTGGCTTTCTAGTCCTCCATTAAGACTTCAGTGCTGTGCAGCTATTGAAACTGAAGCCAGTTTTCCACACCAACTTCCACTGAGTATGTTGTTAAGGTGAACTTGTAGCCTTTTTAAGCTTCAGATAAGGCTCCATATGCCTCTTGGGGCTAAATGCTGGTTGTGAGCCAAACAGAAATCAGAAATAGAAATGGTTCTCTATGCTACATTCAGACTTTGCGATTATTAGTTGCAATCAATGATTAAGGAGAAAAGGCCAGGGCACAAGATGGTCAGGATGGGAACTTCCTGATACAGGAGAGGGAACATTATCCCTGCGATTGAGAGAACAGGAGATGCCTTTGAAAAAAAATCACTGGGGTTTGCCAGTATTGAAGGCAGAAGAGCTGTATGATATAACTGAAAAGTACTGTGAAATTGGCTTCAAATGACCTGAGGCAGAGTCCTAGGTATGCCATTTACTGGTTGTGCAACTTTGGTAGATTACTTTTCCTGACCCTCAGTCTTTGAAAGTGTTAATTAAGATTATCAATATTCAGCAGGATCATGACAGAGCCTAGATGGTCAATCATCTTCCATTCAAGTTCTGTTTTGTCTGTATCCCTTTTATCTCCTATTTTGACACCAGTGACCTTGTGCTTATGTTCATCATAAGTGCCATCTGGACCAGGGCTTCCATAGATTTATGGGCCACCACCCCCTGGCAGCCCCTGAGCCTGGAATGTTAGACATGCCAATAACAACTCCACATACATCATTCATGTTCTGTTTTAGTTTATAAAATGCATTCATATACATTCTCATTTGTCCAACATAATAATCCCATGGGACTAGCAGTATTAAGACTTTCATAGATGACGATAATGAGACTTAGAACATAGAAGCAACATTCCCAAAGCCACCAGGCCAGGAAATGGCAGAACAGGATAAAAATCTAGCCTGCTTGACAAAAATCCTGTGTTCTTCATGGTAGCTTAGAAGTGAAGTTCAACACTAGGGAACCAGGTTCTGTAGTACACGCTACTGGTGCCTTGCTTTGATCTGTTGTACCTGGCTGGCATCCCCACTCTCTCTCCTTCTGCGAGGGTTGGCTGCAACAGCAACCTTGTCCAGGTAACAGGTCTCCACAAAGTGAGCTACCTCCCACCAGAACACACCTGTGAGGTTATGTCTTCTACTTCAGGGGCAGTCAACAGCCCATGAGAGATAGATTCTGGGGTACAAATTTCTGCCCCCATGCCTTAAGGTGGGACTACCCTGTAATATTACTTACATTCCAGAGCTCCTTGTAGGATCAGACTGAGGCTAGACTTTAACTGAACTTCAATTGAATAATTGCCTAATTTATTTCATTACTTTACATTTCTTAGCTCACTCCCTCACAGGTCTCTCCTGAGCACATGCCTTCATAAACCAGCTGCACAAGTAACTGCATCTGGGGATCTGCTTCAAGAGAAACTTACCTAAAGCAAAAACGGGCTCTGACTTCAGGATACCTAGGATTCTAACCTTGTTCCATTACTTATCAACCATACGACCTGGAGAAAATTATATACCTGCTCTAAGCCTCAATGTCCTCATTTGAAATACACAGATAATAGTAGGATCTCCCTTATAAGATTATTGAAAATCTAAACTGTGGTTATCAATGGAAAAAGCTTCTCTCACTGCTTGGCAAATAGGAAGCACTTAATAAGTGTTTTCCAGTATTTTTATGATTATCATCATTACTCTAATTCCCAAGGCACCCACAACCCATGCTAGTCCTCTGGAGACATAATTTCTCCAGCTCAACTCAATCAGGCTGCTGGCTGCTGAGAAAAATAGCAAAGCTGCATTTGTAGAGATGGCAGCCAGGAGCTTGTGATAGAATGGGGAGAAACAGGATTCGAATGAGCAGAATCAGGAATTCTGTATATTTCTGGACGTTTTCTGTTCATTCAAATAAATTTTGTAGACGTTTCTGGAGTTCCATGTGCCAGGAACTGTGATAGGTTCCAGATATCCAAGAAGGAATTGTATTTTATTCTTTGCAAGGGGGGGTTCATTTTGTGATGTAATAGTAACTCCCTCAAGCATTGGATACATAAAAGTATAAATGCTGGCTGTTAAATTATGACACACTGGAAATTCTCAGGTAAGTTTCTAGGAAGTGAAATACATAGGCTTGGGGATACATCTAGCTGTGATATAATTAAGTTAGTTATATAAGCTTGTAATGGATTATATTTTTAGAAGTACCAATACTTCTAAAATTTTTGCTTTTAGCAAACTAGGTATCATCTGAATACACTGACTGATACTTAATAAGAATTAGAACTATATTTTGCTTGTTGTATAAGTAAATATCTTGTTACATGCTTGTTTAATGCTTGTGAAAACCATTCCAAACAATCTCTTTAGAATAAGAGTCTAATTACACATTTATCATTAAAATTACAGTGAGCTAATTGCCTTGGAGATATCTTTATCTCTCTTGCAGCTTGCTTAATCCTAATGCATGTTTTCAATAATCATTTGTTATTTAATTAACTAATTAACAAACAATACCTGTCCTATGGAAAATCCTAAATTAAACACTTGAGACTTTTTAATTGAATGCTCAATAACCCAATATAGCCCTTAATATTAGACCTTTTAAATATTGCAAAGATTCTATTGAATCACACATTAGTTTGCTCCTGTTATCTTTGGGGCTTAATTGGTAGAAACAAAAAGGGGCAGTTGATAATACACAAGGGGTAGCCAGCACAGCAAGGCTCTCATGAAATAGAAAATATCCATTAATGGCTGCCAAGAAACAAAGTGGGCCAGCCTTCCTGGCCAACAACAAAGGCAGGCCATTCATTTAGGATACTCATGTCCTTGTCCCATGATATTAAAAAGCACAGTTTGAAAGATAAACACAAATAGGCCCCAAAATCCATAGTGTGTGATGCAAAGCAGACACCGGTGCTATCCTGTCCCCACAGTATTCTGTGCTGCTTTGAGCATACCTGGAGGGAGGTATTTCCTCCTATGGTAATAGCATTTACAGATGGACTGAAGAGTATTCCTTTGTATCATATCCCTCCAGATTGACTGTTTTCCAAGTCTCCAGTCTAGCCCCCTCCATTTCAACTTTGAAAATGCTGCTAGAAAGAATTTCCTAAAAAGCAGATCTAATTACCAACTTCTCATTATCACTTTCCCATCACTTTCCAAGGGTTGCTTTCTAACCTATTTGGTGTTTTCAGCATTCCATATTCTGAGCCCTGGTTTCCTAACGACTTCCTGACATCTCCAGTCATTTTTCCCTGTACCTTTTATTCCATTAGTGTCATTACCTTAAGTTTTCATGCTCGTCTATTTTGTACATTACATGCTTCTCTCTCTGGTTGTCCTACGCTTTTTTCAAGGGTATATTCTATTCTCTGCTCTTGAAACCTGGAGTCAGACGTACAGCCATCTTTTTCTATGTTTCCTAAATTATCTCCATTGTATAGTGCATACCAAATTGTATTATAATTTTTCATATGTCTATCTCCCAATTTAGACTATGGATATTAGAATTTACTTTCTCCTACCTTCAGTATTTGCATACGTAAAGTGGGTGGAATAATTATACTTCACTGATAAGATTATTGTGAGACTTATATGGTATACTGCATATAAAATGCCAATAACAATGCCCGAGATATGGTAATTTCTAAATCATTGTGGGTTTATTCTATTTTATTTATTTATTATACTTTAAATTCTAGGTTACATGTGCACAATGTGCAGGTTTGTTACATATGTATACATGTGCCATGCTGGTTTGCTACACCCATTAACTCGTCATTTACATTAGCATTACATTCCTAATGCTATCCCTCCCGCTTCCCCCCACCCCACAACAGGCCCTGGTGTGTGATGTTCCCCTTCCTATGTCCAAGTGTTCTCATTGTTCAATTCCCACCTATGAGTGAGAACACACGGTGTTTGGTTTTCTGTCCCTGTGATAGTTTGCTCAGAACGATGGTTTCCAGCTGCATCCATGTCCCTACAAAGGATATGAACTCATCCTTTTTTATGGTTGCATATTATTCCATGGTGTATATGTGCCACATTTTCTTAATCCAGTCTATCATTGATGGACATTTGGGTTGGTTCCAAGTCTTTGCTATTGTGAATA
>NW_012105686.1:111785-112899 GCF_000951045.1 Mandrillus leucophaeus | reverse complement strand
TCAGGTTTATCAAAGATCAGATGGTTGTAGATGTGTGGTATTATTTCTGAGGACTCTGTTCTGTTCCATTGGTCTATATCTCTGTTTTGGTACCAGTACCATGCTGTTTTGGTTACTGTATCCTTAGTATAGTTTGAAGTCAGGTAGTGTGATGCCTCCAGCTTTCTTCTTTTGGCTTAGCATTGCCTTGGCAATGCGGGCTCTTTTTTGGTTCCATATGAACTTTAAAGTAGTTTTTTCCAATTCTGTGAAGAAAGTCATTGGTAGCTTAATGTGGATGGCATTGAATCTATAAATTACCTTGGGCAGTATGGCCATTTTCACGATATTGATTCTTCCTATTCATGAGCATGGAATGTTCTTCCATTTTTTTGTGTCCTCTTTTATGTTATCTTTTATGTCATTTTATGCGAGAGATCTGCTGTTAGTCTGATGGGCTTCCCTTTGTGGGTAACCCGACCTTTCTCTCTGGCTGCCCTCACCATTTTTTCCTTCATTTCAACTTTGGTGAATCTGACAATTATGTGTCTTGGAGTTGCTCTTCTCAAGGAGTATCTCTGTGGTGTTCTCTGTATTTCCTGAATTTGAATGTTGGCCTGCCTTGCTAGGTTGGGGAAGTTCTCTTGGATAATATCCTGCAGAGTGTTTTCCAACTTGGTTTCATACTCCCCATCACTTTCAGATACACCAATCAGACGTAGATTTGGTCTTTTCACATAGTCCCATATTTCTTGGAGGCTTTGTTTCTTTTTACTTTTTTTTTCTCTAAACATCTCTTCTCGCTTCATTTCATTCATTTGATCTTCAGTCACTAATACCCTTTCTTCCAGTTGATCGAATTGGTTACTGAAGCTTGTGCATTCATCACGTAGTTCTCATGCCATGGTTTTCAGCTCTATCAGGTCGTTTAAAGACTTCTCAACACTGGTTATTCTAGTTAGCCACTTGTCTAATCTTTTTTCAAGGTTTTTAGCTTCTTTGCAATGGGTTCGAACTTCCTCTTTTAGCTCGGAGAAGTTTGATCGTCTGAAGCCTTCTCTCAACTCGTCAAAGTCATTCTCTGTCTAGCTTTGTTCCGCTTGTGAGGAGCTGTGTTCCTCGGAGGGGGAGAGGC
>NW_012105686.1:0-111516 GCF_000951045.1 Mandrillus leucophaeus | reverse complement strand
CCAGCCATGTGGGGTGTCAGTCTGCCCCTACTAGGGTATGCCTCCCAGTTAGGCTACTCGGGGGGTCAGGGACCCACTTGAGGAGGTAGTCTGTCCGTTCTCAGATCTCAAACTCCATGTTGGGAGAACCACTACTCTCTTCAAAGCTGTCAGACAGGGACATTTAAATCTGCAGAGGTTTCTGCTGCCTTTTGTTCAGCTATGCCCTGCCCCCAGACGTGGAGTCTACAGAGGCAGGCAGGTCTCCTTGAGCTGCAGTGGGCTCCACCCAGTTCAAGCTTCCCAGCAGCTTTGTTTACCTACTCAAGCCTCAGCAATGGTGGGCGCCCCTCCCCCAGCTTCGCTGCCGCCTTGCAGTTAGATCTCAAACTGCTGTGCTAGCAATGAGGGAGGCTCTGTGGGTGTGGGACCCTCCAAGCCAGGCATGGGATATAATCTCCTGGTGTGCCATTTGCTAAGACCCTTGTAAAAGTGCAGTATTAGGGTGGGAGTGACCTGATTTTCCAGGTGCCGTCTGTCATGGCTTCCCTTGGCTAGGAAAGGGAATTCCCTGACCCCTTGCACTTCCCTTCGGCTCTCACTTGTTGGGCTGTACCCACTGTCCTGCACCCACTGTCCGACATGCCCCAGTGAGATGAACCTGGTACCTCAGTTGGAAATGCAGAAATCACCCATCTTCTGCGTTGCTCACACTGGGAGCTGTAGACTGGAGCTGCTCCTATCCCAGGGGACACATCAGCCATCTTGGAACTGCCCCCTGTGAGTTTATTTTAATGTTCTTATCTTATGTATACTTAATATTGTATTTCTTGTGTCCAATACAGTTTATGGCCATTATAGACATATGCACTCAGTAAATGTTACTAAATGGCTGGCTACATGAGTGATTGCATGAATAATTAACTGTATGAATAGCTTGAAGCAGAAAGAGAAAGTCTTCGGGGTAATATAGAACATTTTATGTATTTATAAAATGATGTCCTGTAGCAAAGGGATCAGAATGTTTCCATGAGACTCTAGAGGGAGATCCATGACCATAAAGTAAATCAATAGAGAAAGGGAGGTTGGTTCAATAAAATTTTCTAAAAATTGGTATATATTCAAAATACAGTGGGCTTTCTGAGTTCCCTTTATTTTGTGTGTTCAAGCAGAGATTGAACAATATAATTGTTGAGGTGTTATAGAGCTATAGGGCTGGATTATGTAACATCAAATGCTGTTTTATCTTTAATCAGTGTATGACTCCATTTAGAGTTTCTAGATACCATATATATGGGTATGTGTGTGTATGTATGTGTGTATGTGTGTGTGTGTATATATATATAATTTTGTTTTATTTTATTTTATTTTTTTTGAGACAGAGTCTCGCTCTGTCTCCCAGGCTGAAGTGCCACAGCACAATCTCAGCTCACTGCAACCTCCGCCTCTCAGGTTACATATTTTACAATAGTGCATGCTTTCACTGTTCTATTACATATAGAATTTTTTCATCCATCCTCTACTGTGTTCAATGTTTAAACATATTAAAACATTGCTAACATTCCAAAGAACCTCTTTTTAAATTTGCTCAGTGACTCATTTCAATGAGTAATAGCTACAGTGACACCAGATTTAAGCCTTCCTTGCATGCTCTGTAGATAAGAAATTCCTGGGAAGAGTCTGAGCTTCTTGACTTTGTAAAGCAAGCAACAGAAATGATGCATTCCAAGACACTGCCTTTGGGTCCATCTTTTCCCTTGCAAAATATTTCCAATGACTGTTTTCAAGTTTTCATATTGAAGTTTGCATCACTGGGCAATTTTTGATATTGCAGTTTGCATTATTGGGCAGTTTTTTTTCCCCAGCAAGTGAAATTCAAAATCTCCTAAGTTTGGTACAGCAATGATTTGAAGCGACTGTTCTAACTTTATGCTGAATTATTGACTAACAGGTTAGAAAATCTTATCAGTTTGAAATGTCATGCTTGGAAAGTGATGTATAGAGTAAGTTAAGTAAGTGAAAATCATCCACCCCACCTTGAAAGCTTTAAGGGAGATAGAGTTCTGAGAAAGGCTGTTCATATAGGGCTTTTCCCAGGCAGCACCATGTCCTAATCGGACTTTCTCTACTTTGTATTACTTATCACTACCTACAAGATAAATGCTAAAGTCATCGCCTTTCAGAAGAAGCAGTAGTTTCCCTCCTTCCCAATAGCTCAACGCTTATTTATAAAAATAAAAGCCCCAGAGACAGTCTGAACCTATTTCAAATTAATATTATACAGCAAAGTTTTACTGCAACTGTTCATAATTTACCTGTCAGAGATTGTGAAAGACATCATTATAATTCCAATCAAAGAATTTTCTTTTGCTTGTGTGTAGAATGATTTCTTCTAGTTTCAATAATGTTTTTGTTAAATCACACAGGGTGAGAAATAATAATAGGATATCGCTTAATTGAATATGTCATCATGACAGGAGGCACAATACTCCATTTTAAACACAACGGTTGCTTGCTGGCTACCAAGTTGGATTGATTGCCCTCATTATGTACATAGCCCGCATTTCCCTTTGCCTGCTCCACCCTCTCCAGCGCCCAGCTCCATTGAGCTGTTGAAATCCTGTATTTCAAATTAGCTGTGAACTTGCTCTTCTTAAGCACTGCTGCATTTGCATTGTGTTGGTACTATTTCAAATGCTGAGAGATTGGACAAAGTTCTGAACACTTACATTGAAAGCTATTTTTTAAATAATTTAGCATAAGAATCACAGCCTTTTCACCAAGGTAGCAATTAAGTCATCACCACTACTGGCCCTATAAAAATTGATTAGGGCTGTTTTTATCACCCATACTTTCTCAACTGCTTTCCTGTACAATCTGACACCCAAGTCAGAAATCACACAGGGAAAACTGTACCAGGAAAAGAGAGAAAAGGTCATTAAATAAAACTTGTATTCCACTAATATTAACCCTGCAGAAAATGACCAGGCAGGTAATGTTTCAGGTACCCATGTAATTATCATTGCTGAAGACATTTGTCCAATCAAACATATTTTTCCTGTTCAACTGGGAAAAATATACCAACTTGTACTTCAGAGATAGCTCATATTTCAGGACAGCTCAGTTGGGAAGACCTTCCCTTGACTATTTTAAAAAATACTTAATTTACTTATGAGTAATATTTATACATATAGCATTTCTGACATGTCACGTCTCCCATCTCCCAATTATCTGTCCTTCTTTCTCTTGCATGGATGTCTCCATCCTATGATTTAACAAACTTTTACTGTAAAACCTGCTTATTATCCTGGCAGGTGTTTTGCTCTTCATAGACCATGACTGCAATTCTCCATTTTTTAAGCTAAGTTCTGTGGCTTGCAGGCATCAGTCAGCAAAGAACATCAGCTGAGGCAGGCCTAGAACTTGTTCCTCATGCTTGGGTAACTTGAAGACATAGCTCCAACTCTGGCCTGACATTTACAATCTCCTTGCAGTGCTGGTGCAGTTATAGGAGGCCTGGGTTCTACTTGCGGAGTGTTTAGGATTGTTAATGGCTTGCATTTTGCCACTGAATAAAATTAGACTGTCCCATTGCTTGAGAATACTTCTATGGCTAGCAGCTATCACCTGGCTGGACAGCAATCATTCATCTAGAATCACTGTAGTTGTTTTATTTATATTGTATATTTTAATCCTTATTACAACCTTGCAAAGTGCATATTGTTAACCTCATTTTTCAGATTGGGAAACTGAGACTGAGAGATGAAAGATCATTTTCCCAAATACTCTAGCAGGAGGAAATGGCCTTTAATCTACAACTGCACAACTCAGCACTCTCAAAATACAATGAGCACAGGAATCAGCTGGAGATTGTGCTGAAATGCAGATTTTGAAGGTCTGGGGTGGGGCCTGAGATTCTGCATTCCGCAGTGATTTCTTGCTGCTGGGTCCCTAGACCACACTTTGCTTTGCAAGGGTATAGGTTAGCTTTTATTAATAAAGGGAAACCTCTAGTGATGAATACCAGAAGAACTGTGAAGGGATGCCATGCATTGGCCCAGGGGACACATCAAATCTTGAATCTCTGATGCCAAACAAGGTACAGGTGGGTTGTGCTGGGAATCATGCCAACCTCCCTGTCCAACAGACATTTTGCTCTCTGCCAGCAAGTTCCTTGGCTAAAATGGGAAATGCACATTTTTCTGGCTAGAATTTGAGATTTTTTCTCTTTATTTTTGTCCCCAGGAATGCCTTACAAGTCCCTCTTCTGCTTACAGATAACACAGTATTTTAAACGTAGTTATTATATAAAGAAGCTATGACAGAGAAAGTACTGTCCTTGAAGTCAAAAGACCTGGGTCTCCACCTCATTGATGACATTTTCTAACTGTGCAATATATACTTACACCAAACTTCTCTGGCATCAGTTTCTTCATTTGTAAAGTTGGAGTGAGAAACCTTATTTCATTTAGTGGTAGGTTTGTGGATACTTTTTACATTATTAAAAATTAATTAATTATTTAATTAAAAGTATGCTGCATGGACAAAACCACTTGGGGAAACATTTCGACAGTGTCTATGGGCCGGGCACGGTGGCTCAATCCTGCAATCCTAGCACTTTGGGAGGCCGAGGCAGGCGGATCACCTGAGGTCAGGAGTTCGAGACCAGCATGGTGGTCAACATGGTGAAATTCCGTCTGTACTAGAAATACAAAATTTATAGGGGTGGCGACAGGCGCCTGTAATCCCAGCTACTTGAGAGGCTGAGGCAGGAGAATTGCTTGAACCCAGGAGGCGGAGGATGCAGTGAGCAGAGATGGCGCTATTGCACTCCAACCTGGTGACAGAGTGAGAGAGACAGTATCCATGAAAGCTAAACCTATGCCTCATGCCATATACCCCAAGAACTCCACCCCTGTGTATATTCTTAAGAAAAACTGAGTGCTTATCATGTTCAAGAACCTCCACAGATGCTTCATTCTCAGTAGCCAAAACAATGGAAACAACCCAACGCCCACCAGTATCCAAATGGTACCACATGGCAGTAAAATAAAACACACCCCCGCTCCATGCAATGACTTGGATAAATTTTATGCACATAAGTTAAGCAAAAAAAAAGCCTGGCTCAAAAGAGTATGTACTATGTAATTCAATTTATACAAAGTTTAAGAAAACTTGAGACTAATGTGTGCTGATAGAAGTCAGAACAGTGGTTATCCCTGAGTATTGATGGAGAAAGGCATGAAGGAACGTTATGAGGTGTTCAGAAACATTCTGCATCTTGATTTGTAAGGTGGTTCTAGGAGTATATACATATATAAAGTTAATCAAGTCTACATTTATGATTTGTACATGTTAGTGGCGTACAAAGGGCAGGGCCTAGACCTAGGCAATATGGGACCCAGGTAATAACACCACCCAAAAGTCAAGTCTTCTTTTTATTAATCACCATGTCTTTCTAATTTCAAACAATGCCAGTGGTACAATGCTTCCTATGGGAACCAGACAGTTCCCTCTGCCCTGTTTCAGGCATATCACTGGGGCAATTTACTGTAGGCATGCGGCTTTAACAACAAGAAAACGTAGAAAGAGAAGTCACCCATGGATGTATTAATAATAATAGTGTGTCAGGAGCCCAGGATCATGATTTCTCTAATTCTGTGCACATGAAGTACAACTGAGAAACAAAATAAATAAAATATTACCAACATAAGGATTTATGATCATTGGAAGACATACTATATGTATTTTAAATAGTAAACTGCTTATTGATTTTTTGAAAACCAGGAGATTAAAGCTACACTGGTATTTTACAAAAGTCTCCTATACCAATCATTTTCTCTCTTTTTTTATAGACATGATAAGCATACTTGGAAAGGAGTAGGTCAGGTAAAAGTCTGCATCGAATGCCCCACTTTATTTACATATGGAGTCTCATTTGAGGAATAAGTCATGGACCCCCTCCCTAAATAACTTATCTTTGTTGTATTAACAATTCATACAGATGTGGACAGAGAGAGAATGAGGCAATTTTTGGATTCATTTCTGGGATGCTATTGGCAGACTACCAATACAAGCAGATACATATTGAGTGCTTATTATAAGCACGAACTAACTCAAGCCTTGCATAAACCCCTTAAGGCAGGGACCATTATTAGCCCATTTTACAGTTGAGGAAACTGAGACACAAAGAGGTAAAGAAGGTGTAACTTTCCCAAAGCCACATAGCTAGCAAGTGCCATAGGCAAGGTTTGAACCCAAATGGTATGACTCCAGAATCTCTCTTGCTTCACCATTAGATGTCTCCAAAGTCTTCAGGCAGAGGCAACAACCACCACGCAAACTTGAAGAGTTCTTGAACTACTTTTGGGACTCCTCCTCAATTTCACAGATACACCCTCCTCAGACTCCAGCCCCCAGTATCTACGCCTGGAGCCTGAGTAGCAGGACGGGATTAAGTGATTTCTTGACTTGTCACCAAGATAAATGGAAGGTTCTGCTCAGAGGCTCTCAACTATTTTGTACTTGCAAAATATTAAACATGTTGTTAGCATATGTGAAAGGATTCATTTGCATGTGGTTCACCTTCAGGTTGAGCCGCTCATTTCCTGAATTGGCTGTCAGCCACCCAGGACAGAGTTTAACAAGAGAAGTCAACCTGCAGGGTGAGGAGGAGCAGGGACTTTGGTGAGAATGCTGGGTTCAAATCTGGGCTTCTGTAGTTATCTGCTATACGATCTCACAGAAGTAACCTAATGCCTCTGTTCTTCAATTTCCACATCAGCAAAACATACTTAATTGTAACACCTTCCCTGTGGTGAATACTGGAATTAATTCATTAATGTTTGTAAAACATTTGGATAAATGTCTGGTACATGGTAACCAATATTTTTTTAATGTTGTAACATATGTACCATCTTCTTTGGTATCAGCTTGATATGATGATATTCATCTATTGCTCTTGATAAATCATATCCCACCACACAGAATCTATACAATGTAAAGACAATCTACTCAACTGAACATTTTCCCCTGACAGAACAGACATCATAGCAATGGTATTAAAACTCCAGGGGAGGGAGAAATAATTTTATATATTTATCAAAATTCCATAGCAAACCATCAAGTTTCAGATGCCAGCTGAGCTGGACACAGACTGACAAGTCCACAGTGGAGTATTTAGGGGTGATAATTCTGATAAGTCCCACAAGGTTTCTCCTGTCCCAATGTCTGGCTGGACTGTTTAATGCCTCATAGACGTTTGATTTCAGCTGTCACAATCTCCCTGTAGACATGCCATGCCATTTCTACTTTACCCAAGTCACACCCCAACGCATTCGCAGTCTCTCTCACTCCACTTAGCCTCCACATCCCATTGAGCACATGGGTTCACCCCAGAGTGGTCTCTGGAGTATGTGTGCTCTTTTGCATTCCTGAGGATGTATTTTTGCTTCAGTCCTTCCTGTCATCCTTTTCCTGATCTATTTCATCTGGTCTCCTTGCCATTAGTATCTAGACCATTCTCCACTAGTTACGTTCCTTTAAAAAAAAAAAAAAAAAAAAACTCATTATAACATTTTCTAGTAATGTCTAGTATCCTCATTCTTTTGTTTTTCCACTCATTTATTAAACATTTCTTTCTTGAGTCACTATCATGTGCCAGTTATGACACAAGTTTTGGTGGTAAAGTGGATGCAGACATGTCCGGGACCTCATGCAAGATCTCTTCTAGACTAACTGCCCTCTTCCTCACTAGTGATGC
Source organism: Mandrillus leucophaeus (assembly GCF_000951045.1). Classification (NCBI taxonomy): domain Eukaryota; kingdom Metazoa; phylum Chordata; class Mammalia; order Primates; family Cercopithecidae; genus Mandrillus; species Mandrillus leucophaeus. Next base: position 103,775 of record NW_012105686.1, on the reverse strand, counting down.
TCCTCAGGATGCCTGAGCCACGGCCAGGTGTTCACTAAAAAAGGAGTACCCTCTCACTTCCACAGCTTTGCACATACTCTTTCCTCTGCCAAGAATTCCCTTCCATCCCATCTTCATCTGGTAAACACCTCCTCATTCATCACGGACACAGGGATAGCATTCCTCAGCTATCAAAGCAGAATTCAGATTCCTTCTTCTGTTCCCACAGCACCCCTAAGGGTTCCTATTACCTTATTTTTGATCTTGAAGTAATTGTAATTATTGATCTTGAAGTTGGGAAAGTCTGCAGTCTGGATATTGTCATCTCTTTGTTTTCTCTATCATTCAGCATGACATTTTCCAACTGAGACATGGAGAAGGGAGGAAAAGTAAATTGCTTTGCTGTTATTGTAATCAAGGGGAGTACAATGTTGAAGATAGCAGGTGCCCATCTCCTAGGAATTAGGCCCTTCTGAAGCCCAGGGCCACTTTTGGATACAGGTACATGTGTCCCTAATCTTTCAGCTTCCTGAGGAATTCTTAGGCCAGGTAACTAGAATATTCCCAGTCTTCACTTAGAGCAGCCAGTCTCTGAGAACAACGGGTTTGGGAAGGAGACCTCATAAGTTAGAATGGTGTATCCTCTACATCTAACACACTCTGTAGTGGAAAGTAGGTGTGTTCAAGGAAATAAGCAACAATTTGAGGCAATATCCATTTTTCACCAGGCAGGTAGTACACATGTGGTACAAGCCACAGAAGCTTCATTTGGCTATGTGGATAGCACACATGGAAGGACTAGGGCATTCAAAGCACGTACTTAAGTCCTATGAGTAACAACAAGGCCTCATTCTTATATGGGGGAATAATGCCATATTACAAAAAAAAAAAAGAAACAAAACCAATAGAAAAAAAGTCTAGCTATATTTAGGCTTCTCTTAAACCATAAGTGATAGCTATAAACATAAATCACATCAGGTATTCTAGGTTTTGGTATTATTCCAGGTGCAGGTGACTGATAAGTTTAAAAAGAGAAGGTAAGCTCCAAGTGTAGAAAGAGGAAGAGGAGGAGGAGCAGAAACACTAATTTACCTTCTTTAAAAGAACAAACTTTATACACCAGTCCCCTGGCTGCTTCTGACCCATCTCTCTACAACCTTTCTCCCTTCCATCTAGCCTTATTTTCCCCAAAAACAATACAATAAAGGGAAAAAGTCATATGTTAGTTGCTAATGCAGCTTTTAGAGACAGAAAAGCTTATCTCCCTAACCACAATTTTAAGTCCAAAAACTCTCTACAATCAACAAAATGTCACACAGTTAATCAAACAAGATGGAATGAATGCACTTGTGCTCTGGCCTGAGGGCACCTTCCTTTTAGCCAGTCAGGAAAAGATGTTGGGATGGGGAGAAGAAAGAGGGTCCAATTGGCCACCTCTGTGCTCCCTATACATCAGGGAAATCCCTGATACCCACAGGAGCTTTGCCTGGCTTGCCTGTAGCATGAAGCACAGGCAACTAGAGAGAGCCAATGCCAGAAGCAGCCAATCCTCCTGTGGTTTGGCCTCTGCCCTGCCGGGCCCTCCTCTTCCACCTAATTCCCATAGGCACATCACCTCGTGCCCTGAAATCCCCACTCCTCAAATGAACAACCAAATTGCCCTGACACTGTGTCTTTGTAGAAGCTGTCCCTCCCGGAAGCACGCCTCTGTGTGAGTGGGCTATGGAGAGTTGGGGGGCAAGAAAGGGCGACAGGGTTCAAAAGTAAAGTCATCAGAAATAATGAGGCTGTTCCGCCCAGCTCCCCGCCAGTCAGGGGAGCGGAGTGCCCTCTCCAACGGGGTGTCCCAGCTCTGCCACTGAAATAACTGGTCACAGAGAGCGGAAAGCAAATTGCTTTGACAAGGCCGTTGCTGTTGTAAGGGTTCAAGGGTGCCGGCCACTAGGTCAGCGGCTGCCAATCAAGCGGACAGAAAAAGCCGCTCATTGAGCCTGTGATTTCTACCTAGGCCGCAATTATCTCTGACTATTCCTGTACCTCAGCAGCTCCTCTGATTAAACCTGCCTCCCTTTTACATCTCTTTCAGAGTGCGCTTCACACACTAATTAGTTGCCTGCTCTCCACTGAGATGTCAGACCCTCCGTCAATTTATCTCTATTTCAGCCGGCTCAGAGTGACTTCCCCAGTTATCAAAATTTAATCATGCCTTCAAAAATGTTGAAAAGTGGTCATTAGAGGCAAAAGGCCACAGGATACAATATTCATTTTTCTCTATCTTCCAGCCATCCAGCTGGCATCTATAATGGATATCCTGGGGGCTGTGAGAACACGTTGATTTATGCAGCCTCGGCCCTCCTCTCACTGTGCTCCACTGGCTGCTTGAGAGAACAGGTTTTAACAAGGTCTGAGGTGGGAGGACATTAATCACGGCAGCATTGTATGTGGAAAAGGGTGCTGTGTAGTCAAAGAACCCCCTACAGTAGGGCAGTTAGAGGTGTTTTTTTTTTTTTTCTTACCACCTTCTCGGTGATAAAAGAGAGTTTGACAATTGATTAGACCTTTCTGTAACCTTGCAGCCCAGCGAAATGATGAGAGAGAGAAAAGAGGGAGAGAATGATTCTCATACCGACGGTTTTAAATGTGCAATAACTTTATGATTCTTGACTGAAACTGACTATCAAAATCAGTCCCAACTCAATACCATCTAAAAAAGAAGATCATTCGTGGAATAAGAGCCCTTTCGGCCGGATGTGTCAGAGCCAATCACAGGCTCCGGGGTCCCGTGGTGACTGCCGGCCGCCACATACGGTGGGTTCTGATAAAAATCACATCTGATAAATTCACCTCTGCTTGTCTGCTTGGCTGGAAAGAAGGTTTTAGTCCAAAATCAACAATGATGAACTGAAATCTATCGGCAGCTGGGAATTGCTTTTAGCCCTCCCTCTGGGCTCCCCCACTTCACTACTTTGCTTCTCCTTTTGCCTTCCTATATTGTCCCCAAGCCCAAGGAAGCTAAAGGTAGACACTGGGCGGGGCCCTTCCCTCTCTCTGCAGCAGTGGCAGAAGGAGCATGTCTCCTGGCCCCTGACATGCCTGGCCTCGGGCTACCTGCAGCCCGTTTATGGGCTTTTCCTGCCCTGGCTACTGAAAGCAACGTCTCCCAGCACTGCCAAACATGCAAGGTGATTTCTCTGCCTTTTCACTTATGGCAGAAACTCCTTATGATAACACCTTTTTGATTGTCATTCCTGTCTTTTTTTTGCTGCATGTAGTGAGGGAGAACAGTCAAATAAGAAGCCTTTGGAGAAACTTACAAAGGAACTGTGTGTCATGGCAGAGATGGCTCATTGCGATGATTCAACTGTGAGCCTTCGTACCCACCCTCATGCTCTTACTCACTCTCACATCCTCACACTTCTACATCCTGAGCCCCAAAATGACTTTCTTTTTTCTCTGGGAATGGAGCCTGGGTCTGGACGAGGGAGTGGCCAGCCACATAGAGAATAATTTGAAGGTGTATCTGGACCTCACAGTGGTAGGCTGGGCAGCCAAAGCAGTGAAAGAATGTCTTCCGTTGATGCTGGGGTGGGAGGGAAGATGAACCATTTGAAACGAGGCACAGTTACAGAGTTCATGCCCTGGCCAGATTTTTCCCAGTCTCATTCTAGCATCAAAGAGGATCAGATTTATAAGCAAACCTAGAAGCAGGGCAGACTTAGAAACAGGGAGGCCAATGGGAAGAAGGAATCCTGATGTTGTTTCACTTATTGTGCTGATTTCCCGCCCACCTTCAGCTGTCCCATTAAGGAATGAATATATTCCAAAGAGAAAGGCAAGAACATGGACCTGCTAATGATCATTTTGGATACAGAAAACTGATAGGAAAGACTTGTACAAGTCTGGCTTGAAATAGTACTGGATCCTGGCACCATTGTCTTTAGGAACCAATCATCATGAACCCTGTATTCCTGCAGCCGCATTTGTTATCAAGCAAGGAGCCTGTGCCCTGGTTCCTGCATTAGGCTTCACTTTCCAACCTCTAATTGCATTCATCCAGATACTTATTTTTAATTCCACATTTAATGTGGATCAGGAGCTCTCTTCTTTTGGTAACATGGAATATCTATCCTTGCTACTTCTGGTTCTTCAGGAACTTGAGAACACACCCTCTAGTGCTATACAGTGTGGCTAGTATTTACTCTAGGGGTAACCCTGACTCTGAGAATGAGAAAAATATACATTAGTTTATAAACAAACCTCTATGAACCACTGATCCAATAAATTACCAAAATGATTAGCTGAATGATGTAATCTGTTACGATGTGACAACAGAGGGTCTGTCAAGTTTGTGAATCCAGTGAGATACAAATGGAGAGAATAGCATCACGGAGTAAAATGAAAAGAGGATGGTCTTATATATTTTCTTTTGCTGAGATCATAGATCTGTATAGACGTGGAGGACATTTTACATAAGCTGCAATGTATGTGATATAAAAACATAAATTGTAAATTTCAATGCATATGAAGAAAAGCTTTTTTTTAATAATACTCTCTGATTTTATATACTCCACCAAGAGACATGCTTCTACTTTCTTTGGGCTGTTTTACTGTGACAGCCTTTAAAAGGTATGAAAAATGATCTACCTTTCTCAAATTTAGTTACTATTGTTTTAGAGTAGGGATACTTACTGAGACTCATAGACACCCCACCCACCCAGAGGTTCTTTGACATAATTCAGAGGGTCTGAGAATCTGAGTAGTAAAGTAATACATTTTCATTTTCACTACTCTCCAGCTGCAATTTAACATTTAATTCAATTATGAATGTAAATCAAAAAGTACACTAGTTTTGTCAATATCTGTGACTTTGTCACCAATAGACATTACAGGTGTTCTCACATCACATTACAGTTATTCTAGATATCTCAAAATATCATTTATGTTATTTTATGTTATCTCTTCTTTCAACTTATAGCTGTTATTAGAGCTGCTGTTAGATTTTGCTATTAAATGCATAGAGAAGGACACACATTATTGCTATATCACACACTTTTAATATTCATAATGGCATTTCAATATAACTGATTTCCTTTGAAGTCCTATATATTTTCCTGCGTATATTTACAGCTTTATTTTTAAAAGGGCTCCATGGGCTCTGTAGACTGTTAAATGGGTTAATGACACCAATTAACAAGTTAAGAATACTGGTAATAAATAAATTCTAGTATTAGCTTGTCTCTCATTTCATTTAGGCAGTATGAGGGATAGATTCTAGGGACTCTTCATCTATAAATGTGCTTTACAAACGCTTCTCATTCCACATACCAGCCAAGAGATTAAAGCATATAATTTTTTTTTTTCATCTCATGGTACACATCAGTGCTAGAATGATGAGAAGCTCATTATAAGTCTCATTATCCAAATGTTGAATGTTTTTCATGGGATCTGCAGCTGTCAAAACAAACACAAAACACACAAAAAAATACACCAACAAAGTATAATAACTAGGGTGACCATAAAATTTATTCTCTAAACCAGTAACATTGAGAGTGAAAAGGACATTATTAATAATTATGCCAAGACAATAGTTGTAAACTGGAACTGTCTCCGTGAACTGTGAGGTATGCCTAGTCACCCTAACAATAATTTAATTTCATGTAGTACTAATAACTTTTTTTGCATATTTCCATCTTTGGGTCATTCAGCCAAGCTCACTCACCATAAAATACATTAAGAGAAGAAGTGGGAAAAGTCTACTGTTTACCCATGCAGAGCTCTCAAGTGAATAAATCTTAATTGCAGGATTCCAGATCTGAGTTAGGTGGAGTCAAGAAGACAGAGGATAGTACTTATGTCTTAGACTCCAGTAGCTACATTTTAATCTAGTCCAGCTGAACATATCCACTGATTCACCTCAATTCAGAGGAAGTTACACAGGATATTTTAAAATACATGGCATCAAAGATTCCTTAGTAGTGGCTGATCTATAATGATTCTAGTATGCCATTTTTTGTTCACCTTATTTAAACAAGCATGACTATTTAATACTACATTAATATTACATTAAAATCCTCAGCTTTTCTATCAGGTCGCTGTTGGCAAGAATTATGCCCCAGTAAGTCATATAATTAATTATATAGCATGCCAGTTGTTTGTATGTAATATACTTGATGTTTCATTACTGTCAACTGTATTAAAAAATATGAAGAAGGTAGGCAACACTGGTGAACAGAGTTACAATATATTCAAGCCATTTGCCAACAAATCATTGTATAACATACAAATAATTGAATAGTAAAATAGTAAAGGGTGTATAAAGTACTACCAATCATATCTATAGCTATTAGATTACATGGTCATCACCTGTGTGTGGATTACCTTTGCATATATTCTTTATCCCAGACCAATCTGCAACTATTCCCACCTAACCACTTTGGCCTACCTGATTACTGTAGGTCCTTGTTACTTATATGGATGTCAAAAGAATATTCTAAAGTGTCTAAGCAATACATGAATCGTTACCTGCCCAGGATGTGAAATAAGTGGGACACCCAGTTAGATAATTGCCAAGGTTCCTTGAAACTTAAAGATTCCATTATTTTGAAACCAATACAATAAATATGCTTATGAAAACATCTTTGAACACATTTCAGGATCTAATCCCAGCCTGTTAGGCTAGCCATGACATTGATTCTTCCACATCAATGCCTCCACTCACCAGTGCTTTCAATCAAGAGATAGCTCTTTTAAGGAATCTGTGAGTTGAAGGTGGTATATCAAGACTCCTAGCATTGTTCAAGAAAGCCATATCCTTCCATCTGAAAACATTGAGCTTTCAAAATAAATGAGGAAGAGTTACTGAAAAAAAACACTTTGTTCAAAAATTAGTCCAAGATTCTATACGAACTATAGGAAGATGAAAAGAAATGTTTGCCAGAGTTTCAGGAATGCTCGCTACTAGGAAGATATAGGTGTACCTTGGCCCATACCTTCTACCAAGTACAACTAAAAACACTGGACGTTACATATGAAACAAACGTAAGAAGACTATGAAAGTTGCAGACAAGGTAAACTGGCTAGGAACCTCAGCGCCTGGGTAACAACATGGGGGTGAGTTCCCTGGGTTTTCTTTTCTTTGCCCCATATATTCAGTACTTGAAGCAGAAAAAGCTGGCAACCCAGAAATGTCAAAGGATGCAGACAAAATGAATGACTCACTGAAAACCTGCTGGTTCTAGCCAAAAGACCAGGAAATGGACATCCTAATAAGACAGAAAACTTTGAGACAATGATTACTCTATACCAGCCAAACATCACAGGGTAAAAAACAAAAACAAGTGTAGTCCCATCTTTCATTTATACTGACAAAGGCCAAATGAGGAGACATCCACCCTTGCAAGGCTTTCACAATAACCCTTAACACCCCTACTAGGATAGTTTCAGACGCCAAGTAGAAAGTCAACACTTTCACCACTACCAGCTGGTAACAACCCAGCCCCACCATGGTGACAGTGAAGACCACCTTCAGTGCCTGCACTTTAACCCTCATCTGTTAGTAACAAGGCACATGGCTACCTCCCTACTCAGGTGGCATCAGAGGGGGCCTAGAAGAGACCTAAATATTTTCCCATCTCCTGTTGGCCACTCTCACAGCAGTCTTCGTAGATACCACATGGGAGACAGAACACCCACTCCTACTTAGAAGAAATAAGGAGTCCCATCCCCACCCCTCAGGTGTTAACAGACTCGGAGTGGGGAACTTGGACTTCTACCTCCACCTGGAAGTAACAAAGTGATGTTCCTATTTCCCATGCCGTACCAGTGTCTGAGAAAGCTACCTAAAACAGAAACCTTAAATAAGATCCAAGGTGTCATCATGTAATATGAAAATATCTAGGTTTCCATAAAAAAGTCACTACTCATACCAAGTGCCAGGAAGATCTCAAACTGAATTTAAAAAAATAGATTCCAACACTGAGAAGACAGAGATGTTAGAATTATCAGAGGTTTTAAAGGAGTCATTGTAAAAATGCTTTAATAAGCAATTAAAAGGAAATAACAGAAAAATTAGAAAGTCTCAACAAATCTTGTATATCTGTGGGTTCTGCATCTACAGATCTGACCAACCACAGATCAAAAATATTCGGAAAAAAACAATAAAATATAAAAATACAACAATAAAAATAATACAAGTTTTAAAATATAGTATAAGAACTATTTACATAGTATTTACATTGTATTAGCTATTATAAGTAATCTAGAGATGATTTAAAATACATGGGAGGATTTGCACAGGTTATATGCAAATACTATACCATGTTGAATAAGGGTTTTAAACATCCATAGATTTTGGTATATGAAGGTGGTCCTGGAATCAATCCCTCTTGAATACCAAGGGATAAATCTACTAGTAAAAAATTAAAAGATATAAAGAAGAAACAAATGGAAATGTTAGAACTAAGGAACAAAATAACCAAAATAAACAGTTCAATGAATGGGCTGAAGAACAGAATAAAAGAAATAGAAGCAAGTATCATTGAATTAGAAGACAGAAAAGAGAAATTATCCAGTCTAAACAATGGAGAGAGCAGACTGGAGGAAAACATGAACAGAGGCTCAGGCACCTGTGAGATTATAACAAAAGATCTAACATTCATGCCATCAAGTTCTAGAACAAGAAAAAGAGGGCAGGGATAAAAATATACTCAAAGAAATAATAGCTAAAACTTTTCAAATTTTTTCAAGAGACACAAACCTACAGATACAAGCTTACCAAATCAAAACAGGATAAATCAAAAGAAAGCCATGCCAAGACACTTCATAATTGAACTTCTAAAAACTAAAGACTAAGAAAAAATCTTGAAAGCAACCAGAGAAAATTAATACCCTACTTACGGAAGAAAATTGTGAATAATATCAGAAACTATGGAAGCCAGAAAGAAGTGGCACAATATTTTTTAAACCCCAAAAGAAAAGAACTGCCAGTCCAGAATCCCATACTGAATATCCCTCAGGAATAAAGGATAAATCAAAACACTCTCAGATGAAGAAAAAGTAAGAGAATTTGTCATCATTAGACAAACCCTATAGGAATAGGTACATGAAGTTCTCCAAAGAGGGAGAAAATGATACAAGAAGAAACTTTGGAATGTCAGGAAGGAAGAAGGAACACAATAGGTAAAAATCATGGGTAAATACAAAAGATTTTTCATCTCCTCTTGAGTTTTCTAAAGTATCTTTGATAATTGAAGCAAAAATGATAATACTGTATAATATGGTTTTAAATGTAAGACAATCATAGCATAAATGTGAGAAAAACCAAGAATAAGCAGCAAACTACAACAACAACAAAAAGGCAAACTAAAGCTTTAGCATATCAATAATTATATTAAATGTAAAAGGTCTACATACAATTAAAAGACAGAGATTGAGAGAGTGAATTAAAAAACATAACCCATTTATATGTTGTCTCAGGAAATTCACTTTTAATATAATGATATATTCAAGTTGAAAGTAAAAGTTTAAAAAAGACATATTATGCAAACGTTAGTCAAAGGAAACTAGGCATGACTACATTAATATCAGATAAAGTAGATTTGTCAGCAATAAAAATTTCCTGAGACACAGAGAAACATTATATAATGATAAAAGGGTCAGTGTATTAGGAAAACATAACAATGCTAAATGTTTATGCACCCAAACAACAAAGGTGTAATATATGTCAAATAAAAATAGATAAAAATCAAAGGAGCAGTAAAAAAAAATACCAAAATTATAGTCAGAGATTTTAACATGCCTCTCTTAACAATTCATAAAGCAACTAGACAGAAAATCAGTAAGAATACAAAGAAACTCAACACCACCTTCAACCAGCAGAATCTAATTGACACTAATAGAACCCTGCTTCCCAAAACAACAGAATATGCATTCTTTTCAAGTGCCCATGACACATATACTATGACAGAACATACCCTGGGCCACAAAACAAACCTCAACAAATGTAAGATAACTGAAATCATACATAGTATGTTCTTTGATCACAATGGAAACAAAACAGAAATCAATAACCAAAACATAATAGGAAAATCTCCAAGCACTTAGTAAACAACATACTTCTAAGCAATTCATAAGTTAAAGTTTCAAAGTAACTTTAGAAATACATGAAACTGAATAAAAATGAAAAAACATTTAAAAATGTGTCAGATACAACTAAAACAATGCTGAGAGGAAAATGTATAATAATAAATGCATACATTAGAAAAGAGGAAAAGTCTCAAATCAGTAATCTAAACTTCCTTGCCAACAACCTAGACAAAGAAAAGCAAAATGAACACAAAACAAACCGAGGAAAAGAAATAGTAAAGAAAAGAGAAGAAATCAGTAAAACTAAAAACAGAAAAATGATAGAGAAATAATGAAATAAAGAGCTGGTTCTTGAAAAAAATCAATAAAATTGACCATCCTCTAGCACAACTAACAAAGAAAAAGGAAGATACAAATAAGGCAGTTGTTCTGGTAGAAGGAAACATTACCTCAGACAGACATAAAGAGATGCAGGAAGAAATAAAGAGCAACTGAAAGGTTATATATGTGGATGAATCTAAATTAATGTTTATTTTTAAAATCAATAATAATATCTTACAGGATCTGAAATGTAAGAACAATTTAAAACTACAACAACAATAACACCAAAGTCAGTAGGGGATTAACCGGGGTGTGTTGTTTTAAAAGACAGCCACAGATCCTTTGATGCTCCTCTATCAAGGGGACTCCATTGCCTTTCCTTGAGTCTAGGTGGACTTGTGATTGCTTAAATCGATAGATACCATTAGAGTGGTAGAAGCGACAATAAGTGTCTTTCCAAGCTAAGTCGTCAAAGGCTATACAGTTTCTGCTTTGCTCTTTTGTTCTTTGAGTGCTGAATCACCATATAAAACTTCTGACTACTCAGGCTACCATGTTGGAAAGGCCACATAGGGGGTCTCTAATTAATCACTGCAGCTGAGCCTATCCTTCAGCCTTCCCAGCCCAGATACCATGCATGTGCGCAAAGATGCCATCTCTTAGGGTTATCCCTAGCCATTCAAGTTATCCCAGCTGAAGCCCCAGACATCATGGAGTAGAATTAAGCCATCCCCATTGTGCCTTTTCAAAATTCCTAACACAGAAGCCACAAACATAACAAGTTCACCATTGCTCAATGCTACTAGATTTTAGGGTAGCTTGTTACATTGCAGAAATAACCAGAACACAGAGATAAAGTCATCTAATGCTCTAGAATTGTCTGGGAACTAGAACTCATTTATATTAGAGTATGAAAAGTCAAAGAAGCATCTTATATTCTTTAGATATAATCTCTAAAGACATGGGGAAAGTAGATACAATTAAGATGCATATACAAATAGTTTTCATCAAACTCTTCACAAATTGCATTTGCTACTTAGGTTTTTGTTTGGGTTTTGAAGGTAGCCCCTTGAGAAGCTTTCCAGGATATATTAGTGCAGTATTTTAGAGAAGGTTTGTGAAATTGCCAGTGTCAGTTTCCTGTACCACCTTCATATCATCACCATCACCAAACTGGCACAGTTTCTCACTGTGGAAAGCTGTAACCAGCATGCATGATGTAAGTGGTGTGGAAATGTCCAATGGTAAATATATTTCTAGATCTTATGGAAATGTAAGATTCTAAAATAAATATTGAAAAATCTCTTTTTCAGTTTTAGGTCCAGTAAAAGGGAAAGTTTGACATAGGAAGCTCAGTTCTAGCTTCACCTCTGCCACTATCTTTGTGACCTGAAATGAAAAATCCTTTAAAAGTTAAGATTCGGCTTTATAGAACTGAGAATTTTCCAACAAAAAGGGATAAACTTTTCCAATCCATTACACATTATAAACCATAAAATAAAGGAGTAGTACAGGATCATCACTAAAGTTCTTCAGATTCTAAAATGCAGTAGGAAAACTTTTGCCTGTGAAAAGAATCTAGGTTCTAGTCTCTAGACATAAAGCACTGAGAATTACAGTTAGGCATTTAAATAAAAAGGGGGTTTTCCACCACTTTTACCAACTACTCTCTCTTACTCCTCTACATTCTCTCTCCCTTACCCCACAACTACAGATACATATGAAAGCTATAATATTTATTAAAAGACTCATATAGATTCATAGAAGAAGTTATACAGATTCCACAATTAAAGTACAACCAGCAGAGGGGTGGAGCAAGATGGTCAAATAGAAGCCTCCACTGATCATCCCTGATGACAAGGACACCAGTTTAACCACTATCTAACCCTACCCTATCCCCGACCCCCAACAACAACAAAAAAACCCATTTTCATAAGAACCAAAAATCAGGTGAGCACTCATAGTACCTTGATTTAAGTTCATATTGCTGAAAAAGGACCTGAAGAGAGTAGGAAAGACAGTCTTGAATTGCTGACATCATCCCTCCCCCATCTCCTGGCGCTAGCTATGTGGTGTGAAGAGAAAATCTTTGTGCTTAGAAAAGGGAAAGCACAAGAATTGGCATACACTGCATTAAACTCAGTGCTGCCCTATCACAGCAGAAAGCAAAACCAGAACAAACTCAGCTGATGCCCCCCACACAGAGGGAGCATTTAAACCAGCCCCAGTCAGGGGAGCTTGAGTGCTGGCAAACTTGCCCATCCTAGTGGTCGCAGATTGAGTTCCAGCAAGCCTCACCACCTTGGGGTAAAGAGCTCTGGGTCTCTAAGTAAACTTGAAAGGCAGGCTAGGCCACAATGACTGCAACTCCTAGGTAAGTCCAAGTGCTGAATTGAGCTCAGAGTCAGTGAACTTGAAGGGCACTTAATCTGCTGAGACACCAGCTGGGGCAGGTAAAGGAGCACTTATGCCACCCGTCCTCCAACCTCAGACTGTATAGCTTACGGCTCCAAGAGAGACTCTCTTCTTCTGCTTGAGAAAAGAGTAAAAAGGACTTTGTCTGGCACGTTGGATACTGGCTCAGCCACAGCAGGATAGGGCACTCGTCGGAGTCATAAGGTCCCCTTTCCAGGCCCTAGTTCCTGGGCTACATTTCTAGACACACCCTGGGCCAGAGGGGAAACTGCTGCCTTGAAGGGAAGGACCCAATCCCGGCAGTATCCATCACCTGCTGACTAAAAAGTCCCTGGGCCTTGAATAACCAGCAGTGATACCAAGGCAGTTCACTGTGGGCCTTGGGTGACACTCTAAGACTAACTGGCTTCAGGTGAGACTCAGCACATTCTCAGCTGTGGTGGCTAGAGGGAGAGACTCTTTCTGCTCAAGAAAAGCTGAGAGAAAAGTTCAGGGGACTTTGTCTTGCACCTTAGGTAGCCACTTGGCCACAGAAAGTTAGAGCACTTAGTGGACTCTTAGGGTCCCCAAGTCCAGGCTTTGGCTCTTTAATGGTAAGTCTGGACCTGCCCTGAGACAGGGAAGAACTTTCTGCCCTTCAGGGTGAGTCCCAGGACGGGTAGCATTCACCACAAGCTGACTGAAGAGCCCTTGTGCCTTAAGGGAACATCAGTGGTAGTCCAGCAGTACTCCCTGTGGGCCTATGATTATCACGGCCATAGGATGAGGCTCCTCTGCCTATGGAAAGGGGAGGGAAGAGGAGGAAGGACTGCATCTCATGGTTTGAGTGTCAGCTCAGCCACAGTATAACAGAACACCACCAGGTAAATTTCTAAGGTTTGTGACAGTAGTCCCTGGCCCCCCATGGCACCTCCAGACCCACTCAGGCCATGGGGGAACTCACCTCCCTGAAGGTGGGTGGCTTTGCCACCTGCTGATTGACCAGGGCCTTGAGTGAACATAGGTGGTATGTAGGGAGTGGTTACAGCAGGCCTTGAATGGTTCAACATATGTAAATCAATCAGTGTGACACACCATATTAACAGAATGAAGATTAAAAACTATATGATCATTTCAACTGATGCTGAAAAAGCATTTGATAAAATTCAACATTGCTTCATGATTTTAAAAAAGCCTCAAAAAACTGGGTATAGAAGAAACATACCTTAACATAATAAAAGCCATATATGACAGACCCATAGCTAATATCATACTAAGTGTGGAAAACCCAAAAGCCTTTCCTCTAAGATTGAATACATGACAAGGATGCCCACTTTCGCCACTGTTATTCAACATAGTACTGGATATCCTAGCTAGAGTAATCCGACAAGAGAAACAAATAAAGGGCATCTGAATCAGAAAGAAAGAAGTCAAATTATCCCTGTTTGAAGATGATATGATCTTATATTTGGAAAAACCCAAAGACTCTACCAGAAAACTATTAGAACTGATAAACAAATTCAGTAGTTACACGACACAAAATCAACATACAAAAATTAGTAGCATGTCTAAATGCCAACAGTGAACAATCTGAAAAAGAAATCAAGAAAGTAATCATATTTACAATAGCCACAAATGAAATAAAATACCAAGGAATCTACCAAATAAGTGAAAGATCTCTACAATAAAAACTATAAAACACTGATGCAAGAAATTAAAGAAGACACAAAAAATGAAGAATATTTCATGTTAATGGATTGCAAGAATCAATATTGTTAAAATGTCCACAGTACCCAAAGCAATCTACATACTTAATGCAATTTCTATCAAAATACCAATGACATTCTTCACAAAAATAAAAAAAAAAAATCCTAAAGTTTATGTGGAACCACAAATGACCCAGAATAGCCAAAGCTATATTAAGCAAAAAGAACAAAACTGGAAGAATCCCAATACCTGACTTTAAATTATACTACAGAGTTGTAGTAATCAGAACAGCATGGTACTGGCATAAAAACAGACACATAGATCAGTGGAACAGAAGAGAGAACCCAGATAACTTCATATATCCACAGTGAACTCATTTTTGACAAAGGTGCCAAGAACATACACTGGGGAAAGAACAGTCTCTTCAATAAATGGTGATGGGAAAATTGGGTATCTATATGCAAAAGAATGAGACTAGACTAATATCTCCCACCATATATAAAAATCAAACACAAATGAATTAAAGACTTAAATCTAAGGCCTCAAACTATGAAGCTACTACAAGAAAACATTGAAGAAGCTCTCCAGAATATTGAACTGGGCAAAGATTTCTCAAGTAATATCTCACAAGCACAGGCAACCAAAGCAAAAATGGGCAAATGGGATCCATATCAAGTTTAAAAGCTTCTGTACAGCTCAGGAAACAGTCAGCAATGTGAAAAGGCAACTCACAGAATGGGAGAAAATATTTGCGAACTACCCATCTGACAAGGGATTAATAACCAGAATATATAAGCAGCTCAAACAACTCTATAGGAAAATGCCTAATAATCTGATTGAAAAATGGGCAAAAAACCTGAATAGACATTTCTCAAAATAAGACATACAAATGGCAAACAGATATATATTCAACATCTATTTGATGATCATCAAATAAATGCTAATCAAAACTAATGAGATATCATCTCAACCCAGTTAGTATGGCTTTTATCCAAAAGTCAGGCAATAACAAATGCTGGTGAGGATGTGGAGAAAAAGGAATCCTTGTATACTGTTGGTGGGAATGCAAATTTGTAAAACCATTATAGAGAACGGTTTAGAGGTTCCTCAAAAAACTAAAAATGGAGCTACCATACAAGCTAGCGGTTGTGCTTCTAGGTATGTACCCAAAAGAAAGGAAATTAGTATATTAAAGAGACATCTGCACTTCCATGTTATTGCAGCACTAGTCACAATAGCCAAGATATGGAAGCGAACTAAGTATCCATCAATAGATGAAAGGATAAAGAAAATGTGGTATACATACACAATGGAGTACTATTCAGCCATAAAAAAGAACAAGATCCTGTCATCTGCAACAACATGGATAGAAATGGATTTTATTATGTTAAGTGAAATAAGCCAGGCACAAAAAGACACATTTTGCATGTTCTCACTTATCTGTGGGAGCTAAAAATGAAAATAGTTGAACTCATGGAGCTAGAAAGTAGAAGAATGGTTACCAGAGGCTGCAAAGTGTAGTGGAGGGTGTGGGATGGGTATGGTTAATGCATACAAAAAAAGTAGTTAGAAAGAATGAATAAGACCTAGCATTTGCTAGTACAACAGGGTGACTGTAGTCAAAAATAATTTAATTGTTCATTTTTAAATAACTGAAGAGTATAACTGGATTATTTGTAACACAAAGAATAAATGTTTGAGGTGCTGGATACCCCATTTACCATAATGGGATTATTACACATTGCATGCCTGTATGAAAATATCCCATGTAACCCATAAATATATATACCTATTATGTACCCACAAATAAAAATTAAAAAATTAAAGTAGAAACAATTAACCCACAAAATAAAGCTCATATATTTTTTCTAGTTTCTAGTTATATGTCAGCAAAATAAAACTGTGACAAGACTGAATAATACATGCTTGAAAGAAATTTGGTGCATGCAGGAAAACTATCATTTCTACATCTCATTCTTTTTACTCAATGCACAGCAAATATGAAGATTCAAAATTGACTATAAAATATCCAGTGAAGATTAAGATTGGGGGGAATAAAAACACTGAAGAAAGAGCATGACCATTTGAATAAATTACATTCTTTGAAAATACACAGCTCAATGTGACAGGATATTAAGAGGTCTTCCTGCCTCCGTTTCATCCAAGGTGTAAAAATAACAGCAGATGTCAATAGGAGTTGAAAGGCTGTAGGGGACTTTCAGGGGAGAAAGACCGAGGATGTCTTGGATGATTCTTTAACCCCTCACCCATAATGATGGTATGAAAATTGTCAGAATCATGCAGACAGTTTGACTGGTGCTCTGACAGGTGAACTCAAGCTGGCAGGTGAACTTGAGGAGTGCATATTGACTTAGCAAGTAGCCTCATCTGAGTTTGTTGGAAGCAGAAAAAACTTGGGACTTTCTCATGGACTACATGTAGGCTCATGCATGAAATAATGTTGTGTTGGGTTGTTTTAGACTCAGTACAGAGAAGGCTGGCTTAAGGAAATCTCAGAAAATAGAAGCCAAAAAATGTTTAAGGGCTTTGGAAGGAGCAAGCAACCAGACAGAATAGAGGTAGATCAATGAAACAGCAAGCAGGAGGAGCATGTTTCCCAAACTACTCACGAAAGCACCCATGAGAAAAAGCTCTTCTTAACTGTCTAGGAGTGTAAAGCAATATCCCACAAATATCAGTCAAATATGAACTTTCTAGCATCTCTTAAGTATCTTTTCTTCTATTTCTCCAAATCTAGAGGGATCAGAAACCTCAGGAAACAAGCTGGGGAAAGAACAAAGAACGAAAGAAAACGCCCTAGCTCAGATTGGAGAGAAAATAATTTTAATCACGTTTGGAATTATAGTTATTATATGGACTGGATTTTTAATAACCTAAGAGTAATGAGAAATGTTATGAGAACTCAGTGTTCTCATCCAGGGAAGGAAAAGAAATTGCCACGCTCAATATATTTTTGAAGAGCAGTGAGAGTCAAAATTAAGATGCCTCATGATCATATCCCAATAATTCAGTTTGTCCAACCTACCAGTGCCATTAGTTATCTATATATTTTAAGCCTTTTTGCCTGAATTACCCAAATTATTGTCTCAATTCCTCCTCACTTTACCCATTGAAATGTAAACTGAAGGTTTTGTTATTTCATTTTTTTAGTTCTAGGAATTTTTTTAATAACAGTATATAATAAGTTGGTGTACAAGAATAGTGCAAAAAAAAAAAAGTAAAAGAAATCAAACCTTAGACATAGCTTATCTTTAAGGATTAGCAATTTCCTATTTAGCAATGTTTATCAACATTTGCGAATAAATCAATTCACAGTATGTATCTAGTACATGCTGAGTGTTACGTTAGGCCTTTGAAGAAAATGTAAAAGTACAGGCTATTTGCTGTGCTCAAGTGTTTACCCATCTATTTCTAAAATCATTGTTTAATAATATGCTGGTTTCACTATATGAGGGTAATGTACTGACCACTCGGTGTCATTTCTCTGGTTGCTGTAATGGCTTTGTGCTTCAGACATCCTCTGCAGATCTTCCAGTCCACCCTAAAAATCAGCAAGATGCACTGCACAAAGATCAGCTGGGATTGGCTAACCCCTGCTGCCAGGGCTGGAATAGGAAAGGAACCCTTCACCCACACAGGGGCAATATGTCATTAAAAAAATCAGGATCCATCAAGGTCTACCCTAAGGATTTTGCTTAAGTTATCTGGTGTTGTTTGTTTGTTTGTTTGTTTTTTGGCAAATAAAGTAAATCTCCCAGAGAAGGAAGAAGCGTACATATTGATGTATTATTGTGGGCAAACAGAACCTGTTTTGACTACACACATATTATATTGACTAAATGTATCATTTTAGCTACAGAAGAATAAATTAATTTGAGTGCTGTATATCTGGGTATATCTGTAACCCTTTAATGCTAATATGTGGTATTTCCCAGTTTGTATCAGGATATTTTCATTTTCATTAAGTGGATGGGCTAGAATTCACTGGTCAAATGCAATGATACCTGGTTATAATACTGTATTTTATTTCCAGATAATAGAAAACATATCTCATTAATTTTATATTAGTTCCACTGCTTATATTCCTGGAATCCGACAGAATGCCCTATTTTTCCTCTTCTTCCCATAAGAAGTGCATTTTAAATAAGCAGATCTACATAAAATTCCACCATGGAGCACACATAGTGGGTATTCAGTTAATGCTCACTGGACTGTGAAGAGCACTGTTGTATACAAACTCCATCAGTAAGTAAAGTGATGTGCACGCTATACATAGGAGGGAATAGAGTCATTTTTGATTATGCATTTGTTGGTGGCAAGCAAATGATCCATATGTATTTTTTATCAAGCTGATTACTCTCTGATGCATTTTTTCCTGATGGAGGTAAGAAAGAGCATCCTGGACATATTTATGCTATAGATGAACAAAACTACACTCATCTCTACTTATGAATACTGCACACCCATGAAGTAAGGACCAATTTGTATATGTGGAAAGCTTATTTTAAAGTATCTCCCTAAGCCACATCATCAGAACAGTGCAAGTCAAAGTCTGTATATCACATATATAGGGACATTACAACAGAAAACTTGTGACCTGGGCTTAACTAGTTTTTTCTTTTTTTTTTTTTTTTTAAGTTCTGTGTGGTTCAGGTTAGGATTTTGAATCAAGCAGCAGTTCAGCAAACTGAAATATCCAGGTGCACATTTTAGACGCACCTCACTCACAATCCTCCTCTGCCAGGTTTACTTCCTCCTGAGTAAACAGAAATAAGAAGATGCAACTTCAACGCCTTCCCAACTCCCAAGTAAAATAAAAGGACACTTGAGTCAAGACAGACAGGATAACATCACCTGCAACAAAGAAAACCCTCAAGAAAGATAAAATAAGCCACACGTTCTAAAGTGATCCACGTACGGCAAAATTATGACCCTGCTATATTTATACACATGGGTACAGTTTTCATACACTATTATGGTCTCACATTATATATCTTTAAATCATCCAGCAAAAGTTTCTGCCTCTGCCTAATGCTGGCTCTAATTTAGGATGAACAACTACTCTCATAAAGAAAAACTGCTGCTGCTGCTGTTTATTAAGCTGCAGAAAAGGTCTCACTGACTAATGTCCCTGGATTAAATGAATGTGGAATAATAAGAGCTGATTTATTTGTGCTCTGCTAGGATAAAGCTGCCACTGATTTTACAAGAAACTATTCATCTGAGGCCCACTATAGCTAGTAAATTGTGGCTGTTGCTGAAATTAGTCTCCAGGCCTTCATGTAATCTACAGTGTGAAGTAGCAGTGTGGTAATAAAGACATTGTGGGCACTTGGTTTATTTAAAAGGTTCCCCCTTTTATCCCCATCTTCAGGGATTCTAAAAGTCCACCTCTGAGATCTCTTTTGGAAATTCACCCATCCCTTGCCCACAAACTGCATTTCTAGCTGCAGAATTTAAAGCCAGAATTAAAAGTATATAGCCCCCAATAAATAAGCACCAAGCAGTCACATTTCTCACCTCAGATTTTTCTTTTTGGTCCAGCATTCAAGCATTCCTCAGGCTCTGGGCATATACACAGTGGCAATGAGAATGAGGACATTCCAAGACAAAAAGAGAGTAGCAAGAGAGAATGGTTGTTCCATCTCTCAAGAGTGTTTGGATCTTCTACTCTCCAAGCTCATCTCTCCAAACTTACTGACAGCCAATTTATGCAGGGCTTTGATCTAGGCACTTCCATTAAATGAAACATTAAAACAAACTAAAGGAAAAGTCCAGCAAATGGAAATCAGCAATTGCTGAAACCATGACACCACTATGAATGCTACAGAAAACTCTGGAGCCAGCAGTGACCACCCTGTATCCCTTCTAGAAGAAAAGCTTTTCAAGAGCAAGGCTCATATTTTAGATACTGCTGTCTAACTTATTCTGGCTCACTGTAGTTATTCAGTTGCTGAACTGAGAAAACAAACAGTAAGATTAAGAACCAATCGAAATAGCAATTGCTTCTCTGGGGAATGGTTTTCTCTGTGTTATAATTAACAGTGTTATCAGAAATCATTTTCAAGTTGCTCTTCATTTTATCCAGCCTTACTTGTCAGATTGTTTATGTAAGCATCATCTCTGCAGGTCTTATCATCAAGATGATAAAAAGAGTAATAATAACAATAACAGTAACAGCTAACCTGAATAGTACCTACCCTGTGCCCGGCATTGTTTTTAGCACTTTATCTAATACTATCTTACTGGCTTTTCATAACAACCCTATTAAGAAGGGGCCATGATTATCTTCATTTTCCAATGAGCAGATTGAACCATAAGAATTTAGGAAATGTATCTAAGATGCTTCAGCTGATAAGTGTCAGAAATAGCATTTTAACCCAGAAAGCCCAGCTCTCAAGTCAGTGCACCTAACCACTAGGCTACAAAAAAGCAAAAAAAAAAAAAAAAGAGAGAGAGAGAGAAAGAAAAAAAGCATGGAAAATATAAGCATGTGGCCCTTACAGGGTTTCTGAAATATTCTTTGATCAGAAGTAATCTTTGATTATTCTTTGATCAGTTAATGCTTACCTGTCTTGGTTTCCCCACCACATTTCCTAACTTACCTTCCTCCTCCCACAATTGCTCACCTGGCCTCATGATCCAGGATCTAAGGGTGTAAGGTAATTTGTAATTCCTAAACAAGTGCTGGCCCAGTCACACACTGAACGACTTCTCTGAGGAAAGAGAGGGGATGGGGAAAATCCAGCATCCCAGTCCTGGTGTGTGGCTACATCCCCTTACCCATTCTGACATCTTAACTCGAGCCACTGTTTTAGGAAAGGATGATGTGCTGGTATCCACTCTGACTACATACGGAGTTTTTCCTTCTTAGGTAGACTGAAATGGACGTAGGTCTCAATGTGCTTTTCTCCAAGGCGTATAACAAATTTATCCTCACTCTTCATGGGTGAGATAATTTATTTATTTTATGGTGGTTCATTCTGGTTTGGCTAAGTGCTACAATTTTATTATCAGCTTTGGAAGGATGGGGTTAGGAGAGGACGTGGAATCCATTTAACAACTGCTAGGAACTTCAGCCTGGGACTTACCTGTGACTATCTTAGGTGCAAAGTGCTTACGTGCTTCATGATATCCTCCCTCCCTAACATCAGTTCTAAATCCCAGAGATAACATTTCTCACCCACTATGGAATTTCTTTCTTAGCTTTAGCTATTGGAAAAAAGCTACAAGTAAATAGCAGTTTTGTGTTTATTGTTGTTGTTTTCCTTTTTCTCACCAATTCTGTCTTTACTAACTCATAAACGAAGGCTGTGTTTCCAAGACCCACTTTTCCAACTCCTCCTGAATTTCAGAATCTCAATACAAACACTTTGTTTTGAAGTGAGAGCTAGTGCCTAAATCCTTACTACTAAAATGTGACTGGCCCTCAGATCATCAGCATTGGCATCACCTAAGAGCACAATGGAAGGCCTCAAATTAGATTACACCTACTGAATCAGAATATCTATTTAAACAGTATCTCCAGGAGATTCTTATGCAGACTGGAGTTCTGGAAGTACATGGAAATAACAGGAAGTTTTAAGTCCCTCATAAGAGACTGGGCAGGGCAGTGCTTTAGGTTAAACAACAACATCAGTCCTGTTATAGAGCTGAGTACTGGCTTGGAAATAACCAGGTTTGCAAACGTTGCAGGAAGCACAAAAATAGTAGACTACTTCCCTAAATGTCATCACCTCCGCTCAGGAGGGCTTCTGCAAAAGAAGCACAAGAAAAGACAGTTTTATGTTGTGCATCCTCTCTTCTAAAAGATACCAACTCATACTTTACAATGTGATTTTTTTTTAATTCGGAGATGATAATTTAAAGGAGCAAGATGACCCTTTGATTCTCTCCCATGTGTCGCTGCGGGGTGTAGCCTGTGAGCATCTCCAAAGCTTTTCTCCATTCTAGAAAGAAGAATGGCAACGCACACTACCTGTACAATCAACTGTTCCTAAGGTTTTTAAGAGTGTCTGGGAGACCTGCCAGTTCACCAAGAGAAAATTCTGTCTCTTTTGACAGCGCCACATGCATACCTAATTCAGTTTTTCTTGGTAATATTTTATGCTTCTCTGGGTCTTCAATTTTATTATAATTTGACCATCTTTCTTAAAGTCACTTTGAGTTAGTATGCCTCTCCTATGTTTCTCACTTAGCTATGCCAGTCTTTTAAGTAAGCCCTCCCAAAGATATTATGAAAAATGCTATTATTTAAGAAAGTTATAACGTTTTTATACAGTTAAAACTGACTGAGGAAAGGACAATGAATACTTTCTTTGAGTTTGGTATTAGAGTCAATCTATCGAGTCACAGAATGCTACAATTTGTCTTGAAGCCTCCAAGCTAAGAAAATGTATTAGATAAACATACCTATTAATCAGCATTTCCATAACCTCTCTTGAAAACTAATCCACAACTACGACATAATCCTTCTAGTAAATATTCAGTTTATTCCAAAACATTTTACTGAGCACAACAGACATGAGTGGCTTAATATTTACTTTGTTCTTAATAATCAAGCGTAAGGTTATGAGGGCAATCTTCCCAGTAAGATAGACCTACCCTTTTACCCCAACTTTAACACGCTCCTACCTCCCTGACTCTGAGTCAGTTGCAGGAGAAGCTTGTCTAGCCAATGAGATTGTGACTTGGAGTTAGTCAAATAAAATTTTGATTAAAGCTATATATATACACATGTATGTATATATGTATATATATGTGTGTATATATAATTATATATTAAATGTTTTCTTCCATTTTATTTTAAATAATATAAATTCAATTTTTGTTCTTTATTGTAGAGCACAGTCTTTTCTTGGAATAAGTCACTAATTGGAGTTTCACATTAATTTTCTTGCATAAATCTTATCCATAATGAATCAGTAATTTTCAATTCCTGAATTTGATAAAGAACATTTGGCAATCAAGCCGAATGTAGGAAATTTTTGTATTTTTATCTCTTCCAACATTTTAATATACTTTTCCTGCATCCAATATAATAATCATGTTTTAGCTACTTGTATCTAGACTCTCCATTTCTAACATAATTTTCATAGAAATAATAAACATGTCTCTGCATGCTAACAAGTAATCACTATACATAACTGAATGAAAATCATCATCAATACCTCCTCTAGATACAGGAACAGTGGATCCTGTTCTGGACCCATGCTTTAGGAGTCCAAATTTTGGTCTTGCTTTTGCCATGTTCCTCTCAAAGAAGCCACACAACATACCCATCCAGAGCTCACATGCCCCCTTCTAAATCATGTTCCAGGTACAAAGTCTCTAAAATTCTCTGCCCAAATAGCAGTCAACATGAGCAAAGTTTGGAAGCATGGGTTAGGGTGTTTGAATCCTACATGAGACCCTTTTGGTGGGAGACACATTTGAGGTTGGAAGGGAAGAGAGAGAGAGAGGCTGCAGAGCAAAGACTACATGCTCTAGATGAGACGGTGCCTCTTTCTGGGCCACCATGTTTTACATGGAGCGCCGAAGATTTTGAGAACTGGAAATTTGAACTTGGCCTTCTCAACCATTTTGAAAATTTATTTTTCAAGTAAGGAGAATAAAACATACTTTCTTTAAGAGTTTGTTATTTTGAATTATGTCTTTCAATATTTACATGCAAGGAATATGGACCTCCATTTGTACTGTGTCCATGGCCCCATTAATGGTAGGGGTAGGCCTGATTACAAGAAGAGATGTAAGTAGTTTGGGACACACAAAACTGACTCTTGGCAGGTCCATAACACAGCTGGTGGGAGCAGTAGTGACCAAAACATATACTAGAGCCTCCTTTTAGCCACAGACCTTTGGAAGCCATGGGGCCAGCTACAGGTGGAATGGAAAGGTGGCAAAGTGGAAGTTGGTAAAAAGAGTTTCGACTGTACTCGTACCTCACTGGACCCTGGTCTTGAATCTGTAAAACGAAAATAGCCATGTCTAACCCACAGGCGTATTGTGAGAAATAAGTAGATCAATATGGAGAGTGTTTCAAATGAAGGCCAAGCACATAACACAGTAACAATCACAATGTTTTTCCACTAAGTTTTCCTAGTTAGAACATTAAACATATTATTTACTAATTATATAGTACCTCCATGTGCCCTTGAGGATCCTCTTGTCTTCCTAGTAAATGGTGGAGCCAGAATTCAAGCCTAGGCGTCTGGCTCCAGAATTCATGTTTGTTTGTTTTTTTTTTTTTCTTTTTGGTGAGTCCTTTCTCATTTTTTAAATCTCTCCTACTTGGATAAGACCCTCTTTTTATTTTTTATACCTCCTTGAAATGGTATTGTACCTTAACTGAGTCTATTAGGAAAACATGCTGGTTACATCAAATAGACTGATTATATGATACGAGTGCTTCATAAACTTACAAGTATTACAGCCTATATGGTAAAGATAAAGACATTTCCTGACCTCTTCCTATACCCAAACTTTCCTTGGGTCACACAATTTATAAAAGATGACATTTAACTTTCAAGTCATTATGACTTCAAGGATATTTCTGGCCATTGTTTTTACATACATCAGTTATTTTATGTTTACATTATAGGATGTGTTTCCTTTTTTGATTCCTAAATGAGCAATTCTACTTCTAGCACTGGACCCTCAACTCATTTATTTCAGCTAACTTTCACATTTATTATGGCAAACTCTGAATTGCTTACTACCCTCATCTAAGTCAAGGTTATCAAGAAATTTATAAGGTACCCTACAACTTCCAAATATAGTACCTATGAGAATTACAAATAACTATATCAAATTCACTGGTTCCAAGTCACTATTTTATATATATCTAAACTGGACCTGTAGGAGACAATCATGAAGAAGTGTTCACCCCAATGAAAGACAAGCATAAAATAAAGTATCAGCATCAGCATGATTAAATGAATTTTTCACTGTAAGTATCTAGTTCAAAGATTTCAAGATTGTGGTCCTGAAGTTGAAATAAATACAGACAGCTGGCTAGTCCACCGTGTTTCAAACTTGTTAGGTTAGGAGATTTTGCATAAAAACCCAGATTTCCAATTTCCCCTGAAAATGGTAAAATCTGTTCAACCAACTCAGATTCCCACATGGCAGCCATCAGCTGGAATGGAGCAGTTGCATGAATTCTCTTGTTCTCTGCAGTCACCAGCAGTCCCTAAAGTTTATGCCTTCTGGTTCAATTATTTAATTACCTACCTGCATCCAGCAGACATTTGAGAATGAACTTCTAATCCAGATGGCTTGGTGTAATATAGATAAAACTAAAGTTTGATGTTTCAAGAAACTTTTTTTTTTCCTTTGGCAGAGTCTCGCTCTGTCGTCCTGCCCAGGCTGGAGTACAGTGGTGTGATCTCAGTTCACTGCAACCTCCACCTCTCAGGTTCAAGTGATTCTCCTGCTTCAGCCTCCCGAGTAGCTGAGATTACAGGCATGCCCAGCATGCCCAACTAATTTTTGTATTTTTAGTAGAGACAGGGTTTCAGCACCTCAGCCTCCCGAAGTGCTGGGATTACAGGCGTGAGCCACCAAGCATGGCCTCAAGAAACTCTTTATCTCCTACAGATGTATGTGCTAGCCAAGATTTACTGATGACCAAATTATGTGATTTAAATTCAAAAGTTTAACTAAAGTTATATTAAATTATATCAATTTCATTCCCCTTTATCTTTTTAAGTCACAGTGTTTCTTACTAGATCATAGCAAGAAGTTACATTTATCTAACAAAATGTATTCTTTACATTGATTATTACAATACAACTCATTCCTATGGAGTGCCCCAGCCCATTACTATATTTTTCCAACTCAGTAAGTTAAGATGACGTGTGATGATTTTCAGAATTGCTCAGACCTGCCAGAGTGAACACATTCTTCCTTTACATGATCCTGGTAATTTAAATGAGTTACTTCCATCATTATTTCAGCATTGAGAACAGATTTTACACAAGTGAGCAAAACTCAAGCAAATTTGCCATGAAGGTAGCATATCACGACCAAGGTTTCTTTGCATTGCAAATTATTTAAGCAACTATAAAATCTTAACAAATGGGCATTGTGACTTCTAACAGTAATAAACAGTAAAAGACTAAAATCTGATATTTTCTTCTATGATCATTCATAAGTCATAAATCAATTAATAACAAGCATTCTTAGAATCACTGTGTTTTAAACCCGGCTCTAAAATTACGTTTAAGTCACTTAACAGAGGAATGTCTTATATGGGAATTCTCTGGCAAAAATTCTAGCTTGTTAAATGGACCCTTTGTACAAATATACGCTAAATAAGATGTACAATAACTTGCTTGGGCAGAAAAATGAATAGAACAGGGTGAGACAAAATTTCACAAGAAAGCATATTAAGGTTTTATTCCTCTGCAGAGTCTTCTTTTTTGATTAAGACACTTAAAAAAACCAGCTTTCTGGCTTTAACTAAGTCATTCAGATGAACCACGTATTATTATCACTAATTTTTCTGTTAACTTGCTGAGATGAGAAAAACATGCTACCAATAATGTGCTTTTAGTCTCCAAGATGTTAAAACAACTAATGCAGTCAGTTGTCTGATTCAGTTGGTGTCATCCAAACAGCTGTCGACATATCCTGACCTGACCTTCTGTGGAAAGAGCAAGGGAACTGGCTAAATTTTCCATCATTTTGCCAAGGAAATGGACGCTATGTGTAGTGGTGGAGAAGGGAGGTCCAGATTGGGTCTGTTTCACCCATTAGGAAGTGAGTTTGGCAAAGGGAACACAGGAAAATAGTCCACCGATTTCTACTCCATTTCAAGACAATAAATGAACCATCAAATGACCAACGGGAAAAGTAAAAATCCTAGTCTCCCCCACAGAATGCCTACTGTGTCCTCACTTTTCTCTAGCTACAGTTTGTTTTCTCTCTCCACTGTGCAAAATCTACCTACCTTGCAGGGCATCAGCTCCTTAGAAAAGGTCTATATGCCTTGAGAATGTGCCAGAGCCACATTTTCTAAACATTCAGACCTTTACTCTGGGCTTACATTCAACTATGAAGTGGAACCAAGTGAAGAAAATAGGGCTATGCAAAGAGCAATTGGACTTATTTTCATACCTAAATAGGCCTCCAAAATTCTTCTTAAAACACACATGACTGTTAAGCCCTGGGAGTCTTTTTGGAATGTTGATCATACAGAGTTTGGTTTTGTATAAGGCAAAATCACTTCCCTTGGATGCATAAAACAGGCCTCATGATATAAAGTAGACTATTGGGTTGAAGGAACAAGTTCTAGGTACAGTCTAGACTTCAAAGACTCTATGTTCACTGTTGTCTAATGAGTTTAGGAGACCAAGAATTAAAAAAAAAAAAAGTGTAAAGCAAGTACAGCACTAAATCTCACAATCAGCATGGGATCAGCCTCTCTCCTGTCCTCCAGTCTAAGAGAAGATAAAAATCAATTAAAATGTGATGCTGGCTGAGTGCAGTGGCTCACACCTGGAATCCCTGCCCTCTAAGAGGCTGAGGTCAGGGGATTGCTTGAGTCTAGGAGTTCAAGGCCAACCTGGGCAACATAGAGAGATCCTGTCTCTAAAAATATTTTAAAAATTAGCTGAGTGTGGTGGAGTGTTCCTAAAGTCCCAGCAACTCAGGAGGCTGAAGTGGGAGGATTGCCTGAGCCCAAAAGTTTGAGGCTATGGTAGGCCATGATTGGTGAGTGAAAACTAAGCCTGGAAAGAGGATATCTAACACTAAAAGTTATCTATCACAGGACAACCTGTGATAATACAGAGACTCCACAATACAATGGCTTAATTAATATAGTTGGCTTATTTCTCATGTAGCGGTTCAGAGATAGCGAGTCATCATCAATATGTGGTTTCTGTCCCTGGGTCCAAAATGACTACTTCAGGAAGTTGTCACCTTTCCTAAGCCAGCAGGGTAGAAAAGGAAGTAGATGGAAAATAGCTTCTTAATTAACAACATGACAAAGAAGTTGTAACCATTACCTTTGCTCATATCCCTTCAGTCAAAGCTTAGTACGTGGTCATCATACTGAGCTGCAAAAGAGCCTGGCAATAATTGATAGGCATTAAATGTTAATTATATCAAAAGCTACTCTGTGAGGGAGGACCTGCATTAGTCAGAATATGCAAGGTTTTAGGCTTGATCTAAGCCAGGATGGGATGGTAGGAATTCCTTTATTAAAGTTAGAAGGAAAAATGGATACTGGGAGATAATTAGCCATGTCTGCTAACACGAGTAAGGATTCAGAATCCTTTGGTTTTTTCTTCAGATTCCTAAAGGCACACATATATGTGAATATATTGTCAATCACCAAGGGAAATAAAGATCCCCCAAAGGAAAAACAATATCAAATACACAAATTCAATGAATTTTCTGGCTTTTCTGGGTATATTTTCTCAAGTATATAATAGATATGCTAAAGCTAGCTCTCCCCTCTTTTAGCACATCTTATAACTGGCCACAGTGTTACAATTATTTCACATCCTCCCATTGGATCTTACCTTGCCAGATAAAATAAATGTACTTCCATGAAAATCTCAGAGAGCTGCTTCCCTGCAACCTACATCTTTGTTGTCTCGTGCTCCTTCCCAAGACCAGACAGAAACGTGAAACTAAGAATCGTTGCCTTCTCTTATCATTTCCCTGAGTACATTAAAATGAAGTCCTATTGTTCCATTCTATGAAAATAAAAAGTTTTCTTCTGTGTTCCACTTGAAAAATAACAATAAGGAGCAAACACATAGGATATATTAAACAAGACAGAGAAAATGATTATATATTACAATGAAAAGAAGAAAACATAGAGTAGCACTTTGATGTATAGAACAGGCACATTAACAGAGCCTGCTCTGTAGATGTTGCAGAAATCAGTAGTGCTAATTGCTAATTGCCAAATATTCTCAGTTTCCCTGTTTGGGGGGAAAAAGAAAAGATTTACTCATGGGCTCATTAGTGACTAGGAGGAGCCATGTGACTAGTTCTAGGCAATGAGTTCTAAGCAGAAAGGATGTGTGTTATTTCCAAACAGATGATTTAATTGCAGTTACAAATCTCTTCAGAGCTTTCCTTTCTGCCACCATGATTTCCACACGGTGGTTTCCCACTGGGCTTGAACCCCAGATTGAGGATCACATAAAGCATAACCATGTCTGAGTGACAACTGACCTCAGTGAACATGGAGTTTGATAGAGAAATAAACCTTTGCTCTTTAAAGCCACTGAGATTTAGGGCTTGAATGTTACCACAGAGAAACCTCACCTATGCTGACTGATGCAAACTCTCTGACAAAGGTATTCTTTTGAATTTTATAAACATTTAATGACTATCCATGATATGCCAAACACTACTCATTTCATTGTCATACAACTCTATTGTATAGAGGAAACTGAGGCAAGTTTATACAGCAAGCCAATGATGGATTTAAGATCTGAATTCTGACTCCATGTCCAGCTCTCATTGAATTACACCCATGACTCCATTTATTCAATCATCGACATTTTATAATCAGTCTTAGGCCACCACATTCAATATCCAGAAAAGTCTGTGGTTCCCAGTATTCCTGTGCATTAGAGACATTTTCTTCTGCAAATTGGCGCATACTGGCAAAATCTAACCTTTTAAAATTGCTGTCCTCACACAGCACAGAAAGAGTTCAAAAGTAGGAGTTAAAAGAACATTTTCCTCTTAGTAATGTCTTTCCTCCCAGACAAGAGCCACAAAGGCAGCAATCTGAGTGATCAGCTCTCCTGGACTCCTTAGTAGCTGTCCACGGTGATCCCTGGCACAGGTTTTGCTCCACACTGCCACCGTCACCATAGAAGCACTCATTTCCCCATTCTGGCGCTGAGCAGGTGATGGATGGAAAGCTGGACGGTGACCCAATTTACTGTGCTGCAACAACAGAACAGCATCCCAGCTGGAGACAAGACATTTCAGCTTTGCTCTTTTCAGAGATATTTGTATAGATAAATGGAAGTTTACGTGAGCACAAAGAGGATATATTGTCCTCCTGATACACACGTGTAACTTCGATTCTGCCAGCAGTCATCATTATAATAAGTGAGGTTTATAAAAGATTCTTTATCCAGAAGGATCCCAAAGAGCTTCACAAAAACTTCACAAATTACAGGCAAAAAGCCTTCTTTCAGGTCCACATTGAGAATCTCATTGCTAATATTCTGCTTTCCCCACCGCAACGCCTCGAGGTGTCAATGAGAGATGACCCACATGCCAGGAGAATAGAATATTGGAGTCAAAACCAACTCTGAGGCCAGGACAAGGGGAAATTTGCCCCAAATACATATAGAAACTGCGTCTCTGCCCACCTTGGGGATTGAAAACGACAGCTGCTTAACAGTCACCCACAAGCACGGTGCACATGGCTCAACATTCAGAGTCAAAACAACACTGCTGCACCCGCTGGAAAACTTCATGGGGAGGTTCGGCATAAAGAATTAGAATTGGACCGTTTTCCTCTTGCCAGATGTGCCACCAGCTCACTCATTACAGATTTAATAATGTGTACAGATTAAGTTGGGATAAAAACCAACAACTCAACTATGAAACAATTCCTAAAACAAATCAGCTCCAGTAATGACTAAATTGGGGTTTTCTAGTTGTTGGGTTACAATTTGGTTTTCAGTTTGCTACCAGGCTAACAATTATGACTTGAGTTATAAGGGAAATTCGGTTAATTCTTGAAGTGCTGTCTAAAGAATTAAATCACCTTCTTTTGATGCACCTCAGGGAAACTCAATTGAACTGGATTATGTATTAATTCAACTTTATGAGGAAGGTGATTTTAATATCCCCATTTCCCAGATGTAGAAACTGAGGCTCACACTCACATAGCTGGTAAGTGGCAGAGCTGAGATTCAAGTTGAGTTCCTCTGACTCAAACCCAGAGTCTTTGCCAACTTTACATATTCTGGCAGAACTATAGCAGCTGTATATCTTCATATATAGCCTGTGTGTGTGTGTGTGTGTGTGTGTGTGTGTGTGTGTGTCCCTTTTGTAAAAAAGAGAAAGATTTGGTGTGGATGTTTTAAACAAGACAATCCCTTCAAGCCCAACTATACTTCATTAGGTACATGTTAGTAGTCATCACATATTTTATCTCATACCAAGGTGAGTCTCCATGTTCAAATCAGAGCCCATGCTTTGGGCTAGGACTAAATGATATTAGGAAGCAGGTGGGACGTGGTAGCTCATGCCTATAATCCCAGCACTTTGGGAGACCGAGGCAGGCAGATCACCTGAGGTCAGAAGTTCGAGACCAGCCTGGCCAACAGGGCAAAACCCCATCTTTACAAAAAATACAGCTAGGTGTGGTGGCACGTGCCTGTAATCCCTGCTACTCGGGAGGCTGGGGCAGGAGAATCACTGGTACCCAGGAGGCGGAGGTTGCAGTGAACTGAGATCATGCCACTGTCCTCCAGCCTGGTCAACAGAGCGAGACTTCGTTTCAAAAAAAAAAGAAAAATTATATTAGGAAGCTTGAAATATTGTAAGGAAAGCTAAGTATGTATTTTAAGATCCATGCTGGATAGTAAAATAAAACTAGATAGAATAGAAACCATATATTAGAGACTATGCAAAAAGAACTATATTGGATGGATAGTAATGAAAATACTAACGCCTTCAACTGTTTAGAGAATCAAGCAATCAACATGGGATGGAAAAGCTGAGATATAAAATTTGAGTGGACCTCGAAGAATAAATCAAAGAGGCAGAGGAACAGAGAGTTATTTAGAGCCGATTGCTCCCGGCCTGTGCTGGTTCCATGGCCAGTGTACCCATCTGACTGCCACCTGCCTCCCTCTTCTGCTCTCTCACTATGTCTAGCTCCTTCCTACACCAAAGGCCAACAAACACTGATGTGAGTAGGGAACAAGCCTGGGCAGCATGAAAATACCTAAACACCTTTTCCTAATCCTAATTCAATAGAATTAACTTCTGATTTTAAAAAGTGAGATTCAAGTGTGTAAAGTGCTTTGTTGAAAACCAGAACAGATTTCTGTTTCAAGATGACCACCTGAACATCCTTGCCGAAATGCTTGCCTCCGCACTTACAAATGATTACTGAGATGACGAAAGTGACACAAATAATAGAAGACCATCTGCTACCTTTTAAAAATTATTTTTATTTTATTTTATTTTATTTTATTTTATTTTTGAGACAGAGTCTCATTCTGTCGCCCAGGCTGGAGTGCAGTGGCGTGATCTTGGCTCACAGCAAGCTCCACCTCCCAGGTTCACACCATTCTCCTGCCTCAATCTCCCATGTAGCTGGGACTACAGGCACCCGCCACCACGCCCAGCTAATTTTTTGTATTTTTAGTAGAGACAGGGTTTCGCCCAATTAGCCAGGATGATCTCGATCTCCTGACCTCGTGATCCGGCCACCTCGGCCTCCCAAAGTGCTGGGATTACAGGCGTGAGCCACCACACCCAGCCTTGCTCCCTTTTTGAATTCCATATGTCAGAAGTTTGAACTGGAGGAAGACTTCCCAAGCATAGCACCAATGGAAAATATATATGTAAACAAAATATTAGTAGATGTGACTTCTGTGCATAAAAATATAAACTCTCTGGACATAAAAATAAACTAAATTATGAACAAGATTGAAGACAAAGTAGTAATGACTATACTCACAGCAGAGGTGACAGAATAAGAGGAATACATACAGGGTTTTTACAAATCAGTAAGAAAATATGAATGCCCCATTATAACAATTAGACAAGGAAAAATGTATTTTAAAATGTTAAACTTCATTAATAATCAAAGAAATTATGAAAATAATGATATGCTGTTTTTTACCTGCCATACTGGTATTTTAAAAAATTTACTCAAGATTGTTATATTGCTGTGGGAAGTGTAAATAGTTACCATCTCTCTGAAGAAATGTTTGGAAGTAATGAACAAACATTTTTGCATGCCATTTGACCTACAAATTTTATTTTTATGAGCCTATTATAAAGAAATAGCAAGGAATGTGTGAAAAAGCATACTCCAATAATAGTCAACAAAACACTTTTTATAATACTGCAAAACTGGAAACAACTCAAATGTCCAAAACATGGGTTTCTCATTAAGTAAATCATATAAGTCTGTTTTAAACAGAACTGCTTAGTCTTTTAACATACTGATATAGCATTACGCTTTTAAAATAGAAAAATATTTAAGATATTCAATTTGTACATACAGCATGAACCCATCTCATTTCTAAAAAATTATACACACAGAAGGAAAGGGACCAAGAGCAATGTTAATATCACTAGACTGTGAGATTACAGGTAATTTTCTACAATAAACATGTATTGCTTTTGTTGCCAGGTGCAGTGGCTCAAGCCTGTAATCCTAGCACTTTGGGAGGCCGAGACAGGTGGATCACAAGGTCAGAAGATCGAGATCATCCTGGCTAACTTGGTGAAACCCCATCTCTACTAAAAATACAAAAAAATTCGCTGGGTGTGGTGGCGAGTGCATGTAGTCCTAGCTACTGGAGAGGCTGAGGCAGGAGAATGGCATGAACCTGGGAGGCAGAGCTTGCAGTGAGCCTAGATTGTGCCATTGCACTCCAGCCTGAGCGACAGAACAAGACTCCACCTCAAAAACAAAAAAAAAAAACATATATTACGTTTGTTATAAGAGAAAAAAAAATGTTATTTAGAAAAAAAAAAGGCACTGACATACACAACCATCTCAGAAGTGAACATTCAGCTATCATCTACTCCCATCAGAAGCACTGGAATTTTGTGAGGATTACTCTTACAAGAGATCAGGCTTGAATCTCCAGAGGAAATAGTTACAGAGAGAAAACCCAAACGATTATAGGAAATCAATATCCAAGAGCAATACTATTCCTATATTCAAACCTTTAGATGAAACCAAGTCCTAAACTAGATTAGCGATTATTCACTCAACATTGTCTTCAGACTCTCAGCTTCATCCACTATTCTGAACCAATCCTGGAAGAGATTTAATGCATGTAGTTCTATTAAGCTCTGAAATTAGTCTTGCTGCTGCCTTAAGCAATTAGTATTCTCTTTGCCTGAGAGTGGAGTATCTGGACACTCCTAGGTGACCACAGAGTTGCAACCTTATTTTCAGTGTCTGCCCAGGTGTCTAATAAGGACATCTATTTCTGCTGTCATGTCTGACAGTATATCCTTACATTAATGCTAGTTCTCCTGTTATGGACTAAATGTTTGTGTTCCCCCTAAATTCGTATGTTGAAGCCCTAACCCCCAGTGTGGCTGTATTTGGAGATGACACCTCTAGGAAAGTAATTAAGGTTAAATGAGGTCACGAGAATGGGCGCTGATCTGATAGGATTAGTGTCCTTATAAAAGGAGACAACAGAGAACTCAGTTTCTTTCTCTGTGTATGTGCATGAAGAAAGTCCATGTGAGGACGCAGCAGGAAGGTGGCCATCTATAAGCCAGAAAGAGAACCCTCACCAAGAACTAAATTGATCAGGACCTTGATGTTGGATTTTCCAGCCTTCAGCATCGTGAGAAAATAAATTTATGTTGTTTAATCCACTCAGTCTATGGTGTTTTGTTATGGCAGCAGAGCAGGCTGAGACATCTCAACTTGAAACTCTTGAATGGATCTCTTAGTAGGTTTCCCCTGAGTCTCACCATCATCTCTGTTTCCCCAGCAATGTGGTTACTGCAAACCTGTGGACACGCTGAAGTCATAGCATTTCCTTATTCCTTTCCTGTGGTTCTGTCACTACTTGAAACATATGCAGACATGATCTCCCTCCAAATTGTCCCATTTATGCCATTCTCATTCCCATACCCTCCCCAGTCATCTCTTTTGGCTTCAAATGAAGCCTGAGATGACTTTCTATGCCCTTACACCCTGCAATTTGAATTGTTGTCCTCTCAAGCCTGAAGCCTAATCCCACAATTCTGTTAGTTCTAAAGCCGAATGACCAAGGCCTATGTCCTCTTCTTTTTCCTTCACCTAGCCTGAAGCACAGAAGCCCAAGCATTGAGCAGTCAAGCCATTCAAGTTTGAAAAATAGTTCCCTTCCCTAGCCCTGATGTAAGTAAGAGCTAATCTGATTATCAAACCTTACTCTACTTCTCCATGGATGAGGCTGAGGATTTTATTTTCTTTGAGGGGAGAGAAGAACAGAAGAAATATGCAGTGAGTACTTTGGTGCACCATCTAGTATGCCCCTTTAGGACCTAGGCACTGATCCCTGAGCTCTTAGAAACGCTGGCTTCTGATAACTCACAACTGAATCACCTTCTAAGAACTGAACTGAACCCTACTGAAGAGAGTCACCACATTCAAGGTGACCCAGTTTCCTGGGGAAGCCTATGTCCAATTACAGGTAGATGTGGGGGCACCAAGGCTAGCCTCCTTGCCTCAAGGTGGCATAAATCAAAAAGCCATTGAAGGTTTAGAGCTCCCTGTAGGATTGGCTGGGGCCTTGGTTGAGATTGCATCTCAGTTCAATTTTTCCCTCTGCTCAATCCTAGTTCTTTTACTCACTCACAAGCACTGATTCTGAAGGTGTTCCCAATAAACCTCTGCAAACAAATATCCACCTTAGAATCTATTTCCTATGGAAGCCAACCTAAGACAGGTTAGGCAAACAACTAATACATTGCTAATGGTATAAATTTTTCTTTAAGATATTCTAAAAGAAAGGTTACAAAGTTCTTTTCTCCTCTGCTCAACCGCCCATTGATCAAGAGCCCCATTCCATACCTTTCTTTACATCAGTCCCTGGAGAGTGTTAGGCTTGCATAGTTCTGAGTTAAATTCCAATGCTTCCATGGTTGACGAAGGTCAGCCGAATTTATGGGTGACCCATAAGTAGGTTAAGTAGATTGAGCAGTGCACTGCCTGGCTTGCCTTAGGCTCTCAAAGGAATAAATATTCTTTTATAAAAACACACCACTGCTCCAATTAGGATATGTGTTCCCTGTTCTATCAGCCTCGTGCTTCATTCACTATTTCAAAAATAATACGGTACCTTCTACGTGCAAGGCACTGTGCTTGTCAGGGACTATGGAAGTACCAAAAATCTGTCACAAGCTTTCCTCTAAAATGTTGGATGACATATTGAAAACAGTGAGAAGCATTCAGTAAATGTCAGCTCAAGATGAGGCACCAGGTTAGATACTGTAGGAGAGATCAGGGAATATAAGACAAAATGTGCCCTCAGATAGAGTACCATCTAGTTGGGGAGAGAAGGCTTTCAGAAAGCAATATATGCCCAGCTTCAGAGGAATGTTTGCTACCTCAGCACAAAATGTGACAGCATTAAAAGGGGTAAAGAATAACAAAAAGAGACTCCCAGAAAGCGTGTAGCAATAAAACGTCACCTCTATAAAGTGGCCTGGGCACAAACTAAACATTTCAAGGCTCCTTTCACTCGATTACTCCATTTTACTTTTTCAGAAGAGATCTTTTTCCTTCTTCCACATGGAAGAAAACTATTTTTTTTTCTTGTTAGGAAAACCCTTCAGACTTCAGACAGCAAACATTAACCTCCTGCATAATGAAACCTCAAGATTAGATCTCTAGGAAATTTTCCACTTTTGCCAGCCTTGTGAGGAAGGTGCTCATTTTCATGGCTGGATCGTCAACTTCTTCTGCTTTATAAACTTTTTGTTCCTAATCATAAGTTTGGTAGACTTTGAAGGAAATCAGCTCAAATGTTGAACTTCATTTTCTGATTAATTACACACACACATTCACAACAACCACTACTTGAAACTCATTTCCTGAAAAGTTGAGGTTTACATGAAGATTGGGTGACCCATTTTAGAAGCACATTAAATGGGCTTGGATTGTCTGCATTATACAGTGGACAGATTTCTCATGGTGAAGCAGGAGAATAAGGTCTGGAGACAGGGAGCCTGGGGCTGTTTCGCGCTGACTTCCTGGAACTAAATTGAAAGGAAAACCCTAACTTTCCACGCCTGGGTAACAAAGGGACCAGAGGCTATTCCCTTTGCAAACCCCCAACCTTTTCTGCATGGCAGATTGGAAGTTAGCTGTCTGCAACCAATCAGACTGATTGCCAGTGGAGTCTGTGTCTGCAACTTTGTAAATTCACTCTAGCCTCTGATTGGTTGAAAAGAGCAACCAATCAGATGTTTGCACTGGAGTGTGACCTTTGTAACGCCACTTCAGCCTCTGATTGGTTGCTTTCGGCAACCAGTCATACCAATTGGGGTCCACCACTTCATTTATATGAGGTGAGCATGAAGTGGCCAATGGGAAACCTGTAGGCGGTATTTGGACCGGAGAAGATTCTGTATCCAGGCCCTTGACCTGCTGCTCTGGCTGCTCCCACACGGTGGAATATACTTTCATTTTCAGTAAATTCCTGCTTTTGTTCTTTTGTTGCTTCATTCTTTCCTTGCTTTGCTGGGAGTTTTGTCCAATTCTTTGTTCAAAATGCCAAGAACCTAGACAACTTGCAGTCAAGACCCTCTACCAGTGACAATGGTGTCCATTTTTAAATGAAGGACAAATGATTGGCACCCTTTCCGTGACCAAAACTATGGATAGGAGACACCTACTGGTGGTTTCTAGAAATTACAACAGCTGGTTTGGCATAAGAATCTTGGTGAGGGCTGATGACTGGATCTTTGTGAGGGCCAAAAGTGCATGAGGCAATGTTGAGTTTTTTCAGGGAGGAAAGATATGGAATTCCTAAATAAGTTAAGGTAAAATCTTGTACATTTCTCCAGTAACGGAAGTGCAATGTAACAATTTCATTTTCTCTACCACTTAAATGAAAGGAGAAAGAAGTAGATGTTTTCAAGTATATTTCATTGGTCAGGACTAACATAAAATGTTCAACAATGATGTCACTCTTTTGAAGATCAGTATTTGAGTTAAAATCACAGTAAGAATATAAATTCAAGACTTGAAACCACTCTAAGAATATCCTTACTAGAGCTATTATAAATTTTCATTTTCTACCTGTAGTTCATGAAATATATCCGTCTTCTTCGCACCTGATTTTCAAGTTAGCTTGCATCCCTGCACAGCTTTAATGTCACTGGTGACTGGTCATATATGGCACTTTTCTTCAATGGTAATCTCTTTTTTTCTCCATTGCTGAGTGTTTTCCATTTCAACCTTCTACTAAAAGTCTTGCTTTATTGAGTTTATTGGACTATCTGAGGCCATATTCCAGATATTTATTGGAATATCTGAAACTCCCCATGCACATTTCCTTGAAAGAAAATTGGGTATCCATGTGAAACATGTGGCAATTCCAGTCAGGAATGTTCTCGAATACCAGAATCTTGACTTAAATTCGCAGATAACGCAATCAGAGCTGAGCTCAACACTGGGGCATAAATACCATAAATCTGGCTAAATTAGTTATCTTAAGCACAGATACTTATGAAGTTTGTGCTTGTGCATGTATGTGCAACGTAAATAAATAGTGTGGGTCTGGTATTAATTTCAATACCTTCACACCAGAAAATTAGAAAACCTCGTTAGAGGTTCTAATGAGATCCAGATCATTTTCTAGAAATGTTATCCAGGTTCAGTATCTGTTGATTCCTTTCAATGCCCAGCACTCTGCAGTGGAATAATAGTTTCCTCGTATTAGGGCTTATACTCATTGCAGGGGAAATTATCAGTCTTTGTCTTCAAGAGTTCAAGATTTTATGAGCTGATAAATTCTAATCCTCCAAATCTAGAGAGCACAGAGATCTGGAGAAGAAACCTTACTTTCCACTACAGATGTTTCTTTAAGTGTCCACCTTGTACTAAGCAATGGGCAGGAAAGTAAGAATACATAGTCTCTCTCTTTGAAATAATCACATTCCAAGGAAGAAGATAGTAAGTAGCATAGGCAATTATGACATGACACAAACCATTTCTTTGAAAGAGAGATATTTGCAAAGTGTGATCATTTTTCTAAAAGATGCAAAGCTAGTTAGTGGCAAAGTGGGAATGAAGAGTGGGTCT
The DNA here is from genome assembly GCF_000951045.1 of Mandrillus leucophaeus. NCBI lineage: Eukaryota > Metazoa > Chordata > Mammalia > Primates > Cercopithecidae > Mandrillus > Mandrillus leucophaeus. Next base: position 64,270 of record NW_012105686.1, on the reverse strand, counting down.
CTGCATTTCATTCTGCTGTGTCTTTCACAGCACCACAACAGCAACCCCAGAAGAAACTTCATGTTTTGTGATAGACACGCACGCACACAGCTCAGGGCCCTGAGGCATCTATAAATGCTGAAAAGCGCTGACAGGAGAACAGTATGCCTGCCATCAGCTATATCAGACTTTCCTAAGACAAGATGAAGCCACAGCCTGGAGAGTGTATCTCCTTCTCACCCATCTCGCCCCAGGGTTATCGTAGCCATGGCCTAAAGCAATGTGCTCTGACATAAGGCATGGCAACCACAGCAGATAAAAAGGAAAAAAAAAATGGGGTAAGATTACTTTTTTTTGCTATCATTCCTCTCCCTGGATGTGAAGGATCCATTTATTAGTCTCTATTAAAATGCAGGGGAAAGACAGGTAGTATGATAGCTATATTGCATTTTCATGTTCAAATTACATAAAGGCATCCTGTGTACATGCTTTCTACGACACACGTGGTTGCATTAACCTATAACATATGTGTCTATGAAACGTATATGAAATCAACATCTTAGATGAAGGGTAAATAAATCTCATGGGCCAAGATAAAGAAACATATTCTTTCTCTACAAGTTTCCAGTTGACACTTCTTTCCTCTAATGTCCATTTTTAAAATTTTATTTCCTCTTAAATTTTTCATCTATCACCTTCAAATTTCTTGCAGATACCAACTAATAAACTGTTTAAATGGTGATAATGGCAAATTAGTACCAATGGCCTGGTAAATCCGATATAACATGCAGACCTAAAGGACATTTCAGAACAAGAGAACTTTTAATTTCATGCCACCTCAAATATTAGTATTAAGATAAAACTTTTTCACTGATTGAGCCATTCTGTCAAAGTGACACAATTCCTGTAAATACTATCCAGAGTTTTAGAAGCTTCAACTTCTGTTTTCTAGTTATTTATCTACACGTTGTAAAAATCTACACTGTCCCTAGTTAATCAGTCTCAGAAAATACGTAAAATTTACAATCTGACATGTTTTACTAATAAGTAGAAATTATAAATTCATCGAAATTGTAGTTTAAAAAATATCAGAAATACTGTACTATTCCTCCCGTTAAAGACCAAGGCCAAGAACATCTTTATGATGTCAGAGTAGCGAAGGACTTCTGTTTTTTTTTTTTTTTTTTTTTTTTGAGACGGGGTCTCCCTCTGTCACCCAGGCTGGAGTGCAGTGGCGCGATCTCAGCTCACTGCAAGCTCCACCTCCCGGGTTCACACCATTCTCCTACCTCAGCCTCCTGAGTAGCTGGGACTACAGGCGCCCGCCACCACGCCCAGCTATTTTTAGTAGAGACAGGGTTTCACCGTGTTAAGCAGGATGGTCTCGATCTGGCCGCCTCAGCCTCCCAAAGGGCTGGGATTACAGGCGTGAGCCACCGCGTCCAGCTGAGAAGGATTTCTTAAAGAGGACACAAAACCCACCATTCATAAAATAAAACCTTTTATACATATGTGTGTAGGGTGCAATATACACATATATGTACATACTTATATATACATATGTATACGTATATACATATGTATATAATTATACATGATTAATCAAATTATGAAAATTCTAACGGAATCTAAACCAAGGAAAATATTAGGAGATAATTTTACAATATATATAACAGGAAAATGTTAATGCTTAGAATAAAGAGCTCCTAAAAATAAATAGGCAAAAAAAACCCAAAATATAATAGAATCATAGACAAAGAATATATATTCTCAGTAAAGTATATCCCAATAACCAAGAAAATGTTTTTAACGACTCCCAGCCATTTAATCTATAAGAGTAATAGAAATTAAAATAACCCAATTCCAATCTATCAGTTTTTAAACAATTCAAATATTTATAACTCTCAACTGCTGTGAGAATAGAGAAATTCTGGAGTCTGCACAATGCTAGTGGGATGATTAAAAAGGGGGTAATGGTGGAATCTGAGGAACAATTTGGCCACCTAAGTAAAATTTAAAGTATGTGTATCCTTAAAAAAGAAGTAGGCACAGCCTATGATCCAGTGAAATCACTTGAAAAGAAGTCCGTGCTTGCCCATAAGAAGAAAACATAAAGCATGTTTATTGTGTTATTATTTGTAATTGGAACAAAACTAAAAACAACCCAAAAGCTCATGATTAAGGGAATTTATACATAAAACAACACTGTTACATACTTGACTAATATGTAACGATTAAAATCAATACTTTAGCCTGGCCCAGTGTCTCGTGCCTGTAATCCCAGCACTTTGTGGGGCTGAGGCAGGAGAATCCCTTGAACCTAGAAGGCAGGGGTTGTAGTGAGCTGAGATCACACCACGGCACTCCAGCCTGGGCAGCAGAGTGAGACTCTATCTCAAAAATAAAAAATTAATACTTTATATCTACATATAGCAAAATAGATATATCTCAGAAGCACGTTGAGTCAACAAGGAAATTATAGAATAGTAAATCCAGTATCATTTATATATTTTTTAAAAAGTAGTATGATCATATAAACAGTAGAGTATCATGGTTCCCCATATTTTTGGTGCAGAACAAACCACCCCAAAACTTAGGTAACTTCAAATAATAACAATATTTATTTTCTTCATCCTATGAACTAAATTATGTCCCCTTATATGTTGAAGCCCTAATCCCCAATGTGACTGTATTTGAAATAAGAAAGTAATCAAGGTTAAAAGAAGTCAGAAGGGTGGAGCCCTGATGTGATAGGATTAGTCTCCTTATGAGAGGTAACACCAGAGAGTTCACTCTGTCCCCCTCCCATGTGAGGACACAGAGAGATGAAGCTGTCCGCAAACCAGGAAGACAGCCCTCACCAATAGCCAATCATGCTGGCACCCTGATCTCAGACTTCCAGCTTCCAGAACTACGAGAAAATAAATTTCTGTTGTTTAAAACACCCAATCTATGGTATTTTGCTATGGCCGCCTGAGCTGACAAATATAGCTCACAAATTGCCAGTCGGACAGGGTTTGATGGGGAAATCTCATTTCTGCTCCACTCAGCATCAGCTGAGGTGGCTCAAAGGCTAGAGGCTGAAATCATCTGAAGGCTGGATCACTTATCAGCCTGACACCTGGGGCCTGGAAGGGCTGGGATCCTCGGGCATCTCTCTATCCAGATGTGGTGCCTCCAGGTAAGTTCTTCAGCATTGTGGCTTCAGCTGGACTCCTCACGTGTCAGCTGTGAGCTCTCAAGCTGTGTGTCCTCACAGGGAAAATGCCAGGCACACACTCGATCCCCTGTGATGACCGAGGCTTGGAAGCCATGCAGTGTTCTTTCCACTGTACTTTGTTAGCAGTGAGTTACTAAAGTCAGCCTATATTCAAGCATAAGGGCTATTAGCAATGCCTTTTTTTTTCCCTTTCTTTTTTTTCTTTTCTTCTTTTTGAAACAGTCTCGCTCTGTTGCCAGGCTGCGGTGCAGTAGCATGATCTCGGCTCACTGCAACTTCCACCTCCCAGGTTCAAGCAATTCTACTGCCTCAGCCTCTTGAGTAGCTGGGACTACAGGTGCTCACTGCCATGCCCGGCTAATTTTTGTATTTTTAGTAGAGATGGGGTTTTGCTATGTTGGCCAGACTGGTCTCGAACTCCTGAAATCAAGTGATCCACCTGCCTCGGACTTCCAAAATGCTAGGATTACAGGAGTGAATCACTGTGCCCAGCCAAGCACTACCTCTTAATGGGAAAAATGTGAAATAATTTGCAGACCTATTTTAAAACCACCAGTGTGTGTGTATGTGTGTGTGGTGGGGGGTGGTTGTGTGTGTGTGTGTACCACACATACAAAGGTATTTTCAAAATGTCCTGGACACACACTAAATTCATGATTGTGATTGCCCAGTGAGGAAGATGAATGGGGCCCACCAAAAAAGTCCAGGTCAATCTTTAATATTTTATTACTATTTTAATTGAGAATAATATGATAAAATGTTAATAAGTATCAATCCCATGAGGTCAGGAATATTGTTTGTGCAGATTAATTGCAATATTAGTCTTAATTAAAGGCCTCTCTATATCTACACCTTCTATAATACCACTTAACAGTTGATACAATACCCATCAAGATATGGTGTCTGTTTCTGCACTCCTTGAACGAGACTGGATTACTGACTTGTTTGGGGTGATAGAAAGCAGACAGTCCAGTGATGTGGTATTTCTGGGACTAGGTTTCAAGAGTCATGTACACTCCTGCTCTCTTTCTCAGACCCCTGCTTTCACCATGAGAACAACCCTGAACTGGTTTATTGGAGGATGAGAGACCATGTGGAGCATAGCTGAGTCATTAAAGCTGCAGCCATCACAGATCAGCCAGCTCTCGCCTCTTGTCACACAGATCTACCAGCTGACCACAGATGCATGAGCAAGCCCAGCCCAGATCAACAGAACTTTCCATGCAGCCCCTGTGGTCATGAGAAATAATAAATGATTAATGTCTTAAGCAACTAAACATTGAGCTGGTGTGTTACACAGCCATACTAACTGATGTAGAGTACTTGTTACATTATTCTCTAAACTTTTCTATATTTTTACAATTATTGAAGATGAAAAAGAAAGAGCACATACGTGGAACAGGAAGAAAAATTAAAGCCACATTGGTGGCAGGTTCAAAACTCAAAAGCACAATTGATCCCTTATTTTGAATGCTTTGAGTAATAAAATTCCACAGATACTTATTAAATTCTTTGTACCTGTCAGGAGAACGTTTGCTATGATTCAAACACCACCATTAACCATACCGAAACAACCAAACCACATTAATTACAATAAGAAAATTACACACTAGAAAATGCATGTTGCTTTAATCTAACCCAAAATACTGACATTAATTAATCTTCAGTTGTTCCCTGGAATGAAACAGGCATGAAGTGGACAATTACTATTTATGCTTTGCATATTATATAATGGCAGTTAAAAACAACAAATAACAATGCCAAGGTCAATGAAAAAGAGGCTTAGTAAACAAAGTTTTCTTAGTCCAAATCTACCAGGCTAGTGCAATGAGATTGAATAGTGGCAATCTTTTTACTCATCCAGTAACATCTTTATGTTTGATACACACACATATATATACACATATATATACACATACATTATATATATATATATGTAAATTTTGTAGTTTTTATAGTTTGGTAACTTATTTAAAAAAAACAAAACATGGAAGTTTTCAATTCAAAAAGTGTTTCGTTCAAAAAAAATTCATATGAACCATGCCCTCCACTGGTAGGGGTTCTGATATAGGTGTATTTCAAAGACACAGAAGCAAAGGCAGCAATAAATAGGAAAAAGCCTGTTATTCACAACATTATATCTGAGTCCTAAAATTCTGGCTTCTGGGGTATCTAGCCATATTCCTACTGAAAATAATTGCTCAGGTTACTGAGAACACGGCATGAGCTCCAATGACCGAAGCCCTTTTTATATTTAGACAGAGGAGAGGGTAGTTTTATTTCACCACTAATGAGCAAATAATCATCTCCAATTTTGTACAACTATTGCAATTTCATTTAATTTTATTCTTTACAATAAAGATAACATTACATTAATAACCCCAAATACTTTTGCTTTATTGTGCCACTCTTTTCACATCCATGAGATTCACAAATCGGTGGAAAAATCTTTTAGCAGACCAGGTGACCTAATTTCTGGTTTGAAAAAATAAGAGGCATCATGTTCTCATGCGTGTGTGTGTGTGTGTGTGTGTGCGCGCGCGCATGCATGTGCTCACACATTGACCTAAAAGTCATTCTTTGAAGGGCTTCTGTGAGGCTCATTACATAGAGCAGATCAAAATTAATCGTTGAGGTAGGCAGCTATTATGGTTCTGTCCTCTTGGACCAATACATATAAAGACAATGGTGGGAAATCAATAATGTCACTAGGTCAAGGACACTTGGTAGTACAGAGCCAATAAATGTTCTTTGTCCATATTTACACAGCACCGATCTTTAAAAAAAAAAAAAAGAAAGAAAGAAAGAAAGAAAGAAAGAAAGAAAGAAAAGAAAAAGCGATTTCCAAAGCTATAATCTCTACTCATGTGAAAATCTCAAGGCTTTTGTGGAAGTTACTATCCAGTACATATTTCTGCTGTCAGAATACTTCTGTCACTGCATTTAAACCATGAAGTGCATTTGCTGCTGATTCGACTATTATGGCAGGAAAATGACCTGTAAAGTTCTTTTGAGGAGCTTGGCATTTTGCATATATTATAGAAATACAAGAGAAGAAATGTGTTAAAAATGAAGTTTATGAAAAGTCATCCAACTAAACTTTACATTTTATAGAATACAGAGACTGCCTGATTTGTGAGACTAAGTGGGAAGGGGGGGAAGAATTCGTCAAGACAGAAAATCTACATAATCTCATGTTCTCAAGGGCATTTGTCAATTTTTTTTTCTATGTACAAAATCTCGATGGTAAGTGACAAAGTAAAAAATGTGCCAAACTATATTATTTGACCTTTTTGTGGCTTTGATGTGCAAAGAAGGTAACAGATTGAAGCATATGCTTTATTGGGTGGGAGGCAGGGTGACAAATGTGTGAGGACTATGATCCGAGAGCAATCTGATTGAAAGCAACGACAAAAGCCTCAAGATTTTATGAGCTCTCCAAAGGAAGACACCTTGGTTTCATGCGAGGGAGGTTAGAATTATATCCCTCATAGGTAATGTGAATATCTCTGCTTAATTTGTAGCAATCGAATTGTTGACTAAGATACAAAATTTCTGAGTCTGTATCACAACCTGGTGCCAACTGAGCATTTTGTCATCACCGACCATCTCTCATCACTGATAATGCCAAGTGAAAAAAAATCACTGGGGCCAAAGGGTGCTGCTGTTTACCTCATCAAGACAGTTTGCCAAGAGGCTTCACAGGCTTAGAGGCCAGGGAGAATGATGGCCCTTCCTCAGTTATCCCCAACCAGGGAGTGGGGAGGAAGAAGAGGCAATTAACCATTTCACTGCTGGTCAGAGATAACTGTGCCATTAAAAGGTTTTGTTCTCTCAGTTGAGTGGTCAGATATCAAACCCGCAGTCTTGCTTCCTGACCCAGAACAGGAATTTTATTCCTTAATCATATCCCTGTGGCTGCTTCACTGACTAGCTTCAGTGAGAGCTCAGCACATTATTTACAAGAATTAAAGAGCTTGGGGAGTCAGGGTGGAGGGAGAAGGAGGCGTTTTTATCATAGCAGCCCTCGCAAGCATCGATACCGCTAAAGGTCGGCCCACATTTCTATCAAAACCTCCTGATTTCCAGACATTTATAACTGGGCTATAAAAATCACTCTTGGGCTACAATTCGGTAAAGAGCTGAGGGGAAAATTGTCCCCTCTTGGTGGCTGTTGATTTGCTTGGGTTTGCCTTTTGTTTTAGTAATTTGAGGAAAATACAGTTATTTGAAAGATGCTACCTAAATGTAATCCTCAGAAGGAGAAAATGTTAACACTTGAATGCATTCATTTACATTTTCACTTCCAGTGAAAGTGGTGAATTTGACTCCACAGTGAATCGTGTTGAGGTCCCAATTAGTTTTGGCATTTTCAAGACACAAAGACAATGGACAAAGACTTTCACTCAAAGGCAGAAGGGCTCTAAATCTTTGTGAAATTTGTACGTATTCCCCGGGCCATGTCGAAGGACAGGCTGTTGACTGTTTGTCTCTGAACTAATTTCCTCCTATAAAAACTGAGTCAGTGTGATCACACTGGAGAGCTCAGCATTTTTAATTGCCTCAAGGTGCTTATTTGCAGGGAAGGAATAAACTCAGGAGGATCAAATAAGGAAGGGAGGAAAACTTGGCTTATCCTTTCAGATGAATCCAATCATTTTCACCTCTCATCACTTTCACATCTGTGATTTTCCTCCTTCCTGGCAAGGAGGAGATATGCTTTTCTCTGCCATTAAGAAAAGATGATTACTAGGGCCTGAGTCACACATCTCAGCTTGTTTCTGGAGCCTTGACCACCCTCTCCCTTGTACTTAGGAGAAGCCGGAAGCTGGTCATGCTCCTACAACCCCAGTGCAAAGCCACCTGGCCAGCTGGGGCAACCTTAGGGGAAAAATACATAGAGACTGAAAGTGCACTGGGGGGAAATAAGCCCTCAGTGTTCAAGTCATGGGAGGAAGAACGTGACAGGCAGCGCTAGCATCCTGGCTCTAAAGAGCAACTGGGTTTCCCTCTAAGAGTCCTGTGGAATTCATAGGCCCAAAGAAAGGGAGTCCTGGAGCTCAACTTGCTGCAGGAAGTTGGAGAAAAGGGGTTAGTGTTATTCCCTCACATTCATCAGCTCGGGGAACATGCTTTCAGATTTCTGTAACTCAACATTTATCTTTTTGAAAATGTCCTTAGGTGAGGGAACTACTCGCATTCCAGCAATGAGGAAAGCGCAAACAGAAAAGCCAGCTGATGTGTTATCTGAGCACATAAGGAATTTAGTCTTATATGTCCACATTTGGGACATTAGCCCTCCTTGCCTGTGGGGTTGAGGAGACCAAAATGCCTTTAAATCTTTCCTGGGTTCTAATAAAATGAAAGGAGAAGGTTTTAAGTCTTTCATTTGGAGTACGACACTTAAAGCATGGCCAAGCCTGCTGTCCTGGGACACATACATTCAAGGGTCCACTCTACACCTCCAATGGCTGGGTACCTACACAAGGTAGAAGTCTGCAAGGCAAAGAGCTCATGCCCACCCAGAGCCTCTGCCCTGCCCCCATTCAAGACCATGAACTCAGCATCTGGAGCCCTGGGATTACTTACTCTTACTGGAGCAAGAATTACTATGACTGCTTCTACCATCATGGCCCCTAGCCATAATACGATTTATCTCCACACTAGCAGAAACTAACTGAGCACCTTTTGATCTAACAGAGGGAGTCTCCTGCCCAAACACCTTCCAACTGCTCCAAACCTTCCCTCAACTGTCTTTCTAAGTATAGACCATGCCAATAGGCACATCTTAGGCCCAAGATATAAAGAGGAAATAGTTGTTTTCTGGAGATGTAGAGAGAGCTTAAACATACAGGCTGGAGTGTCCACACATGTGTATGCAAAGCCCCTTGCAGAGCAGGACAAAGCAGGGCGGGGAGCAAACAGGAGTTAGCAAGGTATGGGGGCTGCTCTCCTTACATAGCCATATTCTGACACAGAAGTCCAAGAATTCTACATTTGAAGCTGGTCTTCTAGGATGTTATAAAAATATTTGTGTCAAGAAACAAGAAAGATAGAAGGATAGAAAAATATTTTATCAACTTGTGAGTTTGATGTAGGACTTTTGAGTATTTAGATCTCCATTTATACTCTTGCTCTAAGTTCTTTGGAGTTGGGGTGGGCCTGTTGCAAAGCCACACTAAGGATGAGCTGAGCTGTGCCTGGAGTTGTCATGAGTGTATCTATAAAGTCTGATTTTATTTTACTCCTTTTTCCTCTGTTGAAATCATGTGTGTAATCCCTACTTCAATAATTGCCCAGAAGTCCACCTGTCACCTTATTTTGTCTTTACTATTTGTTTGTTTTCCAGTTCTTCTTTTCTTTTTATTTCCTGCCTTAGTGTTCCACAATGGGCAGCTCTATGCAAACCTACTCCCAAAATCTGAGGAAGCTGAGAGGCCGAAGAAACTGACAAATCCAGCTTCTTAGGAAGAAACATTTAATAGGCACTTACAAACAGAAGCCATAGCTGTGTCTCAAGCAATGGGGAGACAAGATAGTGGGGTCCCCATGCTATGATCCCCCAGATCCAAGGCTTATAAACCATATGGAAGGAATTTGTAGGACAACTGAAGTCAACCCCTCAGCGAAAGGCAAGAATGCAATGTGAGTCTACCTAAGGATAAAATTTACAGTTCAGGTTGTTTTGACCCAAGGGCAGGATTTACAGTAGGTATATCCTCTAAAACAAAGAACAACAGATAAAATAGAGAGCTTAGAGGCATTCCTAGAACTGCGGTTAATCAGAAGTCAACATGGTGAATTAGCATCCAAGATGGAGTTGCTTTAGCCTCCACACTCAGTCAAATTTCTATTCATCCCTACCATATTCCCTTCTGTTTATCTGAAAGTTCTAATTTTTTTAAATTTCTCTAATAGTTATTTTTGTTCATACATTTTGTTCATTACATTGCTCTATTATTATATCAAAATTAAAATTAACCATAATCGCACCACCCACCCCCAAAATAAAGCCTTTAAAAGGCTTTTGGCCTGGCACCGTGGCTCATGCCTGTAATCCCAGCACTTTAGGAGGCTGAGGTGGGTGGATAACGAGGTCAGGAGTTCAAGACCAGCCTGGCCAAGATGGTGAAACCACCATCTCTACTAAAAATAAAAAAAAATTAGCCCATGTAGTGGCGGACGCCTGTAGTACCAGCTACCTGGGAGGCCGAGGCAGAGAACTGCTTGAACCCAGGAGGTGGAGGTTACAGTGAGCCGAGATTGTGCCACTGCACTCCAGCCTGGGCAAAAGAGCAAGACTCCATCTCAAAAAAAAAAAAAAAAAAGCCTTTTGCTTCTTCACTCTCTTTCCTTTCTGACCCATTTCCAAATTCAGTGTTTTGCTTGACTAGTTTAGTTTCAGGCTATTAGTGAGCTTTTAATTACTGTATGTCCCTTCCAATCCAACAATCCTTACTTAAAACATATAGAACCCCATCTGGCAGACCAAAACGTTGTTTCCCAACCTATATCAAATGCAAAATCTAATTTCTGTTGGATTAAAGATTAACTGTATTGTGAAACCCATTTAGACCTACTTGACAAGGGTCTTGAAATGTTTTTTCAGGTGGATCTATAGATATCAGACAAAAGAGAGTCAGGGATGTGAGCCATAATGAGGAAACATAAAATGCTGGCCAAGGACACAGAAGATAGTCAGGACTCAGGACATACACAGAAGCAAACACCAGGACAGGAAGTCTGTCCAGAGTCTGGGATCATGCCCCACTGGGGGGTAAGGAAAAGCAGCAGAGGGAGACTGGGGGGCAGCAGGAACAGCGATGTGAACCTGCAGACACACTTTGAAATGGAGACCAAGAAGGAAGCAGTACCAACATGTCCAGCACATAGCAGAAGACACGAACTCCTTGTATTTCCACAGTACTTGGCAGGTTACAAAGCACTTTCATGTATAATATGGGATATAATCCTTCTCACTAATGGCAAGCTAGGTACTACTAACCCCTATTTACAGACAAAGAAATTGAAGCTAAAAGAGTTTCCTTGTTTTACTCACTGTAAACCTGAAAAAGGTCAAAGCAGTTCTGGAGCCCAAGGTCTTCTGTTGCTTTACCCAGATGTGTCCTTTTCTACCACACAGCACCAGGCTGTAAATGACAGCTCTCTGCTCAAACAGTGATGCTCAGACTTTCTGGATTCCCTTTTGTTATCTGTTGCAATTGGAGTGGGAGGGGCAAAAAGAAGGTTCATACTATTTCTGGTTGTCATTTTTCCGGGCAGCCATTTATGGTAGTTCCATGAGTCTGACCCCTGGCAGCACCGTAGACACATCATGCCAGGATTGGATTTATGACCGTCCTAACTACTGCCATCCAATCTGCTAACCTGTGCAGGGCACAGACATCAGGAAATATGTCTTTCTGTAAATATAATACAGGGGAACTTATTTGTTGTGGCAGCAAGGAGCAAAAAAGGACATTGCTCTCCTGGCCCCAAAGGGAAAAAAAGATGATGTACGATGTAAGGTAGGGTATTAATCATGTCTGACATCCCTGGATAATCAACTGGAGTCATCCTTGGGAACAATTTCTTTTCAAGGATAAAAAGAGAGAAAATAAATGGGGAGGGGCTTATCAAATGGGTCCGTATAACCTGATAGGATACTGAACTACTACAGCTCAGCATTCTTACTGAAAAGCTGGCTGGCAATTAGGTTCGAGTTTGAAGGTCATCAAAATGGTTGCTGAATATTTTCTTTTCCATTCATCTTATCTACACTGAAGTCATCCCCATGAAAGCTCAAAGTCTGAATTTAGTAGGTCAAAGCTATTATCCTCAAGGCTCATAACATCATGAAGCATTTCCTTCCTGTATCTCCAACAGAAGGCTGGCATCATCTGCAAGTCTCTAGGCCACTTCAGGCAGAGGTAGATCTTATTTATGCTGGTGCAGAGATAACTGCACTATGGGATGCCTGATGAAACCTGAAATACAAAGCCCCCAGATGGGAACCTGGTGTCACACTAACTATGGGAAGAGACTACTCTTCAATACTGAGGAGTGACTCAAATTAACTTCAAGACAGGGGAAAATACCAATCTCTGCTCCACTAGAGCATAAAGAAGAAAAGGATAAACACATAGAAGTTACTGAGGAAGGGTCTGGTATTAAATCTTGTCCTTTCATAGCAAAATTCCACTAAGGTGAGTGGCAAGCTGCAAAACTGCAATGGCTCACAATGATATAATACAATAAGGGCCACGATAGAGATGTGCACAAAATAGTAATTGAGCACAGACGGGGTCAAGTGACTTTCCCAAGGTCATATTGTTCATATGTGCTAAAGGAATGAATGGAGTCCATGGCTTCTGCCCCAAATCTGGAATGCTTTCCACTATACCAAAGCTACTTTCCTGTATCAGCCATACTTCTGACCCTTAATTGGATTTCCTTTTTATTAATTTAAAAATCGTGGCTTATAAAATTGCTAATTTGCTCTTTTTTGCCCACTTACCTCAGATATTTTTCTCTATTTACATCCATACACTGGTTTCATTTTTCCCAGTCTTAGCCATTAAGTCCCAGGGGCCATGCTTGACCTTCTCTGACCTTTAGATTGTAACAGGATTCATCAGCCTCACCCAACTGGGAAACCCTTTCCTTCTTACTCCTGCTTCATCTTCTATGCACTGCAGTTGGTTCTGAATCTACCAGGTGTGACTCTTCATCAAAATGCTTATAAATAAGTTATATTCCTTTCATACACTTTTGATACAATCATACACATCAGCCCTTTGAAATTAAGAGTAACAAAAATGAGTGTCCAAATCTAACAAAATAAATGACTGCAGCACAGTAAAATCCTTTAGGCTGAATGTAAAATGGTGCAGCCCTGTTTAAAAAGTCTGGCAGTTCCTCAAAAGGCTAAAAGTAGAGTAACTACATGACTTAGCTATTCCACTCCTAAGTGTATACTAGAGAAATGAAAACATATGTCTCCACAAACATCTGTATATGAATGTTCACAGTAGCATTATTCACAATAGACAATAGTAGAAACAACCCAAAGGTCTGTCAACTGATGAATGGCTAAACAAATTGTGTTATATCCATACAGTGAAATATCATTCAACCATAAAAAAGAATGGAGTACTGATACATGCTACAATATGGCTGACCCTTAAAAACATTATGCTAAATGAAAGAAGCCAGTCATACAATCATAGAGTGAATGATCCATTTACAGAAAATGCCCAGAATAGGCAAATATATTGAGATATAGAGGAGATTAATGGTTGTCTTGGGCTGAGGTGGTTGGGGAAAATGGGAAGTGAACGCTAACAGGTAGATTTTTTTTTTTGGTAGGATAACAATGTTCTAAAATTTATTTTGGTGTTAGCTGTACAACTCTGTGAATATACTAAAATTCATTGAATTACACACCTTAAATGGGGGAATTGTGTGGCATGTGAATCATATTGCCATTGAGCTGTTATTTAAAAATCCTTCAGGCTATGTTCCATTGTCTCCCACCCTAAAACCATAAAATAAAAAATGAATAGAGTGCTCTATTGCTAAAATTATTTCTGGCAATAATATCAACAATTAGCAGGTATTCTGTCAACACTGTGGTCTGGAGCTTTACATATGTTGTGTCTATTCATCACAATAGCCTTGCAAAGAAGATATTTTTAGTAGACATCTAAAGTCTTCTTTGCCCAGCCTCCTCTCTCTCATGTGACACTGTAATTTAGAATAATGCTGTAATTTAGAATAATGTTGTAATTCAGAATAACTTTTAATTTAGAATAATGCTGTATATTCATAATGCCATTATGTATATGTAACACCAAGATTAGTGGAAAGGGGAAAAATAAAACAATGAACAGATAAATAAGCTCTCAAATTAGAGCAACAAAAATAACTGTAAACAAATTGCAAATACAAGAAATGAATTTTTATTTAAAAATATAATTTTCTGCCTCTGTGAACTGAGTGGCTGGTAGCCCCTGAGTCACTGTGCTATGACCTAGTGTCCATGTAAAATGATGTAATGTGAACCCTAGCACCCAGATTTTGGTCTCTAACTATCCCCCACTAAAAGGAACCAAAGCCCCATGGTGAAGAGCTTCAAAATGGGAAAAATCAAAACAAGGCTGGGAGAAACCTTGCTCGAAAGTGAGAATACTTTCAAAAGTAGCTGCATTTCAGAGGTTGATTGGTACCGGTTGTCAGTGAAAGACCATGAGTCCATAATAATTACAAAGGATAAAATTGTAGCGTGTGCTAAAAAACACACACGAGAAAAAACAATGATCATTATTTACTATTGTGAGGCAATTGACCAATGCCAAATTTCTAATATGCCTTAAAAGAAGGGTTTATAATTAGAGCAAATCATTGAAGTGAAAAATGAACATAAAGTAACCCAAATTTGTTTAATTGATACATTTCCTCGCCTTCATTAGGTAATTCAAAGTTACCGTAGAAACATCAATATATTTTCTTTCATACTCTGGCTGAGATGTAAGAAATGTTTCTAAAAGACACAAAGACCAGGACTGCTGAGTTGATACCCCTGAGGGAGCAAAGAAGTTGGCTGGAAGCTGGAGACCAAGGAGACTGACCCTCTCTGAAAGAGCATCTGCTTCAGATTTTGTTGGTGGTAGACAGTGGAGCCCTTTCCCTAGTATACTTTCAACCGGAACTCATATTCTTTGTCTGTGTTGGCGTCCTCCATCCTTCCATCAGTAACATCATCACCCCACTGGGCCAACCTCACTCTACTACTACATTCACGACCAGGATTCCAAAGTAAAACTGAAAAGAAAGTAGCTAAACGTAGCTGGATATTAGGGAAGCCCAACATATTTCAGGGTGAGAATTGAGGGAGAGAAGGTGGGAGAGTTAAGCCAGGCCAAACCACAGCTTCTCTAGCCTAGGAGAGGAGCTAAACTTTATTACTAAAACTACAGGGAGCCACTGAAAGATAATCTAATCTGTTTCACGCCTGTGTCACCTAGTACTGACAATAATGTATTTGGAAGAGCCACTGTGGTCAGAAATGGGCTAATGGTCACCAAAAAAATAATCAAGTGGCCTATTGGACACACTCCTTCAGAGGGCTTTGAAAGCCAAATTGGAATCATTAATTTTCATGAGTAAATTAATTTTTTAAAGAAATTTTATACATGACATGAACTGGATGAAGCCCTGTTTATGGCTTACACATGATAATTTCTTCAATGAGAAAAAAGCCTTAGCATTCCACTTTCCACAAATCAATGTGTAGGTTAGATCGTTAGTATTTTCTGGCAAAAATTCACCAGGAACACATCTGTCATTGAATAAGTTGGGTATGTTTCTCACTGCCATGAAGAAGAATGTGCTGATGGGGAACTGTGGGTTACATAAAAGAGAGCATGTTGGAAAGGACTTGCAGGATTTGGATTCACGTTAGGTGATTTTGGGGAGAATTCCATAATGCCGAACCATCTCTAGATTGAATGTTGTCAGAGGAGATTCTGTAATTTTGTATCTTAATAGTTCTTATCTAGAAGGAAAAGAAGATCTAGGCTAGGCTAAAGCTGTAATTGGTAAAGCAACGTTAGTCCCTTGTATTAGCTAGGACAGGGGGATGTATTTGTGTGGTTTCATGTGACTTTGTTTTTGTATTAGACAAAATTGCAAGAATGACCTTGCTTTTGTTCCACTTATTTGTGGTCACTGAGTGGGCCTGTCCATTGTTGGTTTTCTATGAGATTACATCCCACAGAGAACACCAAGGCCTGGATGAGAATGCCAGGCAGCCTCTCAGAGGTTAGGTGGTAGCTTTCCTCGTTTTTTAAGTTGCAAGTGAAGAAATCTCAGTACACTCAACTTACATGCTGCAAAAAGCCATATGTCTGGAAAGTCTTAAATTATATTAAAGGCACATATATATTTGTTTGGTTACATGTTATAACTTTCCCATAGGCCTTTTTAACAGTTCAGATGTCCGTGAAACAAGGCAAAGATGAGGAAGTTTACGTTTATTGAAAGACAATGTATTTCTTTTCATCTTCCCTGCCTTAACCTGTGAAATGAGATCCTTAATTTTTTGCTACAACTAAAAAAAATTATATTAAAAAAGAATACCACCCACTTTTATGTTCTTTAATGTTAAAATACTGTTGACAATCGCTCCTGACTATTTACATCGAACTTTGAACAAAACCATTTAATTACGTGGGATTAGGAACAATACTGGTCCTGGCTTGTTAATGTGATCAGGGATAAGCTAAAGGGAGAATAGTGGAGGAAAAACCAGAAGGCAAGAACTGGATTAAGTTCGGTAATTTATAAGAAACAAGAATTTTTGTAGTCTGTCAGTAATACAAAAGATTGTTAAAGACAAAGTAGACTAAATTTCTCTTCCAAAGGAAAATCTCATATCTAAAACATTCAAGTATAATCTTCTTGGTCATATTTCTTTTTTTAAAAAAGGACTTTCTTTGATGTCCTGTATTTTTGTGTTTTTCCTATATTCAATATCTAGTTCCTTTTATAGATTGTAAACTTTGTATGGCTAAAAACATGTTTCTTTCATCATCAACCCTACATAAAATATGGAGATGGATAGTTAAATATGTTGCATGAATGAATGAGAGAACAAAATAAAGTGATGTTTTATAAGTTAGGTATCTCATTAATGCTTCATCTTTGCTTCTCATTTGAAGGTTTCAACATTTTATTGCTATTCTTTTAAAATTTCCCCCTGCATTAAGGACAAAGTATGATAATAGCAAATAACCAATTGTTTTCCTTTCAGAACATCAATATTTTCCATGTTTTATTATTCTGAAAACTTTGAAACATATAGAAAAGCTGAAAGATGGTACAACACATATCTTTAGAGTAACCACATAGCACTCTTTGCTAAATAGTGCCCTGGTACACACTTACCATCCTGGTGTCATTTTAATACTATCACTTTTCTCCCTCAAAAGTGTCCCACTTTGGATGACCATTCAATCTATAAATCACTACCTAGAATCCACAATTTGTAGAAAAAAGCAAAAAAAGGTAATTATAGATTAAAAGACAGTTAAGAAACTTATATACAGCAACTAAATATGATGCAACATTTG
The DNA here is from genome assembly GCF_000951045.1 of Mandrillus leucophaeus. NCBI lineage: Eukaryota > Metazoa > Chordata > Mammalia > Primates > Cercopithecidae > Mandrillus > Mandrillus leucophaeus. Next base: position 46,939 of record NW_012105686.1, on the reverse strand, counting down.
TTTGAATTCTGACTGCAGCAAATTCTTTAGACATTTATATGATAGTTGACAAAACGTGAATGCTGTTTTTTGATGATATTAAGGAACTACTAATGTTTAAGTGTGTAATAGTATGGTGGTTATGTTACAAAATTTTTATCTTTTAGTGATATATACTGAAACATATAAGGTGTAAAGTTGGCCTTAAAAAGTATTCATGGTTGGGCTGGGCACAGTGGCTCACTCCTGTAAACCCAGCACTTTGGGAGGCCGAGGCGGGCAGATCACGAGGTCAGGACATGGAGATCATCCTGGCTGACAAGGTGAAACCCTGTCTCTACAAAAAATACAAAAACTTAGCCAGGCATGGTGGCAGGCGCCTGTAGTCCCAGCTACTCGGGAGGCTGAGGCAGGAAAATGGCGTGAAACCAGGAGGCAGAGCTTGCAGTGAGCCAAGATCGCGCTACTGCACTCCAGCCTGGGCGACAGAGCGAGACTCTGTCTCAGAAAAATAAAAAAATAAACAATAAAAAAGTATTCATGACTGGGGATGAAGGGGTAAAAACTGGAAGTTAAAACAGATTGGCCATTTGTGTTTTTTTGTTAATTTTCGGGTTGTTTTGTTTTGTTTTTTTGGAGACAGCATTCTTCTCTGTCCCTTGGGCTGGAGTGCAGTGGCATGACCTTGGCTCACTGCAGCCTCCATGACCTCCTAGGCTCAAGTGGTCCTTCCACCTGGGACTAAAGGCACATGCCACTACACCTAGCTAATTTTTGTATTTTTTGTAGAGACAGGGTCTCACTGTGTTGCCCAGGCTGGTCTTGAATTCCTGGGCTCAAGCAGTCCTCCTGCCTTGGCCTCCCAAAGTGTTGGAATTATAGATATGAGCCACTGCACCCACTATGTTTGAAATTATCCATTAAAAAAATAAAAAGCTATAGTATCATAATGACCAAAGACAATGCATGAATCTTGATTGAATGCTAGAGACAACTGAAGATATTTGAATATTAACTGAATGCTATATATCTGGAAATAATTGTTAACTTGCTTAGGTTTGATAATATCACTACAGTTATGTTAAAGAACATCTGTATTCTAGAAATTGCATGTTGCATGATTTAGGGATGATATGTTATGACATCTGCAATTTACTCTCCAAAGGTTTACTCAGTGGTGTGCCTAGCACATTGTATTTTGTTATAATCATGGAATAATTAGTAATAATACTTTTCTTGAATTGCTCTTTACTTTGAAGACTATTAGCGATTTCAAAAAGAATAAAATTCAGTTTTAAAGACAAATTCCATGAAATTTCATTTCTAAACTGAAATTTGCACCTAACCAGACAAAAATACTACAGCTTTCAGATTGTATAGTTTTACAAATTCAAACTGTAAGTGGTCAGATTGAATGACAGAAGTAAAGTAACATGTTCTGGTTTTTTGGTCTTTATAAATACTGTGCTCTCATTGCTAATTTTGAATATGCCACTTAAACATAAAGATATGTAGTTCCATGGGGGCTGGAGACATGAACTGCTCCTAAGGCAAGCTTGAGTGATTTTAAGCTATCGTGAACTTACTACTATCGAAACACATACATATAGTTGGCTACATGTCTGTGTGTGTGGGGGGGGGTGGGGTGTGACTATGAAATAGTTCTCCAAATTAACTTTCATGTACAATACAATGTTCATTAAAAGATAAGTAATTGAAATGTACAAATTTGAAGTTTACACAAATATTATTAAAATTCAGGAGTAAGCACAACTATTTTTAAGAATTCGAGGCCGGGTACGGTGGCTCACACCTGTAATCCCAGCACTTTGGGAGGCCGAGGCAGGTGGATCACGAGGTCAGGAGACGGAGACCATTCTGGCTGACAAGGTGAAACCCTGTCTCTACTAAAAATACAAAAAACAATTAGCCACGTGTGGTGGTGGGTGCCTGTAGTCCCACCTACTCTGGAGGCTGAGGCAAGAGAATGGCACGAACCCAAGAGGTGGAACTTGCAGTGAGCTGAAATCGCACCACTGCACTCCAGCCTGGGTGACAGAGCAAGACTCCGTCTCAAAAATAAATAAATAAATAAAATAAATAAATAAATAAATAAATACATAAATACATAAATAAATAAATAAAATAACTCGAACTCAAAAAGATACTTGGAAGGAAAATAACTAACATTAATTAGAATTGCTAGTGCATAGTAATAACAAAAAGCAGACTTGTTTTTAGTCCATTTTATTTTTGTTATATAGTTCTCTACAAATCATGCACCCTCTATTATAGCACAAAAGCAGCTGTAGACAATAGATAAGTAAATGAGCATGGCTGTATTCCAATAAAACTTCATTTATGCACATTAAAATTTGAATTTTTAAATGTTTTACATGTCATAAAACATTTTTCTTTTGACTTATTTTTCAGACACCTAAACATGTAAAAACATTCTTAGGTTACTCAATAGGTTCATACAGAATTACCATATGACCCAGTAATTACTAGGTATGTACCAAAAAAGAACTGAAAACAGGTAAACATATACTCAAATGTCTATAGCAGCTCCAAGCCAAAACGTAGAAACAACCCAAATGTCCAGCAACAGATGAATGGATAAACAAAAGGTGGTATATTCATACAATGTTATTAACCATAGAAAGAAATGAAGTACTGATACATGCTACAACATGGGTGAGCCTTGAAAACATTACTAAGAGAAGCCAGACACAAAAGGCCACGTATTGTATGACTCCGTTTATATATGACATATCCAGAGTAGGCCAATCTATAGAGACTGAAAGCAGATAAGTGGTTGCCAGTGGGTGGAGGTTGTCGGGTGTGGAGACCAACTACTTACTGGGTCTGGGGTTTCCTTTTGGAGTGATAAAAAAGTTCTGGAACTAGATAGCGGTGACGGTTGTGGAACGTTGCTTGTTAATATACTTAATGCTAATGAAAAGTATATTTTAAAATGGTTGTGATGGTAAATTTTTATGTGTATTTTACTACAGTCTTAAAAAGTGCTTAGCTTACAAGCTGTACAAAAACATGGCAAACTAGATTTGGTTCCTAGGCTAAATTTTACTGACTCATGGTATAGATCACTGACCACACATGCTGTCAATTATTAGCTAAAGCTAAATCTAGTGGACCGTGATTATTCTTCGATACCCACACCCATTTCTCTTGTTAACTACTCCACTTCTATTATCATACTGCTTTCATGTGAGGTGGGAGAAGTTCAGTCTGCCTAAGGCAGTTGATGGGGGCATGGTTCACAGGTTCAAACAAATCAATATAATCCTATGTCCTGGCCCCAGCTTGAAGTGGCCAGATGATCCACACTGTATGCCAATGAGAATTAAGAAAGCGTTTGCTAAACATATTTGGGAAACCCAGTCTCTCTTCTTTAGTCTGAAAGGATGTGAGTGTGACACTCAGAAATCCTAGAGACCATTTCTCCTCCTTAAAGGAAAACAGCGTAACAATGAGTCTAACACCCGAGAAGGCATAATACAGACTTGGAAAGGAAAAGAGACTTTGATGGTCATTGTCAAACTGCTGTTGCAAACCAGAAATTCATTCTAAGATTTTCCAGTTATGTGATCTCATAAATTATACCCACTTTAAGCACAATTGAGCTACATTTTCTGTCATTTGCAATATAGTAAATAGTAGTTGATAAAGTTGGGTTCTCTGTTTTATCACTTTTCTTTCCCAAATTCACCCAATTCTCCCTCTGCACCCTCTGAAAAATACATTATTATTGCCACTCCAAATCAAAAATGCAAATTGAATTATATGAACAGATGAACAGTAGGGAAGGGCATAGGAAGTAGAGGGACTGAGGTAAAGAATATTCCATATATTCAGTACAGGTTTCTAGCATGCTTTTTCTAAAATCAACTAACTTTCCCTTAAATATCACAAGATAGAATAACAGCTAAGAACATGGACTTTGGAGACAAACTACTTGAGTTCAAATCCCAGCTTTACTACATACTTAACCTCTCTGTACCTCCCTTTCCTCATCTGTGAAATGGGTATAATAAGAGTACCAACCTCAAAGAATGCTTGTGTTTTGTTTTGTTTGACACAGGGTCTTGCTTTGTCTCCCAGGCTGGAGTCCAGTGGCACAATCATGGCTCACTGCGGCTTCAACTTTCTGGGCTCAAGTGATCCTCCCACCGCAGCCACCTCACTAGCTGAGATTACAGGCCTGGCCAATTTTTAATTTTTTTTTTTTTTTTTTTTTGTAGAAATCGGGGTCTCCCTGTGTTTCCCAGGCTGATCTCAAACTCCTGGGCTTGAGCATTCCTCCTGCCTCAGCCCCACAATGTGCTGGGATTACAGGCATGAGCCACCACGCCCAGCTGGTTGTGATCCTTAAGTGGCTTACCATGTATAAAGCAATTAGAAAATGCCTCACATATAGTAAGCACGTTACAAATGTTTGCCATTATTATTTTTCCTACATCTCAGATGTCTCACTATGGCTTATGCTAGAGAAAGTTCACCGATCCTCTGTGAGGAGTGCTTTCTGTGTGTAGCTGTTCTCTTTACCACAGAAGCGAAAGGCAATTCACATTGTATTTTTTCCTCAACTTTCAAATGTTTTTATAAGCAAGATAAAGTTAAACTAAATATCAACAGTAACCTTTCGAGACAAATGGAAGACACGGGTTATTGATTTCCATATCACATTAACTCATCTCCTTTTGGAATAGGGTTTACTTAAGTCATTCAGAGAAAATTTGATTTTCTCCTTCTCTACTCTTTCATCTCTTGGTTGTCAATTAGGATCCTATGTATTGTAAGCAACATAAAATCCAATCAATCTGTTTAGACAATAAGGAAACACAGTGGCTTAAGTTTCTATTAAGTCCAGAGAGCGTCTTCAAGCACAGTTTGAGAACAAGGAGTTCTCTTGACTTTGCACTCTTCTGTGTGTCAGTTTCACACACAAGCTAGATTATCTGCTGGTGAAAACATGGCTGCCAGCAACTACTGAGGCTAAAGAAGGAAAAAGAGCATTTATTTTCATGTCTATTTTTTTTTTTAAGTCATGAGCTTTGCTCTGAGTTATACATCTTAGGTCATTTGCATACTATAAGTCACAGTAGACAGGTAAATATCCTTTGCACCAACAGTTTTATCAAGGTACAAAATACTTAAACCAATTAGCGATCTTGCCTGCAAACAGGAATGGTGGAATCAATACAAACCAAGCAGCACGGCCACTGCAGAATGGAGCCATGTGATGCACTCAGAATGATCACCACCACTGTCTGCACCTCAGGGCACCTGGCATCTCCCACATGGCTCTTCCTGTGTGATACTGTCTGAACTGCCCACCTACACAACATACATATATATCTAGTACCTTATATTTGCTCAATAATTTATACTATATAGAGCATTTCACATATATCTGATACTCCCAAACTATGAGGAAGGCAAACTAATATTGTTTTTTACTAGAGTCATTTTAGGTCATACCCAAACTCAGACCTTGTCTAAGATTTTTAACATTTCTATCTTAGCAAATAAGGGTTCACCAAGCAATGTAGAATATCATAGATATGAACAACATAATCAACTTTGTTTTACCAGATACATATAGAACACTGCCTTAAAAAGTCAGAGAAGGCCAGGCACAGTGGTTCATGCCTGTACTCTCAGCACTTTGGGAGGCCAAGGTGGGAGGATCACTTGAACCTAGAAGTTTGAGACCAGACTGGGCAACATAGAGAGACTCAACTCTACTAAAAATAAAAAAAATAAAAACTTTTAACCAAATAAAACCTAATTAGGTGGGTGTGGTAGAGTGTACCTGTACCCTGGCTACTTGGAAAGCTGAGGTAAGAGGATTGCTTGGGCCTGGAGATCAAGGCTGCAGTGAGCTGTGATTAGCCACTGCACTATAGCCTGGGCAAAAGAGTGCGACCCAGTGTCAAACAAATAAAATAAAAGTTAAGGAATACATATTCAAACACATTTGGAACCTTTATAAAACCGGAAGCTATACTAGGCTACAAAAGAAGTCTTATGAAATACTAAAAAAATCAGTAAAGATGAAAATAAATGGAATAAAAATAAAAGTCTATAAATAACTGTAAGCCACTATATAAAATGGACATTATGTAAGAAGGGAGGAGTTAACACAATTGAAGGAATAGAAAATATGAATAGACTTATAGCTACTAAATATATTAGATTGGTAGTAAAATATCTTCTTTCTCCAATCAAAGGAATCTATCAGGTCTAGAGATGCTTTTAGATGAGTTCATCTAATAGACAAGTAACAAGTAATTCAAGTCTAGTATAAATTACTCCAGAGCATAGGAAGAAAAAGAGCTCTCTGTTTTATCAGATCAGTAATACATAGAGATATTCAACACAAAGACAATACATAAAATAAATATTTTAGACCTATTTTCTGTTGAAGAGATCCTCAAAAACCCTAAGCAAAATATTTAGCTAACTTAATCCAGTAATGTTTCAAAGATTCTGTCAAGCACGTAAGACAAGGCAAGGCCACAGCCAAGGCCTGACAGTTATGATCAGTAAAGACACTTGAAGCCACTTTTCATTTCAGGAAATGTACTTACAAAGACAGTGAAAGGAAGAGTAGTCAAAGGTGCCAACTCTCCATGGTCCTTGTCCACACACCAAAAGTGACAGCACTGGAGCAAAGAGCCAATCCAATGATTGCCACACAAGTTGTGGGATATCCACTGCAGCTAAGCTGTTTTATGCTCTGTGGCTCTTTTCTAAAGAAGACCAGATAGGAAACCTCATGCCTCAAAAGAACCCAGGAAGGCAGGAGAAACTGTCCCATTATTGCCTCAGCAGGGAGCTAGGAGGTGAGTAGGAGGCATCACCTCCCAACTCTCCTATCCTCTAGCATTCTGCAGATCACAAGGTGATCCTGGAAGACTCAGATAAGCTATTTTGCAAACCTTTGCCCTTCTGGTCTATGTAAACATGTTCAAGATCACCAGCAGCCATGAGGGAGCTGTTTCCATACACATGCATCATGGAAAAATCATTTTTACCTAGAAAACAAAATAGTATTAGAAAACTTTTTCATGTAATTATCTACACTAACAGGTTGTAGAAGCAAAATGTCACATTAACATCTTCACTTCTGGAAAAAATTAAATATGTGATCAAATTCAATACCTGTTCCTAGATGATGATGGGGGGTGGGGCACTCAGAGCATCAGGAATTGAAGGAAACATCTTTAATATGGTAAAATACATTTCCCTAAGCCTTACAGCAAATTTAATGGTAAAGTATTTGAAGCATTTCCCTTAAAAGCAAAAATAAGACAACAATGCTGGCCATCACTTCTCCTATTCAACATCATATGGAAGACACTAGCTGGCTTAGGCTTAATGAGATAACAGAAAGAAATCAAACAATAACAGTTGAAACAAAGCTATCCTCATTCCTTCATAAAGCTTGTTTATCATATTGTTCAGATCCCAAATATCCTTTCTAAAACAAATACTAAAAATTGTCAATTGTTTAATCTCATTGGTGATGACACAAGAGTCCATTATATTAGGGGTCCCCAATCCTGGTATCGGTGCATGACCTCATTAGCAACTGGGCTGCACAGCAGAAGTCAAGTAGCAAGCAAGCTAGTGAAGCTTCACCTGTATTTACAGCTACTCCCCATTGTTGGCATTACCGCCTGAGTTCTGCCTCCTGTCAGATCACCAGCCACGGACATTAGATTCTCACAGGAGCACAAACCCTATTGCGAACTGTGCATATAAGAGATCTAGGTTGCACACTCCTTTTGAGAATCTAACGCCTGATGATCTGTCACTGTCTCCCATCACCTCCAGATGGGACCGTTTAGTTGCAGAAAAACAAGCTCAGGGATCCCACTGATTCTGCATTATGGTGAGTTGTATAATTATTTCATTATCTATTACAATGTAATAATAATAGAAATAAAGTGCACAATAAATGTAATGCACTTGAATCATCTCAAAACCACCTACCCCTGACCTATGACAAAACTGTCTTCCACAAACCGGTTCCTAGTGCCAAAAAGGTCAGGGACCTCTGCATTATATGATTGGTTTTTGTACTTTATGTTTACAATAATTTGCATTTAACATTTATTTTTTTAACTTTAGAGTTTCAAAATTTTTGCATCTTGCTGAAGTAAAAAATAATCTCCGGAATCATCTCTTTAATTGATACGGTTTGGCTGTGTCCCTACCCAAATCTTACCTTACATTGTAGTTCCCATAATCCCCATGTGTTGTGGGAGGGAACAGATGGAGATAACTGAATCATGGGAGTGGTTTTCCCCACCCTGTTCTCATGATAGTGATTGAATTCTCATGATAGTGATTGAATTCTCATGATAGTGATTGAATTCTCATGAGATCTGATGATTTTATAAGGGGCTTTTTCCCGTTTTGCTCTGCACTTCTCCTGGCTGCTGCCATGTGAAGAAGGACATGTTTGCTTCCCCTTCTGCCATGATTGTAAGTTTCCTGAGGTCTCCCCAGTCATGATAAACTGTGAGCCAACTGAACCTCTTTCCTTCATAAATTACCCAGTCTCAGGTAATTTATTAACAGTATGAAAATTGACTAATACAGTAATACATTCAAATGCAACTTAAAGAAATAATTTTAATCATTAACCCTTTAACTATTAAGTAACAGCAATAAAGATCAATTAAAATAACATGTAATATAGATTGAAACAATGCCTTAAAAACAACTTCAGTAAAAAGATTGATTTCATATTTTGTAAATTTTTCTTTTGACTTATGGCTTAAGACATAAAAGTCTAGAACACAGCTGTCCACCTGTGAAAGTGTGGGCTCAGCTGGCTTCGAGATAGGAAAAGCAAGATCTGGTAAGATCGAAAATAAGTTGTCATTTATTTATGGACACTAAAAACTCCAAACAAGGCTAAGGCTCTTACAAAGCATTTGGGAAATTAGTATTAAAATATGAAGAAAAGACTAGTTTATGACTTGGCTAATTGTTTTTTCTTTAGCAATCATAAATTTATACATGTGCATATATAACATTGATAATCGTTCACTAATAGAGAAAATGCTTTACAAATATTTCCCAATCTCACCATTCTCTACAGTTGTGGTTCTCAACCTGAAAGTAACCCCTTGACCTCCCAGAGTGTGGGTCATACACAGAAGAGGAGGCTGGGAACTGCCCATCCCCCATAGCTAACCATAGCTTTACAGTTCCTGAGAGCATCACCTCAGTGACAGAATCCTGAAGGAAGGGGAACTTTAACCTTCAGTTTGAGGAAAGGTCAAACCTTCATGTTCGAAACATTATCTAAGTTACCAAATTATTATGGGGAGAAATGTGGCCTTCTGCTGCTTTGAACTGGAGATGATTAGAACAGAGTAGAGATGCCAGTGAATGATGCTAAAGCCACGTTTTACATGACTTGGTTTGCTGCCAGTGTTTGTAGAAGTCAGATTTAATTTTAGTGACACTATGAAATGTAGTGTGCTGTGCATAAAATATTAATGTAGTGCATAATTGGCCAGTCCAAAATAACCAAGTCTATGTACACTGATAAATACTGACTGGATGAAATGTTCTGTCATTTATAGACACCCTCCCTGCCCACCCTAAAAAAGTAAATTATAATATCTATTCTAATTCCAACTTGCACATACTTCCTCTGATGTTTTTCTCCTGGTGATGCACATTAGAAGAACCCAACCAGTTTATAAGAACAAACTCTCTTTATCAGTATAATAAGAAAGTGGCTCATACAATATTGGATTAGACGAATTAATACACTCCATCAGGGAACAGCAATAAAGCTTTCCTCTAGTGTTTTCATCCATGGGTTAGCTAAGGGAGTTTGCCTCAGAATATACTCTCATTACCTGGTCTGTGTGGATTTATCACTGACCTGTGAGTTTACTCTGGACTGTTTCAAATTTGCTAATAAATATCTACTTTATGGAGCCAAAAGAAAGAGATTGACTATAAATAATACAGTGTTAGAAAGAAACTTTCAAAGAGCAAGTAAATTTTTCAACCCACCTCTCTCTCTCTCTCTCTGGTGTAAGGAGCGTAGCTCACGAAAGGGTCATTTTCACAACCCTCAAATATGCTAAGAAAGCAAGATATTGTGAGCTGCTCTTGACGATTTCTGAGATTTTCACTTGAGATGTTGCTCTTCTTGTAAGGATAAAATGTTCTCATGCATCCCTGCTTTGATTATCATTTATCTTTGTTTTATTTCTGCTATCCTCTTCACATAACACTTGGAACTATGCATTAGTAGGCTGTTTGCTAGGGGTTGAGAAATTGCATCTTAAAATATTTCCCCATCCAGTCTGCTGTCTTCACAGCACATGGGGACATATGGAAGTCTCTATGTACACAGTACCTTTTGGGCAAGCCTCTTCTAGTGCTTCATACATGTTATGTAAGAAAAACTAGAAAAAATGATCAAGTCCTCAAAAGTAGATACCACTATGTCTGTGGTCTTTTGTAACTAATGTAGTTCCATGAAAATCAGAAAATTGTGTAGGTTCTTACTGGCAGTATGGTGTAATGGACAAAAGAGTGGTTCCAGACCTAGAGAGATTAATGCCAATACTAGCTTTGACTTGTCTAAGCTGAAGACCTGCCAAAAATATTTTATTTTCCTCTTGAGTTTTCCAAGGAGTTGTTTTCAACTCTCTTGATATCTTTCAAGCTTTCAAACAGTAGTAACTACTACTTTCTCAGCAAAGACTCTACCTCAAACTTCTCAGAGAAAATAGATCTCCCTCAGGTCCCGACTCCACTCCCCACCTGCTAACTTACTAAATTAGGTACCCTTCCTACCTCCTGCTTCCCTGTCCCAATGAAAAGAGCTGTGACCTTTCTTCTGCCCATGGGTATGTGCTTAACCTGGAACCCATTTTTGACCACTTTTCTGAGACCTTCCTCCACCAATGACCCTGCTTTGATACATCATCAATATTTCCTCTTGAAAAGTATGCGCCTATTAGAATGTAAATATTATCTAATCTTGACCTTTTTATTAAAACACATCACACATACCCCCATCTATTTCTTTTCTCCACTTCACAATCATATTTCTCAAAAGAGATGTCAACACTCATCCTCTACCATACTCCTCTATTCACTACAAATAGGATTCACTTTATTCCATAAATTCCTACAAATTAAAAAATAAAAATAATCAATAAAAAGGAAAAAAAGGATTTACTCTCTACTCCTGCTCTGATATTGTTCCATCCAAAGTCACTGACCAAAAAGTCATGGACACAGTATTAGATACTGTTGATTTTGTCTTTTATTCGATCGATTCCTTTGTCTTCCACAGCATTACTTCTCGTTTCTGCACACCTCTCTATGGCTTCCTTCATGGAAATCACTTTCTTCACCTGTACCTTAGGTATAAAGATGCCCTGGGATCCATTTCTAAGCCTCTTCTTTTCTTCTTACTCTCCTTGGAAGATTTCTTTGATGCCTCTACATTTGATTATACTTCAAAAATGTTAATGATCAATAAATCTTGGTGGCTAGCCTGAATTACTCTCCTGAGTACCTAACCGGAATATGTCCACCTGCCCACTGGACATCTAGCTCTATCTGGATATTGACACATATTTTATCCTTGATGTATCTAAAATGGGATTTTTCTTCCCTGCCCCATCCCCACCAGCCTGCTCTTCCATTTCAGCCCTGTCTTCAGTTGAAACACAGTCATCTACCAATTCCATACAAGTCAGCTGAGAGCCATTTCTACTTTTCCCCTTTCTTCTTCTACTTGTGGATTAAATTAATTTCTAGATCCTGGTGATATCTAGATCCTCTAGATATAAGAAAATGATGAATACTGTTTCCTTAATACCTCTTAAATCTGCCTAGTTTTTAACCTGAATAATCTCTGTTCTTTTAGACTGCCACCACTGCTTGACTGGGTTACTATAACAGCCTAGTATCTCCTGACTGTCACTTCCTTCCAAACCAGGATTCAGCAAACTACAGCCCACTGACCACATCCAACATCTGGCCTATTTTTACAAATAGTTTTCTTGGGATATAGCTATGTCAATTTATTTACATATTATCTATGGTAGCTCTTGTGCTAGAATAACAGTAGCAAGACAGAGTAGTTAAAACAGCAACATTATGGCCCATAAAGCAGAAATTACTTACTATATAGTCCATTAAAGAAAAACTTTGCCATACCCTGCTCTAATATATTCTCTATTCCTTCTAAAATAGAAATAAGATAATTCACTCCTTTGCCCAAAATGGCTCCCAAATGCTTACAAGGCAAAATTCAAGATTCTTAGCACATCAACTAAGGTGCTTCAATATCTGATATACACTTACCTTTTCAGACACATCTCTTGCTCCCCGTCAAACGTTACTCTACCCTTATTGAGTGTGTCATGCTAACTTAAGGCACAGACTTGTACATGACATCTTTCTCCCTTGAAGTCTAGCCTCGCCTCCCTCTCCTTTTACCTGGCCACTTCTTACTTTCTCTTTAGGATTCAAATTAGATGTCACTTTCACATGGAAACCCTTCCTAATTGCCACATTTTAATCAAGTGTCTCTCTTCCTGACTCTCAACACTCCCTGTGCTTCCCTCTCAAACCTCACTCTAGAATAATTGGCTCTTTACTTCTTTGTCTTTGTCCCTTAACTATAATGTTCTGAAGACAGGAGTTATAACATGTTCACCATTGTATCTGTAGCAACTATCACAGTGTCTGGCAGGTAGGCTATGCTTAAGAAATATTTCCTCACTAACTGAATACATCAATGAATGGTATTTATCATCTCAACTTTTCTTCAACTGTGAACTGGAAATAATAAAATCTAACCTATAAGATTATTTGATAATTAAGATATATATATATATCTCATATAATATATATTAGATATATATGTAATAATAAGATATATTAGATATATATTAGATATATCTTATTATTATATATCTAATATATCTAATATATATAATATATATCTAATATATATATTAGACATATATGCCCTTGGAATGTACCTACCACCTATTTTGCTAAGCACTCAATAAATGTAAGTCTGTGGTCCACACTTCCCAAAAATTGACCAGAGTTCTACTCTACTCAGTCCAACAAATATCTACTGACTTAAAATAATAAAAATATGAGTGTACACAGCCTTTGTCTTCAAGAAACTTAAAAATTAATGTAAGTTTCTCAACAATGGTAAGAAAACAAATCACCACAATTCAAAATACAGTAAGTGATTTCCTGAGACACACAAAAATCAGCATGGCACCTGCAGGTGGATTGTTTTGCATAACAGATGATAACCAGCTTATCGGTTTTTAAAATGTGTTGGATTAATATTGAAATGCTCCTTTCTCGAGTTATAACAATAAAAATAACAAACAAGAATGGTGAATTTAATTCACGAATAGAAGTAGCAGCTTTAAGAATAAGTATAAGAACTATGTAAAGAGCATCTCACAAGTATTTTATCTGAAATTACAGAAAACAAAAATTATATTGGGCTTAAAGCATGCCTTGCCAAAGGACAAGAGCAGCAAGTTCACCAACACAGAAATACCAGTGACTCATTAGTAAAAAGAAATTTCAAACTTCTGAGTGGAGACTGTGGACTCAGACAGACTCAAGATAAGAGTCTGTCTTATTAGCTAGGAAACCCCTGAGCCTCAGCTTCATCCTGTCTGTTAGATGGGATCCTTGCAGTTCCAATAAACAGAAATGCCAACTAAAAAAATCGATTAAACAATAGGACACATTACATCACAATCAGCGATGTCTGAAAAAAAGAGAAAGAAACAGCCTCCTCTTGGGATTCTGAAGATCACCCAGCCAACTTTCCTTTGTGTCTTGTTGTCCAGAACTTAGTACAATGAATGACTGAACTAATCAGGAATGGAGTTCCTCTTACATCTATTGGGCCCATCCCCAAAGTTAGAGGTGGTGACAGCTTCCCTTGAGACACAGATTGCAAAGAAGTGAGGTGGATTCCAGAAAAAAACTGCAGTTCTGTTAGAAAGTGAGAGAGAAAGATGGAGACCTTACAGATGACCAGCAGAATCTACTAAGAATACTAACCTCATGGGCTTGATATAAACAATGAGTGAAAATATACACCTAAAGAATGTTGCACAGGATTGGTATAGGGATATGTTAAATCTTCAGTAAATATTAGTTTTTTTAAATATTTTATTATCCAAAGACTTGGCCTCTGTATCTATTATGGATTAGATTTCCCGCATGCCTCTTTTATCTTAACAAACAATACATGTAGCTATTTTAATTACAATAACAGTAATAGTATATATGCATAAAGTGTGGAAATATACACCAAAATATTAAAAATAGCCTTCAATTAGAAACTGAATCATAGATGGTTTAAATATATAATTTCATTTTTGCTTATCTTTGCTTTAAGCATCCTGTACTTAAAAGTATGTCATTCATGAATAACAAGTGTTTTAAGATTTTCTCTTTCTCCCTCATAGATTACAGAGTTGTCTATTATAAATGTGTCATTATGATTTATCAAATTGTTAATTTATGTTTGTCTTTCCATGTTTTCTTTTCCTCTGTTTTAAGCAGGTAGCCAGGCTCTTAGTATCTTCTTGCTTCAGGCATATGTATAGCTACAAGGCAGAAACTACTTGAAGACAAAAGTTCTTTTTTTCTTTTCTAACATATAAACTTTTTTCAGAGATTATTTATCTTTTGGAGAGGGCAGAGAGAAAGAAGAGCGTCTTGGAGGAATACTAAAAAAGAGAATTTTATTCTCTTAGATTGTTGAACAAGACAAGAAATTCAGAGGACTCAGGACAGCAGAGACCCTGTATGGTAGTTTCTGGGGAGGTCATCAAGAAGGAAATGCCTTCATGACTCACCAGGGAAGAAGGACTTTAGACGCTGGCTCCAGCCTTAGCACGAACACTTATGCTTCAAGCATGACACAGGAGCCATGAGACACAGGGTATCATGCCATCAGGCCAGTGGGCACAGTGGCGTTTTAATGCTTACCAGTGTGGTCCTATGGCTGATAATTCCAGAATTTGCTAATGTTCTGGCACTGAAAAAGGCAGTGAAATATATCAATACATCTGTGTGGGGAATGTTAACACCAATGACGTCTGAGATTGAATGTCACGTTGGCCACATGAGAGCTCAGAGTCACATGTAGATTGATGTAAACACAGCAATACAATTACTTCCTACATATCTGATTTTGAGAATTTAAAAGGAATTCGTCTCACTGAAAAGAACTTTGGTGGTATGTTTATAGTACTGCAGAGGTGGCATAAAACTGAGAGGTAATCTGTTCAATGTGCCTGCTTTAAGGATAAGGAATCTGATTCTGGAGAAGGAATTGTCTTGCTCCTGACTATAGTGCTTACTAGTGACACACGGCTAGGCCTAGAGCTCAGGTATCCTGACTTCCATACCAGAGTTCTTTGCATTACATCCATAATGCCTCATCTTTTACAAAGACAAGTTATAAGAGTAAAGGCATTTTTTTTGCAAGAGGATTACTCACTACTCAAATAAATGCTCAAAGTAGATCTATAATTGTCCATCCTATGCTTCTGATGACTGCAGCAATTTCTGATTGCATTGCATAACTAATGTGGATTTGGAGACATCAGAAGATCTCATCACAAAGATGTCACAGAAGGGAAAGAGTATCATTAAAACCTTTTCATTCTGTCGCCAGTTCATCTTCCCCTCCCAGCATCAAATGACCTCTTAGGAAATGTGGTATGGCTCGTGAGCCGAGACCACAGGAGCCAGAAAC
Organism: Mandrillus leucophaeus; assembly: GCF_000951045.1. Classification (NCBI taxonomy): domain Eukaryota; kingdom Metazoa; phylum Chordata; class Mammalia; order Primates; family Cercopithecidae; genus Mandrillus; species Mandrillus leucophaeus. Next base: position 31,116 of record NW_012105686.1, on the reverse strand, counting down.
TTTTGCCTTCTATTTTGGAATCTGACACACAGACTCCCTTAGTGGCCTTGGCCAGTCCGTTAACTTTCCTGCCTTGTTCATTCTGGACTCCCAGATGATATAATATTGCCTGCAGGAGGGTGACTGAATAATGAGAGGCATGAACAGCACTCATAGAGGATTACACACAATCTCCTTGTTCTTCAGATAAATACTTTCTTCAGTGTTTAATTAGAAATAACAGATATTTTCTCAGCTCTGCTTTTTGGGTAATCAATCTGTACGCATGACAGGGGTCAAACAAATATTCGGTATTGAAAGGCCTTGTGTATTGCAACAACCGTACAGATGTATTCCATTTTATGTCAAACCATTTCTCTGATTCATGCATTGATTATACGGGATCTGTTGAGTGGAAATCAGTGTAGAAATGTTTCTGTTACTCCACAGAGCAGAGACAGGAGAAAGGGTTTCAGCCAGGTGCAGTGGCTCACATCTGTAATCCCAATACCCAGCACTTTGGGAGGCCAAGGCGGGTGGATCACTTGAGGTCAGGAGTTTGAGACCAGTCTGGCGCACATGGTAAAACCTCATCTCTACTAAAAAATAAAAGCACAAAAATTAGCTGGGCATGGTTGTGGGTGCTACAGGGAGGCTGAGGAAGGAAATCACTTGAACCCTGGTGGCAGAGGTTGCAGTGAGCCAAGATTGTGCCACTGTACTCCAGCCTGGCGACAGAGGAAGCTTCCATCTCAAAAAAAAAAAAAAAAAGAAGAAGAGAAAGGGTTTCAATTCAAGTTATTAGACAACTAAATTTGCTTCAGTGTAAAGAAGAGATGTCTAATATTCATATCAGTATTTACCATAGTTTTTTTAAAACAGTAGTCCTCTAAGACGCCTGGGAGGAAATGTTACAGAGAAAAACACCGCACAGCATAGCACTCTTTTAGAAAATCACAATGCTTATGAAAATATGGTGGATTCTAAAAAGCTGTATAATAAAGAAATCTGTATAACTTTGTTGAACCTGGAACTCTGTAAATTTCCTTACAACACATTATTCCTCAATCAAGCATAAATTAACCATATTGATAAACTCGTCAAAACACACATTTTGGGAAATGTTGGATTGAAAGGAACTTTCTCAAATAGGGAAGGATTTTTTTCTCACTAGAGTTTCCAGCATGCTTATGTGATCAAGTGATAGCAAGTTTCTGTGGAATTCTGCATTAGATGGGAAAATAGGAGATTCTAGGATCCCTTTCAATTCCCAAGATTCAATGAATCTCTTCCACTGTAAATCAGTAACATTATTTAGTACCTTGTGACTCTACTGTTAGACGCAAAGAATAATATCTTTTGAGTCTGCTATTAGACACAAATGCCACAAATTGTACTAGAAGGGTCCCTCAGATTTCTTCATCTGTGTTATAACCCTGAAAGGAAGGTATTACAATCCCACTTTACAGATGAAAAACAAACTGAATGTTAAAGAGCTTAAACAAATTGCCCACAAACATGTAGCTAAGTGACATAGCAAGGATTGGAGGCAAGGCCCACGTATTTCTTACTATGTAGTACCACTTCCCTAAATCATACCAGTCTCAAAGGCAACCATAGGAGATATAATTGGACATGGAGTATTGACAGCTCAAAGGTATGAGACTAGATTTTTGATATTAGCTTCTGTAGTCATTAGCAGTCATATAGAAATAATGCACAATTTCTCTGGGCTCATAGGATCAATTACCTTTTACTTCCATTTACTTTTATCTCTGGACATAAGCAAAGAGCAGAGAGTTATTTAATCTTGATTCACGGCCTTCATACTTGCTGTTACCTTTTTCTGAAATTTTTTTACAGGCCTGGCTCTTGCTTATCCATCAAATCTCAACTTTCATGAAGTGGCTTCAAGCCAGCCTTTTCTGCTCACCTGTTACGCTTCTCCTTCTAAGCACATGGTAGCATTGGTCTTCCTGAGCCCCTTGGGATCAGGTGCAGTCATGGAACTATCACTTTCCAGTTGGTTGTGAACAGAAGTGATGTGTATCACCTCCTTACTGGAACATCAAGTTATAAGACCCCCTTCTTGTTCTCATAACAACCATGGATGTTTTCAATGATGGCAGCTACTGCAGCGTGAGCCACTAAAAGACTAGGACGAAAAGAGGCCCCTGCTGGTGGATCATGAGCATGCAACATGAAACTGTTTTTACCTCTCAGTTTTCAGAATCATTACATAACCTGGCCCAGTACATCACAAATTTTAGGTACAAAGGATTCACCTAGAGAGCTCCTTTCCCAAAGAGATTGATTCAGTAAGTCTTGCATCTTTAGATCAAATTTCTTGTAGATCTTTGGAAATTTGGATTTCTAAAAACCTCCTAGGTGATGCTGATGCTCTCAGACCACACTTTGAGTAGCACTGACCCTGCCAGTCCTGACTGATACATTCTTTCATCTAAAGTAACTACCTCTCTGTTCCTAGTCAGGCTTCATCTCATCACCATTTCACTTATTCTATATTGCTTATACAACTACTATTATTTGTTTATTTACATATTATCTATCTCTCCCATTATGACATAAACTCCACGAAGACTGGGACTTTGTCTTTTTGCTTACCCGTCATAACTCCAAAATGCTGAACAGCATCTAGAACAGGTTGGTGCAAAAATAATACAAGTTTTTGTCATTTTTTATGTTTATTTTTTTTCGAAACTGAGTCTCGCTCTGTCACCCAGGCTGGAGTGCAGCGGCACTACCTCGGCTCACTGAAACCTTCGCCTCCTGGGTTAAAGTGATTCTCCTGCCTCAGCCTCCCAAGTAGCTGGGATTACAGGCACCTGCCACCATGCCCAGCTAATTCTTTGTACTTTTAGTAGAGACAGGGTTTCACCATGTTGGCCAGGTTGGTCTCAAACTCCTCACCTCTGGTGATCCACCTGCCTTGGCCTCCCAAAGTGCTGGCATTACAGGCATGAGCCACCATGCCTGGCAGGTTTTTGTCATTAATTTTATTTCCAAAACCACAACTAATTTTGCAAAAACCTAATATAAACTGAATAAAGGAATGGATAAGTCATCAAAAATTATGTTTTAAATATCAACTATTCATTCTAACGTCTGTTCAGGCCCTAATCTCTCAAGTACCTTCTTTTGATAACGAGACACTAAAACAAACAAAAAAAAATACATGAGCAGATCTAGCTAAATGAAGCCTCAATCCATTCATTAATCCCCTTTATGGGTTCAGAGTCATTTGAAAGGGCCATCAGTAGAGGTTGCTGAGATCACGCATGTAAAATGACTCTCTTCTTTGCCTTGACTCCAAAACCATGAGGACAAGTGAAGCTACAGAAGCTAGGACTGCAGAACAGAGTTGGATTTTTCTTTGCATGTGTTTCTTCCTCAGATCTCCATGGAGGGGTCAAGCCTTTGAGGACACAATGCCCAGACTCAGCATGAGAGTGCTTGTCAGTGAACCATGCTCACTGGTAGCCCAATCTGTATTTAAATTGCACGCAAATTTTATGAGTTTTGTATAAGCAACTGTCATCACATAGTCCCTTGTCTTTTATATAGATCCCTATTGGGTGCTGGAAGATAGTAGAGGAAAGGCCAGTATTAAGCAGCACAGCCAGCACAGGGTCAGGCCATCATTCATGACTACAGCTGTGTCTACCTGTTTCACAAACAGGATTTCTGCTGACACCTGAAAAACCCATAGCATGTTCATGGCATCTTCCTGCAGTCTCTCAATCATTTCTCAGATTAATGGGGAAAAACCTTTTGAATGTTTGCTATATTTAGGAACCATGTGGAAAAATTGGAATTCATCTAGAGATATTTAAAAGGAGACTCAGATTTACATACAGCAATATGCTTGAGGGTTGCTTTGAAATACTATATTCTCCCTGACCCTCTTCCCCCACCAGAAAATCTGTGGAGTAACAAAAATGGAATAAATAGGATTTGCCATGATATAATAATCACCCGATGAGTTCTTCCTGCCCACTGCACAGACAAAATCAATTCAGCGAGACTGTGGCATTGCAGTAGAGAAAGACTTTAATTGATGCCAGTCTGGCCGATGGGAGAGAACTGAAGTTATCACTAAAATCAGTCTCCGTAAAGGCTCAAGGTTAGGGTTTTTATGGACAACTTGGTGAGCAGCAAGCTAGGCAATGGATGCTGCTGATTGGCTGGTGATAAAATCATAGAGGTATGAAAAATGGTTCTCATGCACTGAGTTCACCTCTGGGTGGGGCCTCAGGACCAGTTGAGTCATAGGTCACTCACTGGTCCTGGTAGGATCCTTCTGGAAAAAAATCTTACAAAAACAATCTACAATAGTGATGCTATTATAGGAACAGCTAGAGAAGCCACAAATCCTGTCACCTCTAGTCACATGACTCCTGAGTGGTAAGGGATTACAAAAACTACACCTTCTTATCAGAGTTCATGCCATTCCTATAGTCCTATTCTTGTAGCCTTTCACTAATTTAACAAAGATGGTTTCTGGTCCCTGAGCAAGGAGGATCGATTTAGGGGGGATTATTATCATCATTGCTTTCAAGTTAAACTATAAGCTAAATTTCTTGCAAAGTTAGCTTGGCCTCTGTCCAGGAATGACCAAGGACAGCTTGGCGGTCAGAAGCAAGATGGAGTCATTTACATTCAGACATCTCTTACTTGTCATAATTTTGCAAAGGATGTTTCAATCAGTTAGCATTTGTTAAAGCAAAATGAAAAACTAGGGGTTAAGTATGAGATTCTCTCTAAATGTGTGTGTTTGAACATTTTTGCAATAAAAAGCTTTTAAAAATTAACATGCAGTATATCAAAAAGAAAAAAAATCCCAGAGCAATTTACTAGCTAGGAAAACAAGCAGATCCCACAATATCAAAGGTAGCCTCTATGAACCTGACATGTTTTCAGAAAAATAAAAATTTAAATTTAATTTTTTAAAAAAAGGCAGCCTCAGGTGGTTGCTGGGATGGAAGTGTATGGGTATAATTTTCACATTGTTTACATTCTCTATATTAATACAGTATAATAGAGCAAAGTATATTCTCAACAATTGTCAGTGTAGGAAGAAGTACATGTGTAAACATTTATTGTCTTTCATGCTTGACATTTCAGAGTTATTCTTAGAGTAAAATAAAAGGTATTTTCTGTGTTGAAGTAATTTTATATGCTTCTGCTATTAAGCAAGATTTTTTTTTATCTCTTCTGCAATAATTTTGGTGGGGAAAGTTTGTACTTGAATTTTTTAAAAAAATGCATGGAAAGTGTGTTGCCCCAAATTCCCACTTTAAATAATTAATCATGTAAGTGTTATCACAAAAATGTAATGTCAGCTGCAATTTTTACTAGAACTAATTCTAGCTTATACCTAGATGGTGACTTTATATTTTCAATTAAAAGAAAGTTTAAACTAAAACAAAACTCAGGGAAATGGATAAACAGATGTTGCAAATTAACTTCATGATTCTAAATTCTTGCTCACCCTACACCCCCTGATTGTCCAGCCCTTGCCCATAGTAGAAGGAGAGAGTTGCCATAATTTGTAGGCCGCCCTTCATTTGTAGCTGCCATAATTTGTAGGCTGCACCCAGGGAAAAGAGCCAGTATGGGAAAGAAAGAGGCTCTTTTTGAGCGTCAGTCTCAGGCTGGAATTCTAGCTCCATCTCTTCCTAGTTGTGTGACCTTGAATGGCTTACTTTACCTTCCTAAATCTCATCTGTAAAACAGGGCATGATATTAGCTCTTCACATCATTGAATCACAGTAGAGTATTGATTAGAGGAGAATCTATGGTTTGGGAGGAGAGATTATGCTAGAGAAACTTTGCAGGGCAGCCTGTCCTTGGGGTGGGGGTAGGAGGAGGAAAACAAAATGAGAAAAAAACAAGAAAGCACTGGGATTGTTTGCATGGTTTTGCCTCCAGGAGGAAGGTGGTCAAAAGCAAAGAAAGACTGAGAAGTCAAGTCCCAGTTCTTGGTTTAGTCTGTACTGAGTATATTCCATTATCCAGATGTCCTGGCAAGATGCCTCTGATTTATGGTAATTGCATGATAATGAGGCACCACATGAAAATAAAATAAGCCATAATTAGGAGTGACACCAGAGTCTACTTAGCTCTACTTGGGAAAGAATCTGGGAAGGTGACTGTGGATGTCATAAAGGGGAATAACATGAGTTACCTACTAAAGGGTCAATTTCAGCTATGCACCTAGAAGAGAGGTTTATATGCCACCCGTAACTACTTCTACTGACTATGTTTAGTCAATGTTGGGTAATAAATTTATGTTCTACTATCAAGTTTGTGCCACTGTTATTGCTTAGAAAGAAATGCCAAAAATAAACAAGCTAGGGCTTAGGAAAAAGGATGCTCACTCTCTGAGTGCCTGTTAGGGGTTCCGAACAAGCCAGGGAGTGAGGTGAAAACAGAGACAGAACAGGGAGTCAACAGTCCCACTTCTACAGAGTTGCAAAACTTAAATAAGTTAATGTATATGGGGATCTTGCAACATAGTAGGCTTTCAACAAATGCCAGCTCATATAACTATCGTTGTTACTACTATAAATGCTATTCTTCCAATCCAGATATAAGCTTCTTCCTGCTTACAGACTCTGCTTTTTCCTTCAACCTTAATGCCAACCTCAATGCCTACAGACTGCAAAAGTAACCCACATGCACCCAAAACACTGAGGAACAATGGAGGACTACCAAAGATGTGGCAAAAGGAAAGACTTCACATCACATTACGGATCACAAACACAGCAAAATTCCATCCAGACACATCAGCTGTCCCCAGTCTGGTTTCTTCTCCTCTGCTTTTCCCTGATTCCAGTCCAGCATCACTGATTGTCCCCTTCCCAGCTCTGTAGATCCCCTAGGTATTTCCTGGCCTGTCCAAGCAACAGAGGAACGTCCGTTGCTTCCTCCCTTCATCATTCAGAGCAAGTCTTCATCTGCCCAAGCTTTTGGCTCTAATTTACATATCCCATCCAGCAGCAAAGAAAAGGTCTTCAGCTACAAGAAACTCTATTCAAAGGAAGTAATTTAAAATAGCATGTTTAGTTACATCATCGTCATCAATCATTACACTTAGTTCAAATCTCACTTTGCTAATCGTTCAACCTCATGGTGATTCATTCTCCCTGTCCTTTCCTCAGAATTACTTATTAGCAAAACTTTGGTCTCCAAATCTTATTCCAGGCACTGTTCAATTCTGGCCTGTTAAGGAATTCCCATGGTGCCTGCCTTTCACCATTAATCCTGTATCTGAACTTCCTGTAGCTCCAGGATGTCAATTAGCTAAATCTGGAAATTCAATCTGTGCTTAGTTGCTGTGAGAAGAGGAAAGACAAGGCAAGAAAATTAGGTGAAGGAATTAAGTTTCTGCCAAACTTGAAACCAGACAAAAAGTAAATCCTTATTTCTCAGCTTTGAATCACTTGGTGGTCTGGAATTCGATCTGCATATTCCAATGTTCATGTCCATCAGTGTACACACGCACTCAAGTGTACAAAACAGAAAAAGCAATCTTCAGGACCAAAATTGCCCTCAATATAAAAGGGCTGGTTCATCTGAATAAATAATTACTATCCTATAATATACTTCTCTCAAATCTATGCCAACTTAGCATTTATTAACTGAGATACATCAAATCACGGTATTCTTTCTTGTGGAGTTTCTGTACCTTCTTCCCTGTTCCACTAAAGAAGAAGATTTAATTCTAAACACAAGAGGAAGAAAAGGAAAAATGAGAGCAGATATAACCTAGTCAAAAAACGTGGATTTATAGAGTTCAACCTTGAAAATATTTTTTTAAAACATCAAGCATGAGAATTAAAGCTCCCACCAGGCAGCTATAATTTATACAGCAAGCACTTGGCAGGTAATCTGAGCACACTGTGAGAACAGTAGCAAGGGGAGCATCTTCACAGAACACCAGACCCTCTGTGTGACTGTCCAGGGGGTGAGAAAGATACACACTAACTTTGCAGGTAGAATAGGGTATTTCCTATTTAACAGACATTTGGAAATGAAAAAAAGAACATGAAAATACCTAAGAAGAAAAGAAGGTGGCTCCCACCCAGAGTGTAAATGAGACAGCCAGGTGGGAGGGGTCCTTGGAAAAACTCTAACTGGCCTGCGCACTGGGGTGGAGCCTGGGGAAGCTCCTGTTGTTGCAGCGGGGAGGGGCATGGCCCCTCCTCTTCCTGTGTGGAACCTGGGATTTAAGCTGAGGGCCGGAAGTGCTCTAGCAGGGGACAAGTTTGGTTTCACAGAGGGGGCGTTTCCCCCTTTTCTTCCTTTTCACCCCATAAAACCCTCTTACTCACCCCTCAAACTGTCTGTGGGCCTAAATTTTTGTGGCCATGGGACACATCTTTAGCTGAGCTAAGGAAAAGTCCTGCAACATAAACATGACCCCGTCAAAAGCAAAAGTCAATGAGACAAAGGAAGTTGGCCCCAAACAGTGATCTAACCATAGTCACAAAATGTCAGGCAAACCAAGTAAAAAAGAATGAAAACACAATGCAGTGGAACGCTTTTGACATTTTTCAAATTAATTATTTCATTTGTTTAGATATGTTTTTCAAACAATCCATTTTATTTTTAGGGATGTAAGAAAGAATAGCTTCAAAATAATATTTACTTTTAATTTCTTATTTGATTGCAAGCAATAAGCATACTTCTGCTCTGAAGGCTTGTATATTTCACAGCTAGCCTGGCTCAAACCACACTGTTCTAAAAACACAAGCAAAAAAAAAAAAAAAAAAAATTCTTTGCACCTTAGATTTGGCAAAAAAATGCAAAGTTTGCCTGCAAGGCCATATTTATTTATAACAGAACATAGATCACACACCTCTGCCACTCTACTCCCTATCCCCTGAAGGCAGACACTACATATAGGAATGGTGAAGAATCCTGAAATTAAGGGTGGTGGTACACCCAAAGGACACCAGTGGATTTCATGTGAGCAGTAACAATTATAAGTATTCACTGAACCTAGGGAGCCCTATTTTCTTGTTTTATAATTAACTGGCTTGATCTTCCTTAAATGGCATTTACCCAGCTTTTTAAGCATGGTGTCCAATACAATGGTCACTCTCTCTTGTTCTGTTTTAATCAGTTGTTCTCTCACTGATGAGCTCTTTGTAGCCTAGCGCTAAATTATTCCCAACTTTAGGTTTTGGCTTCTCTTTTTCCTCTGCTCGATGCCTTTCTCAGACAAAAGAGGAAGCTCAAAGTTCTAAAGAAGAAAGGCAAGTGGAAACATGGCAATGAAGAAAAATACTAAACTAGGAGCCAAAAGCCCTAGATTCTTTCTCAGCTCTGCTTTGGCATTGACTCGGTTACATTACATCCAGGATGCATTTAGATCACTGAAAGGGTAAAGGCTCTATGCTTTTAAAAACAACTACAAAAACCGTGAAGTTATTATCACAAAAATCAGACTTCTAAACTGGCAACCCTTGCACCCTACCTGCCCTTTTGCATTTGGCCAAAAAATATGCTAATTTTTTAACCAACAGATTTCAAGTAAAAATGTAGATTTACAGACCCCTTTGAAAACTCATCAAATCTTCTGAAATAAGTCTGTGTGTGTGCTTGACAGGAATTGCTGGTTGTCCAGAGCTTGGGCTCTCCAATTTCCTGTATCTGCACCATTCATAATGATTCATATACACTTAGCTCAGCTCACTTGCGCTTTTAGGCTATCTACCTAGAAGGTGAATTAAAGCATTTGAATTTACTACGCCTCATCTAGAAGAGGCAAAGGTAGGTTAACAAGTGATTCCAAGGTAACAAAGAGCACAGACATGCCATAGACGCGCATCAGATGTCAAAGGCTTGAGCCTGTAGGCACATTTACAAACAGATCACAGCTTCCCATTAGTTAAGCAGGCTCCCCCTTAACTGCTGGCTATGCAATAGATAAATAAATGGCAAGAATACTTGTGATATATATTTAGACTGCACATTAGACTTTAAAATCTGTGCCTAACTGAATGCATTAGCCCGTGTTTTCTGTTTATGTCTCTTCAATGCCATGGAAACACAGGGTGGCATCCTAATGCACCTCTCCTGGCAATAAATAAACGAAGTCTTTGTCTATTCATGTTTCAATTTCTTTTTTTAATGTAATTTACAATTTCAAAAAAGAAAACAGCTTGGTGGTATTTTGTTGCTTTTTTTCTCCTTCCCCCTTCCAGTTTCCTGTCTCACAATGTACATCTGCAAGAAACGCAAAATGCACCTTCTAGCGGTTACGGAAACCCTAACCAGCATTGTCAGCACTGAGAGAGCAGGATTCTCCCAACTGCACTCATCTTTCCCATTTATAAAATGCCATAATTAAACTCTATAATGAGGTTCTCTAAGCATTTCAGTCTAACCCAAAGAGCACTTAATATAGGTGTTTAAGATTGTAAGCTGATATAAAACAGACATTAAAATCGGGTGGCTTTCAATCCCCTCCCCTGTCTAAAAGGCGATATCCAGTCCATTTCTATAGAGATAGCAACAGTAGTCATAGTCCTTAAATGGCTCCACGATGGCAGCGACACGTTCTCGCCTCCCTGTCTCCACAGCGTGTGAGGCAGACAAGTCACTCACCGCTACCGTCATCACCCTGATGTGCAGGGCCAAGGTGAAACTCGAAGCTCAAAGTGCTGGGAGCACAGTGTCTCCTACAGCCACTCTCTGCTGTCTGGCACCTGCTGTTCCCTGCCAGGCGGTAACCCAAGAATTCGAAAGGCAGATTAGTATCTGCATGAAGAAGTGGGAAGATTTGATTAAGTGGCTCAAATCTGCAGAGTCCCCTGAACCCAAGTGCAGGGATCTGAGTCACAGGAGGAAGGAAAGGTGGGCATATGAGGCGCTGCTTCTCCAGCAACCATCAGGATGAGTTCCTGCAGGGACCTTTGCTACGGACTGGGGAGCCTTGCATCACAAAGCCTGGCGATCCCACTGGCAGGATTCACTGCCTTGGGTCTCTCAGGCTGCATCCCAACCACAGACGGCGTGCAGTAACCCTCATGACCAGGAGCAATGTCTGTTTTCATTAGTCATAAAAAGCAGTCTGTGGACCAGATTTCAAAGCACCCATAAGATAGATCTGTCATAGCATCCACCCAAGGAGAGGAATTTTTTATCTAGAACTTTCAAATGCTGGACCTTTACTCAGAAAGCAAAGTGTCCAGAGAAATGCCTTCCTAGATAATAATCAAATGTTATGGCCTTTGATTTCCTAAAGTGGGATATAATAACCTGTCCATCTGAATTATGTTTTCACATCTTTCACAAAATAATAACAACAACAGTATTACCATATAACATTATTAGGTACTTACCTTGTGCTTCTGAGATAGTTATTATTACTCCCTTGTCACAGACGAAGCAAAGTTTAAAGAGGTAAATAACATGTCCAAGGTCAGAACACTAATAAATAGCTGAGCTGGGCTGAAAACCAGGTCATCTGACTGCAAAGCCTATATTTCTTCCTCCCACATTTTCTGAGTACCTACTGTGACCTCTGCACAGGGCTGGAATATTTTCTCCATATAGTATCAACTTTTTATTTATTTTATTGTATTCTTCTCTTAGGGACAAGATCTCGCCCTGTTGCCCATGCTGGAGTGCAGTGGTGTAATCATAGCTCACTGCCACCTCGAACTCCTAGGCTGAAGCGATCCTCCCATCTCAGCCTCCCCAGCAGCTGGGATTAGAGGCGCTTGCCACCTCACCCAGCTAAATTTTTTTTTCTTACTTTTTGTAGGTTACTTTTATAGACAGGGTTCTCACTTTGGGTATCAACTTTAATTTCTGTGATTCATTTCATCCCAAAATGAAACTCTGTTAAAATTGTTTTCTTCTATCTTAAGTGCCAGGTAACAGTGACCAGTTTTATTTATTAGTACTTCTTCCATTTGAGGACAAGTATTTGTTGTCGTTTTGTACATTTTGTTCATAATGTTTTCATCCTCTTCTTTCCTCTCTCTTATGTCCTATGCTTTTGCTTTGCATCATGTTTATCTTAGAAGCTACTCAAAATTTTTTACAAATAGGCAAAGTATAAATACAAGCATTCCTGCTTTATTGTCATAAATGGGTTCTGGAAAAAGCTCACATTCAACATAATTATGCCCTAAAAATAATAGAATGTATGGGGAAAATAGAAACAGAGCAGATGAACTCAAAATCTACAGAGCATTGTAACAAGTACCCTATCCCAAATAATAGCAATATTAGAATTACAGCCCAATTAACTCCCCACAGGCATGTGAACTTAGAATCTCATTCATTCTTTGCATACTTCTATTTTGGGCTCTGTTTTCTCATGCTGGCCCTTGATAACACTCCTATAATAGAGACCAGTTTCATAAAAATCCAATGGTCCAGGGCAATTATCTTCACCGATGTTTTTTTAGAAGCATGAAGGGTACTGATGTGGGAGGAATTGCTTTCCCAGCTTTTTCATCTGTACTGGCAGCCTCTCCAGAGAGCAAAGTGTGGTGGTTCTGGAGGACATCAACCCAGCCACATTTGCACTAAAGGAAGGGTGTCTATATTTTGAGTTTCTTACCTTCTTCACATGTTCCTAAGCTTTTCCCTTTATTGTGAAAAAAAAAACCTGCTCCTAACTTCAAAATATTAACATGCTACCAAATATCCTATATGAACTTCCTAGAATTTCAAGTTATTCTGATATCAGGGACAGATGCAGGTTTTTTGGGACTTGATGGTTCTACCAATCTTCAAAGTCCTTCTTTAAGAAACAGAATGTAAAATTACAAATATCAAATTTGGTTTAACAGTGACCATTTAGAATTTAGAATAGTGGGAAAATTACAATAATTCACAACTTTCAAAATGCTGATAATTGTCAAAAACTTCACAAGATCCAGAAAAATTATAAATTTTCATTAATTAACTGACCTGGTCCACATCTGTAATACTTTGCTAACTATGTTTTTGTTTGTATCCTCTTTGTCTCTGCATGACAACAAAACTATATTTTCTATGGAGGAAATAAAATTGAATTTCTCCTCAAGCAAAGTCAACAAAAATTTATGGGGTTTTTTTGTTATTAATAGTTTAGAAAAATTTCTTTTGACTGCACCATTTGTTACTGTAATATCACGTGCATGTTTAGAATTATTGGGGAAAATATTTATCAAGTTTCTCTCATACATAAACTGTAAGACTGCGAGATTGTTGGACCTGTCAATTTTCCCTGTGCAGTGACTGGCCTTAAATGTATTTGGGATTTTCAACACTCATTTACAAGTTAGTAGATGTCCTTGCTTTAGTGGCATGAGTTATGTTATCTTTGCAAATGACTGTCCTTTGTATCAAATCATCAAATCATCAGGAAATCTTAATATCTCTCCAACGTGTTCATATGGTTCTCTGTTTTCACTAACTGAATTATCAAACAACCCAAGAGTCTAGTCATTTATTATATCAAAAATGTATCTCTTGCTCTCAATGATTCCCTGCTGTTGGTATATTCTGAATACAATCTACCAGCTCCCAGTCCTTTCTGGTTGCTCATTATAAAAGTACCAACTCCAAGTTTTAGTTATCGCCTACTTAAAAGAGAAGTTTGACAGGGTGGGCCAGGAAGGGGGTGTTTAATCCATGGAAGTGAATGTACCTAATTTTAGTAAATTTTACAAAAACACATCATCATGTGAACATAATGTTTTATTAGCTTTATGGTAAATCTGCCTCTGCTAACACCATTTCTCTATTTACATTCTCATAAGTTGCGTTAAAGAAATCAAAGGTGTAGAACAGACCACAGGAAATAAATGAATTAACAAAAATAATCAATAAAAGGCATATTGCCACAGTTGTGCCCTTTGCTAATACTGAAATTATAGATTCAAAAATAAAAACAACTGCCATACTATTTAGCTCATTAACAAGAACAATAAAAATACATTGGTAATTTTGATTGATTAAGCAGGCTGATACATGTAGTTTGGCAATTTAAAAATATTGGACTAACACTTTCACTAAATCACCAAAACTCATACTTGTGTTGTTTAAGACTACCTGTTGGTAATAAAGTCAGATGCATTTTGGGATAGCTCTCTTGATCTTGCCTTGCCTGACTTTGCTTCTTTATTCATTTTTTGAAACTAATAACCTATGGAAACTTGTTAAAATGTTAAAACAATTTGGAAGAGGCTAAAAAGTCAAGAAAGATCTTGTATTTAAGCATTGACTATTTTATCAGAAGAGACTAACCAGTATAGTGATCTAAGGAAAAGAAACTTACAAATAGCAAGCTTTAAATGGGGATGGTTGCCCAAGAAACTCTGCAAACTGAGATTCCGTTTTGAGAGGAAAGCTCTACTATGAGATTACGAAGTCCAGGATGGCCACACAAATTCAGGAGGACCTTGGGTATCTCTGGACAAGATGGAAATAGAATCTGCTTATTCTACCTGTTAAGAGAATCATTAAATGAAAACAGCTGTTCTACTTCTGTTTTCTCAGCCATCTTTTATTATTCCATGTATGTTTCTGCCTATAATAAAATAAACACAACAAAGGCAATGAAACCTGGCAACACAAGATTTTTATAGTTTAAATTTGCTTCTTAAAGCATGCTCCCAAACCAGCAACATAAGCAACACCTGGGAGCTTGTGAGAAATGCAGAGTTTCAGGCCCCACCTTAAACCTGCCAGATGATATGCACAGGTACACAGGTGATGCAGACCCACATTACAGCTGGGAAGGCACTGGGTTTTTATTTTCAATACTGATGGTCGATATAACTTCCAAGTCAATTAAATGGTAATTTCTGTTTTCCTTTTTTTTTTTTTTTCCCCAGACAGACTCGCTCTGTTGCCCAAGCTGGAGTGCAGTGGCATGATCACAGCTCACTGTATCCTCTGCCTCCCGGGTTCAAGTGATTCTCCTGCCTCAGCCTCCTGAATAGCTAGGATTACAGGCACCTGTCACCATGCCTGGCTAGTTTTTGTATTTTTAGTAGAGACGGGGTTTCACCACGTTGGCCAGACTGGTCTCGAACTCTTGACCTCAGGTGATCTGCCCGCCTGGCCCTCTCAAAATGCTGAGATTACAGGCATAAGCCACGATGCCCAGCCTTTTCATTTTTAATAGACTTTATTTATGTTTTTATCAGATAATGAAAATAAAATGTGCCATTGTAAAAACAACAAAAACAGACACTACAATGTGTTTCCAAATAACAAAGTAAAAATCATCTAGAAAATCGTCACCAGAAATAAATGCAGCTAGCAACTTGATACACATCTCTCCAGCCTCTTTCTATACATATTATATATTAAAAATAAAGCTACATTGCCGTTTATAACCTGCTTTTTATGCTTCGCAATAATATAAGAACATTATTCCATGTTAATACATGTTTCTGATTCATCCTTTTAATTTTCACAGACTATAAAAATTCTGTGTGTTCTATTGTATGGTGAAACATAATTCATTTAAGTAGTCTCATCTTCTTGGACAAAGAACATGTATTTTATTTTTTTAAAATATTCCTAAAAATGGAGTTTCAGGGTCAAAGGGTGGACACATTTAAATTTATATATACTTTGCAAGATGGCCTTGCAGAAAGTGTAAGTGGTATAAATCTTCTAAATTCTTGCAAATCAGGTAAGTGGACAATTGTACCTTATTATTGTCAAATGTCTTTAAATCATATCCTAAATTTAAGTGTTTGTTGATATGTGTATTTTTGATGTCACTAATATTAATCAAAAATATAACAGTGTTTTCTATTTTCAAGCTAAATAATCCACTCTATGCAGAAAACCAGTAACCTAAAAGATAAAACCACAAGATGTGAATCATCTAGATTCTCTGAAATGGAAAGCTTTATAATTTAGGCTTTGCTATCCCTCTCTCTCAGTTCTTTCTTGCTTGCTTGCTGTATAAATCTTTTTAGTTTTCTTGGTGAGTTTCCTTGCCAGCTTCTTACATATGATTCTACCCCTGGGGATACACATTTGGCTTTTATATTCTCCCTCTGTACTGTACCCACTCCTGGGTCATCAAACTACCCACCTCTCTGCCTCGCCCAGATCTTGGCCGGTCCTCCTTGCCTATGCATGGCTGTTTTCCTTAGCTTACAATAATCTTCTTTATCCAAAGGCCTTTGAAGACTCAGATCAAATATTACACCCTCTGTGAAGCCTCACCTGACTCTGTGGCACTGCTGAGGCTCTCTTCTCAGGCCCCACCATACATGGCTGAGTCTTCGTGGCTGCTCCATCACAGTGGATGAATATGTGTGAGTGTCTATGAATGTGCAATAGGTTAGCCCTGTGCCCTATTCTTACAGGCAAAGCTCATTCTCCCATATCTGTTTGCTTGAGTAACAACACCAAACCTGACATTAAGTAAGTGATCAGTACTGTTTTTTTAAATGAATTCATAAATGAAACTACGAATGATTTACTAGTGCCCTATATCCCAAATTAGGAAAACCTAAAATCAAACACAGTGAAAACAAACAAAAGAGAGAAAAACGTTCTGGATGAAAACACTTTAGAGGACTGTACTATTTACTAACTTAATACATTTCCTTAATTAAAGTGCTTAATTTCCAATAAAGAACATAAATGAAGAACATGTTTTCAGAGAGAAGAGGAAAAACACAATTTTCTGATCATAGTACACCGTGGCTAATGTCAAAGGAAAAAAGCATTTCTCTTTCCTTGTTTTCTCCCCATGTCTTGAAACACCAACCATTATTTAAAATTCTCTTCCCATCACTCAAAGAAACAGAGACAGTTGTTCATTCTGAGTTACGTGTTTGCTTATCTGACCAACAGGGTCAGGATAATAAATCACTCAACCCCTAGGGAGCAATAAAATGTTTAATGGATTTGTGCAGTTACCAGGGGAAAAATATATAAAATCTTTCAGGATTCAATTAATTTTCAAATACTGCACAGTACTTAAGAAAACACAGCATGATGACTGTGTATAGGTGATGCAGATGAAAGGGAAGAAAATCAGAGAAATGACACTTCCATTGGAGAAAAAAATACTGTCCATTTTTCAAACATCCTGTGAAAAGAACCCTTTCTTTCCCCATTCCTCTAAACAAGTCTTGAGAAACACTCCCTCAACCCAAACACCATTCCCAGCATCCTCTGGCAGCATCTTTTCCACTGCTGGTAGTGAAGGCTGTGTTGCCTCTGCAGCCAACAGCTATCTGGGCTATCCCTTCCAAGGCCTCCTTTGGTGTAGAAGCAACAGGCAGCAGGGCCAAATGTCCACTGCTCTGCTATTGGGCGCAGGGCGGAAGGACAGTGAACTTGAAAATGGAGTGCACTAGAGGGATTCGGGACGAGGGCATGCAAACACATTTCTGACAAGGTTTTAAGTCTACATCTCACAATTCTAAACTCACGATGCCCAGGGAATGCACTAAATGTTGCTTCAAAGAGTGCTTCTAAATGCAGGGAGTGTTTCTTTTGCATTCTGCATTATAAAATAAAGCCCAAAGGAAAAGAATTAAGGTGAAGCTGTTGAATAATTACAGTTTCTTATCTGAGAGGAAGAACTGTTTTACTATTTATCACACAGAACTTACACTGTAATATCTCTTAGGTGTCAGAATATAAGTTGTCCATGGAACTTACAAAACCAACCCATAGAAGCTTTCATCCCAAATGAGTGTAAAATATTTTTCGTTTCCCTACTCCACATTTGCTCGGTGGTTTTCAGAAAAATATGTGTCATTTCTGTCTCTCAGGTAGTTTGTCAGGTTATGCTTGCCTTTGTATCTGCTTCACCCTAAGAAATAGGGAGAGTATCTGATCCCAAAATAATCTAATTTGTAAAGGAGGTTATATGCAAGATACACGTTTTATATATTATAGCTAGGAAACATATGTGAAGCTCCTAGAATTGTGAATTGTGTCTGGCACATCTTAGTTATTTAACAAGTGTTATTTACAGCCCCCTTCTCCACCAGAGAAAATTAATTATACATTTTTGGTGTGTGTTCACTGAACACAAAATAAGAATAAAATTGATTTTATTTTTCTATAATCATGGTATCATTCTTCATTTTTGCCTTTTTGTAATGTATTTTCTGTGCACATAGCCCTATGAAGTACTCAACATTATAGAAATAAGGTATTGATGACATGTTCATGAATCCGGAGATCAGCAACCTGATACAGATCAGATTTTGAAATGATGTTAGAAACGCTGTCACCTCTGAGCGAGAACTTCCGACGGAAGTCTCAGAATGACCATACTTGGTAAGGGCTTGGGTGTAGATGTGCTGCAGTTTTGCCTCAGCTGGTCTGAAATCCAAGCATGTAACAACATTTCTGCTTCTTTTACAAGATTTCCTGGAGTTTGCACTCCCTTCATGATCTTGGCAGAGATTTTGCTGCTAAAATAACATATAGAGTCCTCACCAAAACGGTGTGCTGCTGAAATGCCAGAAAACTGCTAGTGTGGGCAAAACCTGCGAGTGACAGTCCCCACCTCCTACCCGGCCAGCCTCATCTTCTCACAGGTCCCTAAAGTTTTCTTGGAAGGAGTGTTATTCTTTTCCCTCTAAAATAAAAATAGAATTTCCAGTTCTAGAATTCGCTGATTCTTTCTCACCTCCTATCTCTTAGTAAGCTCTATAAATGACCTGGTTCAAAAATGAACTGAAAATCCTTACTGAATGTCTCACACAAATTAAAAACCCTGAATACAACCTGCATGTCTTCGGTGCTAAAATAAAGTGCCCCCGTTTCTAATGTTAACCAAGTCATGGTATTCTTTAAAATCCACAACCAAAAGATTATCCTGCCTATTTGACAAACATCAACTTCTTGTTAAAAATAGGAAGCTGGTCTTCTTTAACTATAATCAGTCAGCATTTAAATACCCAACTCACACTTAACAAATTCAAGATTTAACAGGGCCATATTCTTTGAAAAGACATTGAATTCATTTTTTCACCAATAGATATGTATTAGGTGCTTTCTATATGCCAGGCGCTGTTTTTAATGCTAGAGATATGGCCATGGAAATGACAATCCCTGCTTCAGAAAGTGTCCATTCTAGTGAGAGCAGTTGATAAATGCATGTATATGTAACATGCTAGATAGTGCGTGCTAAGATCAGGAATAAAGTGGAGGAAGTGCACAGAGAGTGATGGAGTAGTAGTTACTGTTCTACATGGGGTCGGGGAAGCCTCCATAATAGGACTGATGTGTGAGCAGCAGATAGCTGGGAAGAGGGCATCCAAAGGCGGGATCTTGCAGCGGAAACTTTGTGTACTCACGGAGAGCAAGGAGGAGTCAGATGGCTCATAGAAAGCAGGAAGTCCAGTCTAGATGTGTAGGATCAGTTAGGTTGTGTCAGCAACTTTGGTTGAATTTCTGAGTGAGTTGGGAAGCCAATAGAGAGCTTGAAGAAGAGCGAAATGATGTGACTTATATTTTAAAAGATCATCCTGGTTGTTATACAGTGAAGAGATCCCAGAGAAATAAGGGCAGAATAAACAAGAGCCACTAAGAGGAGCTTCTTAGGGAAGTGTTAATAGCAATGGAGGGGATGAGAAGTGGTCAGATTCAGAATGTGTTTCAATTTATTTTCCATCCCACTAGATGTGAAATGTGGGAAAAAAAAAAGTGAGAAATCAAGGATGAGTCCAAGGATCTTGGTCTGAGCAAGTGATAGAAGAGAGTTGCCATTTACCAAGCAGTGAAGTAGTTTGGGGTTGGGGGAGGAGAATCAAGAGTACAGGTTTGAATGTGTTACATTTGAGTTGCCTATTGGAGATCAAAGTTGGCATGTCAAATAGGCAGTTGCATACATGAGAATGCCACTTAGAAGAGGTGTCCAGGCTGGAATAGTAAATCAAATACCATCCGTAACTATAGCATGTATTATAACCCAACTGTGCTGGTCACCTACTACTGCAATAGTAAATCAAATACCATCCGTAACTATAGCACGTGTTGTAACCTAACTGTGCTGGTCACCTACTGCTGCAATAATGCTGCGTAGCAAGCTATGCCAAAACTAGGTGGCCTATAACAACAGGCAGTTCTTTATGTGGCTTATCATTCCGTAGGTTGACTTTGATGACTACTTCAGACTGCAGTGTGGCAGACTTGGCTGTAAGCCTTGGGTCAGGTTTAGTTCTGCTCCACGTGTCGTATTTTGGGACCCACCCTCAAGGGGCAGCAGACAGCTGAAGCATGCCCTTATACAGTGATCACACAAAATGCAGACAGACAGAAGAAATACACAGTCTCTGAGGCTTTATCGCAGAGCCTGGAACACTGGCATGTCTGCCCATATTCTACTGGCCAGTGCAAGTCATTTGGTGAAGCCCGACAACAATGAGGTAGGGTAACACTTGACATTTAGTGGTAGCAGGTGCAAACTCACGTGGCAAAGGGCATGGGTGCATCCTTTGAATACAGGGAAGGCCTGAAGAATCAGAACATTATGATCGACCTTTCCACACACACTGTAGTCTTAGTTACAGCTACACTGCACAATAAAAGACTTTTTTTCAGATTCTCTAAACTTTGACCCAATGAGTTTCTTCAAATGTCTATTTTTGAAAACCATTTTACAAATGTGTTTGAGGTAATTATGCTTGGATTTATTTTGTGAACAGGAAAAACAGCTTGGTATTTTCTAACATGATGTGCATCATATTTTAAATATATCATTTCTTTAAAAAACTGTCTTGAGGCCGGGTGCAGTGGCTCACACCTGTAATCCCAGCACTTGGGGAGGCTGAAGCCGGTGGATCACGAGGTCAGGAGATCAAGACCATCCTGGCTAACGTGGTGAAATTCCATCCCTATTAAAAATACAAAAAATTAGCCAAGCATGGTGGTGGCCACCTGCAGTCCCAGCTACCTGGGAGGCTGAGGCAGGAGAATGGGGTGAACCCCGGGGGCAGAGATTGCAGTGAGTCGACATAGTACCACTGTACTCCAGTCTGGGTGACAGAGCAAGACGCTGTCTCAAAAAAAAAAAAAAAAAAGCTGTTTTGATCAGTGCTTCTCACACTCTGTGGAGAAGCACTTTTTTATTTCAATAAGACATGGACCTATAATTTTGTAAAATACAATAAAATTAATTGCTAAGACTGTTGTTGAAAATAAACAAGATACACAAAATTAAAGCCCATGTTTTCAGGAAAGTACTTTGTGACATTGCTATCAAAGTTTCTCAACACTTATTCTCAATTTATTCTGTACTTATCTAGCCAATGGTAGTTTATGGAATGGCACCGGTCCCTGGACCCCACTTTGAGCAGCACTGTCCTAGGTGTTTCTGCCATAACCATTCCACTCTATCCCAACCCTTAGTATCACTGAATAATAGTCTGAACACAAAACTAACTTGCTAAGGATTTCAAATTGAGTTTGACTTATAGCCAAGTTTACTCAACTATTCAATTTGCCAGGCTTTTTTAGTCCCCAGGATTTCATGGCTCCATTATTAAACAAAATGAAAGAAAAGTCAGTGTTAAATAGCCATATCCTGTTTATGATTTTACTGTTTTTCTTCTTATGGCAATGCCTTTTAAGATTTTTGTCCATGCTCTACACACACAAATTACTCCCGGCCACATCCTGAGGCTACCTTAATTGACTGTTGTCAAGCTGTGCTTTTTAAATGTTCCAGCATTTGATCTTTTTAAAATGCTCTGAGACTTAACTGATGTCAAACTGGCTGGTCTAATTTCCTGCTATGTCTTTAGATCCTTCTTTAAAAATAATTGGGTGTTGAATTAAGGCTTTTTCTTTCTTTCTCAAGGGATTAGTACTAAATTTAGTTAAGTTCTGACCAAAAAAAAAATTATTTTGTCCTAGTAAGGTTCTATACTTGGATTTGCTCTCTCTTATGTCACGAGCTACTCTGGAGTCCAGAACAAATTAAGCCATGTTTACTTAGCCCCAGTGAAGGGACACGTTTTCGGCCTAGATGTATTTGGATGACCCAGATACTGAATTTGTGAATGGGATGTAAAAAACATTGTCTCGATAAAAGAGCAGGTAAAAGAGGAAGATCAAAGAGTGGCGAGATTAGTACCGATGCTGAAACAATGGCCTCTTTGCAGAAACATTCCCAGCAAAACATGCACCATGCCTGACCAAGGCTCACAACCAGGAACCAAACCTTCTCAACCCTCCATAGTGCAGAGAGGGTCCTTAGAAGTATTCAAGGCCTATGGCAAATCTCTCCATTGCTTCTAAGCTTTATCTTTTACTATGATAGTTGCTGATTTGAAGCAATATATATACATATATATATATATATATATATGTGATCATTTTTATTCTCTCTTGAAAATTCTTCCTAAAAGGTAATGAACAGCTTATGATCAAATTCTTCAGAGCAAGAAATGTTTGTTTTGGGCTATATCTATGTAATGCCAACAAATCAACTGATTGAGTCAAAGTTATTGAAGAAAAAATAAAAGCAGTCTGAGGTTGAGCTGAAATGTCTGGGCAATTACAGACAAAAGAGTTGATCCTGTAGACAACTGAACATCATGACATGGTGTTCTCATTTATTATATCTTATTCTTGCAGCCTCATTGAGCACAACACCTCATTCACTTTTTATCTCTCAAAGAAGTTTGCATTAATAGGATCTAAGGTAATTAGCCATGATTAAAAGAAATTTGTATTTTCAAAAGATATTTAAAAGATTTAACAAAAAAGTGCATTTGTAGGTGAAATTCACAGTAAGAAAATATTTAGATGTTTTGTAGAATCAAAATGTTAAGTAGTTTCATTTGGTTCCCAGGTTTTCTTAGAATGACACAATTTCCAGTTGCATACTCCTCACCTCACCTCAGCTTAGTCATGTTTGCCACAGATGACCCTAGGGAGGTCCATCTTCCCTTCTCATCTGCCTCGGCTCACATTTTCTAGCTCTGCTTGAGGAAGAAGTGCCAAGCCATGTGGCCTCCTATACCCTTAGACGAAGCAGGAAACTTTGGTTTATACTCTGCTTGATGAAGCTTCATGTTAGATGCCATAGAGAAACTCAGAAGAATGGCTATAGCATATTTTGAGGTATACTTTTACATCCAGCATAAAATATTATGTAAAAAAGCGCAGCCCACACTTAAAATATAAAATCAGAATAATCCAAATTTATTGTAATGACACTGTATACATATATTTACATAAATGGAGATTTCTATTAACAGAATATATTCGTGAAAGCAAGTCTAGATCTCAAGAAGAGATCCCAATAAATCTAAGAATGTTATTGCATTAGTCTGTTCAGGCTACCATTACAAAATGTTAGAGACTCAAGGGCTCAAACAACAGAAATTTATTTATCTCAGTTCTGTAGGCTGGGAGTCCAAGATCAAAATGTTGTGAGGATGGGTTTCTTCTGTGACCTCTTTGCCTGGCTTGTAGATGGCCACACTTTCACTGTGGCCTCACGTGGTGGAGAAAGGACTCTGGTGTCTCCTCTTCTGGGCTCCAGTCCTAGCAGATTAGGGCTCTACTCTCATGACCTTATTTAACCTTAGTTACCTCCCCAGAGGCCCTGTCTCCAAATAGTCACATTGAAGGTTAGGGCTTCAACATATAAATTTGTGGGGGTATAATTCAGTCTATTACATTGATGGGTCATAAAATAAGCATATCCAAACAATGGGAGTCTTTCTTTAATAAATGATATGAAGAAAACTGTGCTTTACTCCATAATTAATTCTAAGCAGATTAAAATTAAATCACAAGAAACAAGGAAAACTATCACAACGAGGAGGATTAAAAATAAAAGGAGTAATTATAAAAGATCAAAATGGGTAACATTAAGAAAATTAAAACATATTTATAGAATAAAATATAACATTTAAATAAAAAGGAAAACAACAGGCTGGTAGAATGACACAAATAGGAAAAGAATAGCAAGAACATAAAAATGTATTTTCATATATTGTCATATATAAAATATATCATACATTTTATATAAAATATATTTTATATGTTATATTAGGATATATATGATATAAAATATATTTTATATATTTAAAATATATAACATGTTATATATATTGAAATGTTATATATAAAATAACATACATATAATACATATAACATTTGTTATATGTATTACAATGTTATATATTATAAATACATAAAATATATTTTATAATGTCATATAACCTATATAACATAGAACAATCTATTTTATATAATCAAGTATGTATTTCACATAATATATTGAATCTATAAAATGTTTAAGAACACTAAGATTTTATTAAAGAAATGCATAAAAGGGAAATACAAATGTAAACAAATATCACAAAAGGTTATTCTATTTATCAAAAAATAAAAATTGCAGCAATAATGAGTAACTTTTTTTTTTTTGAGAGACAGAGTCTCACTCTGTCACCCAGGCTGGAGTGCAATGGCATGGTCTCAGCTCACTGCAACCTCCTCCTCCCAGGTTCAAGTGATTCTCCCACCTCAGCCTCCCGAGTAGCTGGGACTACAGGCACGTGCCACCGCACCTGGCTAATTTTTGTATTTTTAGTAGAGATGGGGTTTCACCATGTTGACCAGGCTGGTCTCCAACTCCTGACCTCGTATTCTGCCTACCTCAGCCTCCCAAAGTGCTGGGATTACAGCCATGAGTAACATTCTACACCTACTAAACAATTTTTTAACAAACATAATGCTGGGCTCATGTAGGAAACATATATTCTAAAACATTGTTAAACACTATGCAAATTATAAAAGAATTTTATGAAAGTGTTTGAAAAATACATATCAAAACTTTGGAATATTTTACATCAGTTGAACTCAATAACCCATAGCTGAGAATCTCCTGCTATTAAAAACATCAAAAACATTGTATAGTGATGTTCCTCACCTTTGAAGCAGATACTGTTGGCTACCTACCTAGCCTCCCATGATGGATAATTTCATTGGTCAACTTGACTGCCCCACAATATGCCTAGATATTTGGTCTAATATTTTGGGTGTTTCTGTGAAGACATTTTGGATGAAATTAACATTTAAATTGGCTTAAATGATGGTAAAAGATGCTTTCTCTTAACTTCGGATACAAATATCCCCACTTCTATTATTTATTTACTTTTTCACTTACTTATAAAGGCCAAAAATATATAATTACCTAAACCAGATGGGACTAGTAAAGCAAACTATTATATATCAACTCAGTGGGAGATTATCCAGGCGTTATAAAAGCTCAATACTAAAACCATGCAACAGCATGGCAAAAAAGTCTCTCGAGTAAAGGATGTTTATAAAATAATGCTAAATCTTGCTCAATAAAATTTAAATAGAAGAAAGTTATGAATGCACATGCAAGCATAATGTTAAGTGTGAAAAGAATTACATAGCGTTATTAACTTTATAATACAGTTTAAATACATTTTTTAAAATATGCAACCATATCAAATAGAGACTTCTGTGCCATTAAAGCACAATATGATTCAGACACACACCAAATGCATATTAGGTGTTGCCTTTGTGTAGAGTGTGAAAGAATTGGATCAGGGTAAGAGACATAGAAAAATGTGTCTACTGTTTATTTCTTTAAAAGTGAACAAGTTTTCGTTGATACATAATATTTGTACATCTTTATGAGGTATATGTGATTTTTGTTACATGCTTGGAATGTGAAATGATCAAGTCAGGGTAGTTAGGACATCTATCACCTTGGCTATTTATCATTTCTAGGTTTGGGAACATTTCGACCTTTTTTCTAGCTATTTTGAATCATACAATACATCATTGTTAACTGTAGTCGCCCTACTCTGTTATCAAACATTAGAACTTATCCTTCTATCTAAGACTATGTTTGTATCTATTAACCAATTCTCTTCACCCCCACACCACATATACCCTTTCCAGCCTCTGATACCTATCACTCCACTCTCTACTTCAGGGATGTAAACTTTTTTAGCTTCCACATCAGTGAGAATATGCAATCTTTCTCTTTCCGTGCCTACCTTATTTAACATAATGACCTCTAGTTCTACCTATGTTGCCGAAAATGACATAATTTTAATTTTTTATGGCCAAATAGTATTCCATTGTATATATACCACATTTTCTTTATCTGTTCCTCCACTGAGGGACACAGGTTGATTCTGTATCTTTCCTAGTGTGAACAGTGCTGCAATAAACATGGAGTGCAGGTATCCCTTTAATATAGTGACTTCTTTTCCTTTAGACAAATACCCAGTAGTAGATTCCTGGATCATATGGTAGTTCTATTTTTAATTTTTGGCGGAGCATACATACTGTTTTCCATAGTAGCTATACTAATTTTATATTACCACCAAAAATTTGTAGGAGATCTCTTTTCTCCACATTCTCATCAGCATCTGCTATTTTTTATCTTTTTAATAATAGCCATTCTAACTGGGGTAAAGTGATATCCCATTGCGGTTCTGATTTGGATTTCCATAATGATTCGTGATTTGGGCATTTTTCATATAACTCTTGGCCATTTGGAAGTCTTCTTTTGAGAAATACCTATTCAGGTCCTTTGTCCGCTTTTCAACGTGATTGTTTTTATTGTTGAGTTTCTTATATATTCTGAATAACAGTCCTTTGTAAGATGAATAGTTTGTGACTATTTTCTGCCATTCATCAGGCTGTGTCTTTACTCTGTAGTTTACTTTGTGGTACAGAAGCTCTTCAGTTTAATATAGTTATATTTGTCTATTTTTGTTTTTGTGGCCTGTGCTTTTGAGGTCTTAGTCATAAAATCTTTGCCTAGACCAATGTACTGATGCATTTCCTCTATGTTTTCTTCTAATAGTTTTATATTTTCAAATTTTACATTTAGTCTTTAACCTATCCTGAGTTGATTTTTGTATATGATGAGAGATAGGGGTCCAGTTCATTCTTCTGCATACAGGATATCTGTTTTTTACAGCACTATTAATTGAAGATGGTTCTCCAATGTATGTTCTTGGTGCCTTTGTTGAAAATCAATTGGCTGTAAATAAGTGGATTTATTTCTGAGTTCTCCATTCTGTTTCATGAGTGTATTTGTCTGTTTTTATACCAATACCATGCTTGTTTGGCTACTATAGTCTTATAATATAGTTTGAAGTCAGGTAGGGTGATGCCTCCACTTTGTTCTTTTTGCTCAGTATTGCTTTGGTTCTTTGGGTTTTCTAGCTCCACACAAATTTTAAGATTTTTTTTCTATTTCTGTGAATGAGTGAACAAAATTTAAGCAATATTATAAATGCTATCATTTATTTTTAGCAGATATGTATGTTATTTTTATTTTGTAGTTTTTTATTACATTTTAAGTAAACTAAATATAATACATATAGATAAGCAAACATGAATAATTTTAAGAATAATTATGATGGAAAAATTAATGGTTTGATTTCTCAGCATTACATTTTAAAAATATAAGCTAAGATTTGCAAATTATTACTCAACAAACCGTAAAAGACTTGTAGTTAAAAGGCATTGCACTGATTGTTAAGTGACCTGTTTTCTAGCTTTTACTCTGCGACTAATGTGTTAACAGTAGTCATTTGGCCCTTTTTCACTGAAGAAAACAGAAAAAATTCAACCTTAAGATAAAAGGAATCCACCACAGTTACAAGGGAATCATGGAAACCCATGGGGAGGGATATAGCTGAACAAAATGGGAAAACGACCTTAAAACCCTTTAAGTTAGCCTGTGTACTCTCCTCTTGTGCATTTATGTTTTGGGGTTTTTTTTGGTTGTTTGTTTTTTGAGATGGAGTTTCGCTCTTGTCAGCCAGGCAGGAGTGTGGTGGTGCGGTCTTGGCTCACTGTAACCTCTGCCTCCCAGGTTCAAGCGATTCTCCTGCCTCAGCCTCCCGAGCAGCTGGGATTACAGGCACCCACCACTAGGCCCAGCTAATTTTTGTATTTTTAGTAGAGACGGAGGTTTCACCATGTTGGTCAGGCTGGTCTCGAACTCCTGACCTCAGGTGATCCACCCACCTCAGTCTCCCAAAGTTCTGGTATTACAGGTGTGAGCCACTGTGCCCAGCCTTTTATTCTTTCAGCCTCCAGATAGGTTTTCTTTGTTTCTTTGGTCCACATGGACTAAAAACATATTACTTACACCTTATATGTTATATGTCTAGTTTTAGAGTGATAAAGTATGCAAGAGAAAGAGGGAAAGACTGAATTTCTTGATCTCAATATCATACTCCCAAGGAAAGAAATTCAATTAGAGCAATCTGGATCAGGTGCTCATGGATGGTCTAATATACTGTGGCAAGAAGCTTGGAATCCAGCTATCCAGATGGCTGTGCTACAACTGTAAATGTGCAAAATGGGAGCGAGGTTAGGAAGGAGCAATTCCCAAAAGAAATAATGATAAACAGAAACAACCCATATCAATCTGTTAAAATATACTTTATATTTTTGAGCCTTAGTTTTCTGATCTTAAAAAAAAGTGTCAAGTCAGTGTTTACTTAAACTTTTTTTAAAATGTTGATCACACTCTATCTCTAATAATCTCATTAAAATATTTAGTATTTATTAAAGTAATTTCAAGATGTAAATGCTACTTCCTTATTCCTTTCTTGGTGGGTCATGGGGCTTTATAAAGGCTCTCACAAGAATCACAAAAAAAGAAAAAAGAAACAGTGATTTTATTTAAATGGAATGTCCCAAACTTTTCTGATCATGGAATAATTTTTGGAGGAATATACCTGGAGATGCTTTAAGAATCATTTCACTTTACCATTTATATGAGCCCTACATTTCAGATCACAAGCTTCTGTAGGAAATACAATTTTAAAAAAACAATAACTGTACCATAAATCATTTATGTTAATAATTGTTCCCTGTCATATGCTTGAGGCCTCTAAAAACAAAATTGCTCAAATAATTGCTCCTCTGAATCTGTGGAACTTGGGATAAACTTTTATTGGTATGAGAGCTCCTCATATCTTCCTATCTTTTTCTAATAGAATTGGTCTCTCATTGTTGGCAAAATTGTAAAGAACCCAGAGAGAGATTTCTATTCACAGTACCAAGAAAGAGATTTCAGAAAGGAGCTGAATACAGGAACTAAAATCAGGCAGCAGTTTCTCAGCGGGGCTAATGCATAATTTAAACTTTAGAGCACTTATTGATGTTAAGTAGAGATTCCACGGTTAAATGACAATGTCCTTTTAGTTCTTTCATTTTCAGTCAGGTTTATTTTTAAAACTTATACAGAGCATCCCTATCTCCTGCATGATGAATCAACGTAGACCTTAGCTGTGTCTTGCACGAGCGGCCAACCAATACATTTAGCCCTTTATTCCTGGAGGGGATCTACAGTTGCTACCTTTATTACAACACTTTATTGAAAATGTGTAATTTCAGTTCTCAGTTTCAAATTGTGTTTTATTAGTAAGAATTATTTGCTGTTCGCTAGAAAGTGATTTGAAGCCCAAGATAATTATAGAATCATAGAACTATAAAGCGCATCCAGAGGTCACCGAGCTTACGTTCTACTCTGAAAGCAGACCTACGCCTTGGCTAAGCAAGCTGTATTTCTAGCCACTTTGCCCCAGAGGAAATAATCACACATGTTCCGAATGTAGTTTAAACTCATGTTTAAAACTTTTGACCAGTTAGTATGGCTCATCACACTGGGAAGAATAAATGGAAACCCTGCAATCTAATAGGAGACTCCTTGCCATTCCCTCCTCTGTTCTGCCAGGCTTTCTAAGGGCTTGAGAGTTGATACTACTGATTTAGTTCTTAGAGTTTTCAGACTTTTGAGTAAAATGCTATCATCTAACATTTAATTTATTTCATGTATATATCACTTGACCTATCCTCCTTTTCTTACAATTATCTTCAGTTTGTAAATGATGTCACCATTTTCCTGGTCACCCAAGCTTAAACTTAAATTTATATTGGATTCCTTCCTTTTCCCTCCAACCACACATTCAAACAGTAATTGTCTTATGATTTCTATCCCCAAATGTATCTCCTGTTTACTATTCTTTTCCATCTCTATTGATGCTGCCACTACCACAGTCCAGCTTCATACTGCTTCTCACCCATGCAAAACTTCCTAGTGGGTGATAATCCATCAGTTACAGATTGGATTCAGCTACACGTAACACAAAACATTAGCCATATATACAGCAACTTGGAAAGCAAATAGGGAGTTATTTTTCTGTCACATCACAATAGGGATGGCAGTAGGCAGTGGGATAATGTGGTGGTTCCACAGCATAAGGAATTCAAGATAATGTTGCCTTTCCATGCTTATATCCACAAGGTCTTAAGCAGTTTAATCACTGAATGCTACTTCCACTTTTGAAGAGCATTTTTGGAAGACCCACTCTAAGATCTCAGCTTATATGACATTGGCTAAAACTAGAAACTGCCATTCCTTTCTTCAAAGGAGAAATGCAAATGTTGTCACTTTTTAAAAATTGTTTTCTGTTTCCTTTTTATGTTGTTGCATCACCATCCCCAACAAAACCAGTGTCCTGTAAAGAAGGGGAGGGGATCTACTGGGCAGGGGATCAGCAGCATCTGCCACAGCATCTTTGAGTTCAGATTTCACAGAACAACATGAATCTTACTGCGAGATTGATCTCAAAATACAACTCCAACCATGTCAAAGCTTGTCAAAACCATTCAATTCTTCAAATAGTATTGTGAATAAAGTCCAAGTTTCTCGGACTAACCAATTTAAAGGAACAATAATCGGGCCCCAAACTATTTTTTCATGATTCTTGGACACTTAATATTAAAATTAAGCTGAACCTGACAATTACGCATCTTGGAGTTGCCCTTCTTGAGGAGTATCTTTGTGACGGTCTCTGTATTTCCTTAATTTGAATGTTGGCCTGCCTTGCTAGGTTGGGGAAGTTCTCCTGGATAATATTCTGCAGAGTGTTTTCCAACTTAGTTCCATTCTCCCCGTCACTTTTAGGTACACCAATCAGATGTAGATTTGGTCTTTTCACATAGTCCCATATTTCTTGGAGGCTTTGTTCGTTTCATTTTATTCTTTTTTCTCTAAACTTCTCTTCTCACTTCATTTCATTCATTTGATCTTCAATCACTGATACCCTTTCTTCCAGTTGATCGAATCGGTTA
>NW_012105685.1:3719-4229 GCF_000951045.1 Mandrillus leucophaeus | reverse complement strand
CAGAACACAAAGAAGTTTCTCAGAAAGCTTCTTTCTCTTTGTTATCGGAGGATATTTCCTTTGTCCTTATAGTCTTCAAAGGGATCCGAAATATCTGTTCTCAGACTCCACAGAAATAAGGTCAGCAAAGAGATCCACGAAATACAGATATAACTTTGTGAGTGGAAGTCGCACATCACAAAGCAGTTTCCCAGAAAGCTTCTTTCCAGTTTTTCACTGAGCATACTTCCTTTTTCACTGAAGCCCACTGTGGGCTTCCAAATATCACTTTGCGAATTCCGGAAGAACAGGCTTAGCGAGCGGAATCTTGAGGGGAAAGCTGTAACTCTGTAAGACGAATTCACAGAACACTAAGCAGTTTCTCAGAAAGCTTCATTTGAGATTTCATCTGAGGATATTTCCATTTTCACCATAGCCCTCTATGGGCTTCCAAATATCACTTTGCAAATTCCACTAGAACAGGCTTAGCAAGCGGATTCTTGAGGGGAAAGCTGTAACTCTGTGAGATGA
>NW_012105685.1:0-579 GCF_000951045.1 Mandrillus leucophaeus | reverse complement strand
GATTCCACAGAAATAAGGCTAGCAAAGAGATCCACGAAATACCGATGGAACTCTGGGAGTGGAAGTCACACATCACAAAGCAGTTACTCAGAAAGGTTCTTTCCAGTTTTTCTCTGAGAATATTTCCTTTTTCACCATAGCCTTCTAAGGGCTTCCAAATATCACTTTGCGAATTCCCCAAGAACAGGCTTAGTTAGCGGCTTCTTGAGGGGAAATCTGTAACTCTTTGAGATGAATTCACAGAACACTAAGCAGTTTCTCCGAAAGTTTCTTTTCAGATTTCATCTCAGGAAATTTCCTTTTTCACCATAGCCCTCTATGGGCTTCCAAATATCACTTTGCGAATTCCTCAAGAACAGGCTTAGCGAGCGGCTTCTTGAGGGGAAAGCTTTAGCTCTGTGAGATGAATTCACAGAACACAAAGAAGTTTCTCAGAAAGCTTTTTTCTCTTTGTTATCGGAGGGTATTTCCTTTGGACGTATAGTCTTCAAAAGGATCCAAAATCTTTGTTCTAAGATTCCTCAGAAATAAGGCTAGCAAAGATATCCACGAAATACAGATGTAACTCTGTGAGTGGAA
>NW_012105684.1:5400-6828 GCF_000951045.1 Mandrillus leucophaeus | reverse complement strand
TGCAGGTTTCTTCGTCCTTGACACTTTGTCATTGTCAACCTGTGGCTTTTACCTTTATACTCATAGTATGGCTTTTGTACCACAGACATCACATTTTTTTCCTGACAGAATCTCACTCTGTCGCCCAGGCTGGATATATAACTTGGAATAATTAAATCTCCAGCCCAGGCTGGAGTGTAGTGGCACAATCTCGGCTCACTGCAACCTCCATCTCCTGGGTTCAAGCGATTCTCCTGCCTCAGCCTCCCAAGTAATGGATTACAGGCACCCGCCACCATGCATGGCTAATTTTTGTATTTTTAGTAAAGATGGGGTTTCACCATGTTGGCCAGGCTGGTCTTGAACTCCCAACCTCAAGTGACCCGCCCGCCTCAGCCTCCCAAAGTGCTAGGATTACAGAGATTATAGGTGCACACCACCACACCTGGCTAATTTTTGTATTTTCAGTACAGACAGGGTTTCACCATGTTGGCCAGGCTGGTCTTGAACTCCCAACCTCAAGTGACCCGCCCGCCTTGGCCTCCCAAAGTGCTGGGATTACAGGCGTGAGCCACCATGCCTGGCCCATCCCATATATTCTTAAAGCTGTGGTTACTCATTTTGTCTAGCATTTCCTTCAGATTGTTCTCTCAAAGGGTCAGTTATGAGAATTGCAGCCTTCTTAGGAGTTTGGTTCTGAGAGAGCAGGAAGGAGAATGCAGATGGACTGTATCGGAGACTACTACAGACACATGCCAGGCATTGAGGGGTTTTTCAATACTACATATTCTCCTGCGGTGCATAAGCCCTCTGTTCTCTATTCTAATTGAATTTCACCTCTGTTTATGGAAAGAGTTTGTTCAGAAAACAACAGTTTTTAATTTTTTATTAAATATTGTTTCTATTACTGTTCAAGTTGATAACTATTTTTCATATCATCCCTTTAGGATCCTCCATTAGGGATAAAGATAGGAACACTTCGTGGGCCTAGAGCATAGTCAGGGAAAGGAGAGAAAGGCAAAGTGCAAGAAAGAAGAACAAGAAGGAAGAAAGAAAGAAAGAAAAAAAAAAGCAGCAGCACCACCAGCTGGCCGCAGTGGCTCACGCCTGTAATCCCAACACTTTGGGAGGCCAAGGCGGGTGGATCACTTGAGGCCAGAAGTTCGAGACCAGCCTGGCCGACAAAGTGAAAGCCTGCCTCTACTAAAAATGTAAAAATTAGCCGGGCATAGTGGCAGATGCCTATAGTTCTAGCTACTCAGGAGAATTGCTTGAACCTCGGAGGTGGAGGCTGCAGTGAGCTGAGATTGCACCACTGTACTCCAGCCTGGGCAACAGAATGAGACTCCATCTCAAAAAAAAAAAAAAGAAAAAAAAAAGCAGCAGCACAGCAAAAACAATACTATACAGTCTTCCCTAAGCCACTCTCTTCATTAGGGCACTGCTCTC
>NW_012105684.1:0-1120 GCF_000951045.1 Mandrillus leucophaeus | reverse complement strand
GCAGAGGTTGCAGTGAGCCGAGATCACGCCATTCCAGCCTGGGCAACAAGAATGAAACTCTATCTCAAAAATAATAATAATAATAATAATAATAAAGTTGGCATCTTCTACTTCAAATTACTTGTATTTCTTTTCCATTCTCTTAATTCCTAAGGAAAAAAAGTCAGTGTCAGTAATCTGGAAACTCTTCTAAATAATATGGAAATCGAAGTTGGGAAAGAGGAATATGAGGACCTACTGAACCATCTGCCAGTTGATGGTAAGTGTTTCAGATACCACTGTACCTAGGAGAAATGTAGGGCTTCTGTAGGAAGGCTTCTGAAAGTAAACCTATTTTTAACCTCTTTGAAAAGCTTATGAAATATTTCAAACACACCTAAAAACAGAGAACAATACAACAAACATTGTGTGCCCACTGACCAGAGTTAACAAATGTTACTATTTTGCCATACTTGCTTCATACATTCTCCTGCCTCCCTCCTTTTTCCTTCCCTCCCTCCCTCCCTTACTTCCTTCCCAAGTAAACCTTTTTATAATAAGACAAAGTTTTCTTAATAACTCAATAAGACCGTTTTAACTAGACAAAACTGTCGGAGACAAAGCTAGAATAATTCATTAGGAAGAAATTGCTAAGGAATGAGCCCCTGGCTAAGATTTCCTTATTAGATGGCTCTTCCCCTTGAAAAACAAGCTTCCATCTGAGAGCCAGACAGCACATCTTTCAGTAGAGCCAGCATATGCCAACCCAAAATAAATAGTTTTTCTCCCCTAATTCAGGGTTTCTGTTCTCAACTAGCGATCGGCAGGTGTATCTATAGTAGGCCGCTGCTATCAGCAAACATCTTCCATGCTACCTTCACCTGTAGCTGGCCCTACCATAGAAAACAGTTTTGGCCTAATTTGTAGTTTTTTGTTTTGTTTTGTTGAGACTGAGTCTTGCTCTGTCACCCAGGCTGGAGTGCAGTGGCACAGTCTCAGCTCACTGCAACGTCCACCTCCCAGGTTCAAGCGAGTCTCATGCCTCAGTCTCCCAAGTAGCTGGGATTATGGGCATGCACTACCACACCCAGCTAATTTTTGTGGGTTCATTTTTTTTGTTTTTTGTTTGTTTGTTTGTTTT
>NW_012105683.1:441-1189 GCF_000951045.1 Mandrillus leucophaeus | reverse complement strand
ACTCCTCGAGAAGAGCAACCCCAAGACACTCAATTGTCAGGTTCACCAAAGTGGAAATAAAGGAAAAAATGTTAACGGCAGCCAGAGAGAAAGGTCCAGTTACCCACAAAAGGAAGCCCATCAGACTAACAGCAGCTCTCTCTGCAGAAACCCTACAAGCCAGAAGAGAGTTGGGGCCAACATTCAACATTTTTAAAGAAAAGAAATTCCAACCCAGAATTTCATATCCAGCCAAACTAAGCTTCATAAGTGAAGGACAAATAAAATCCTTTACAGACAAGCAAATGCTGAGGGATTTTGTCACCACCAGGCCTGCCTTACAAGTGTTCCTGAAGGAAGCACTAAAAATGGAAAGGAAAATCCGGTACCAGCCACTGCAAAAACATACCAAAATGTAAAGACCATAGACACTGTGATAAAACTGCATCAACTAATGGACAAAATAACCAGCTAGCATCATAATGACAGGATCAAATTCACTCAAAACAATATTAACCTTAAATGTAAATTGGCTAAATACCCCAATTTAAAGACACAGACTGGCAAATTGGATAGAGTCAAGACCCATCCGTGTGCTGTATTCAGGAGAACCATCTCATGTGCAAAGAAACACAAAGACCCAAAATAAACGGATAGAGGAAGATTTACCAAACAAATGGAAAGCCAAAAACAGCAGGGTTTGCAACCCCAGTCTCTGATAAAACAGACTTTAAACCAACAAAGATTAAAAAAAAAAAAAAAAAAAAAA
>NW_012105683.1:0-391 GCF_000951045.1 Mandrillus leucophaeus | reverse complement strand
AAAAGACAGAGGGTATTACACGATGGTAAAGGGATCAATGCAACAAGAAGAGCTAACTATCCTAAATATATATGCACCCAATACAGGAGCACCCAGATTTATAAAGCATGTTCTTAGAGACCTACAAAAAGCACCACATAGTACTTATTCTAAAACTGACCACATAATTGGAAGTAAAATACTCCTCAGCAAATAGAAAAGAACAGAAATCATAACAGTCTCTCAGACCACAGTGCAATCAAATTAGAACTCAGGATTAAGAAATTCACTCAAAACCACACAACTACATGGAAACAGAATAACATGCTCCTGAATGACTACTGGGTAAATAACAAAATTAAGGCAAAAATAAATAAGTTCTTTGAAACCAATGCAAACAAAGACACAACAT
>NW_012105682.1:5257-6540 GCF_000951045.1 Mandrillus leucophaeus | reverse complement strand
TCTTGTCTTTCTTTCTTTCTTGGAGATGGAGTCTCACTCTGTTGCCCAGGCTGGAGTGTAGTGGTACAATCTCAGCTCACTGCAACCTTCGCCTCCCGGGTTCAAGTGATTCTCCTGCCTCAGCCGCCTGTAGCTTCGATTACAGGTGTGCACCATGCCCAGCTAATTTTTGTATTTTTAATAGAGATAGGGTTTCACCATGTTGGTCAGGCAGGTCTCGAGCTCCAGACCTCAAACGATCCACCCACCTCGGCCTCCCAAAGTGCTGGAATTACAGGTGTGAGCCACCGTGCCCAGCCTGCTAATTTCTTTTAGTAAGCCACCCCTGTGTCTTGCTTAGCTCCCTCTTGAATACCAATAATTGTTAGATTTGGTCTTTTGAGGTAGTTTTCTGTGTCTTATAGGTTATCTTTGTTGCTTTTCATTCTGTTTTCTTTTTTCTCATCTGTGTATTTTCAGATAGACTATCTTCAAGCTCACTAATACTGTCCTCTGCTTGATCCATTGTGCTGTTAAGAGTCTAGTAAATTTTTCAGGTAAGCAATTTATTTCTCAGTTCTAAGATTTGTTTTAAACATCATTATTATTAACAATCTCTTTGTTAAATTTCTCTGATAAATTTCTGAATTGCTTTTGTGTTATCTTGGAGATCACCAAGTTTCCTTAAAACTGCTATTTTGTTTGGGAGGCCGAGGTGGGTGGATCACAAGGTCAGGAGATGAAGACTGTGCTGGCTAACACGGCGAAACCCTGTCTCTGCTAAAAATACAAAAAATTAGCTGGGCGTGGTGGTGGGCACCTGTAGTTGCAGCTAGTCAGGAGGCTGAGGCAGGAGAATGGTGTGAACCCGGGAGGTGGAGCTTGCAGTGAGCCGAGTTCACACCACTGCACTCCAGCCTGGGCGACAGAGCGAGACTCTGTCTCAAAAACAACAACAACAACAACAAAACTGCTATTTTGAGTTCCTGGTTAGAGAGCTCATGTATCACTGTTTCATTAGAGTCAGTCACTGTTTTCTTGCTTTGTCCATTTCTTGCTTTGTCATAGATCTCTGTTTGCTGTTATTTCTTGTGGATATGTGGATATATGTATATATCTCTACACTGAAGGATTATTTATTCCAGTCTTCTCTGTCTGGCTTGTTTCGGTTGTTATTGGATATGTTTGTTTAGAGATTTTTTGTAACTTAACCTGTTGACTATCTTTTTTGTTAAATCACTAGGTCATTACCTCTTTTTCAACACTAGATGGCATCTTGGCCCCAGGTTTGTCTTGGCTTTAGC
>NW_012105682.1:0-1137 GCF_000951045.1 Mandrillus leucophaeus | reverse complement strand
TCATGCCTGTAATTCCAGCACTTTGGGAGGCTGAGGCGGGCAGATCACGAGGTCAGGAGTTCAGGACCAGCCTGGCCAATATGGTGAAACCCCGTCTCTACTAAAAATACAAAAAAAAAAAAAAAGAAAGAAAGAAAGAAAAAAAAATTAACTGGGTGTGGTGGCACATGCGTGTAGTCCCAGCTACTCGGGAGGCTGAGGCAGAAGAACCACTTGAACCCGGGAGGCGGAGGTTGCAGTGAGCTGAGACTGTGCCACTGCACTCCAGCCTGGACAACAGAGCGAGACACTATGTCAAAGTAAATAAATAAATAAAATAAAAAAGAAATGGAGAGAGTAGACATCCTTTGTCTTATTTTATTCCTAATCCTAGAGGAAAAGCATCTCATAATTCACTATTAAGTATGATGTTAGCTGTATCTATGGTCTTTTGACATGTCTCTATCAAATTTTGACCACTTCCTTACTTTTTGGCAGCACAAAATATTCCAGGCCCGTCTCCTGCTCTCCCTGCCCTAACCCTGTAATCAGCCATTTTTCAAGGAGCTCTGGCTGCTTTTATTAACAGATAACATTTAAAATAGTTTCTGCTGGGTGTGGTGGCTCATGCCTATAATCCCAGAACTTTGGGAGGCTAAGGCAGGAGGATCATTTGAGGACAGGAGTTTGAGACCAGCCTGGGCAACATAGTGAAACTCTATTGCTATAAAAATAAAATAAAGTAAAAAATAGCTAGGCATGGTGATGTGCACCTGTAGTCCTAGCTACTCAGGAGACTGAGGTGGGCAGATTGTTTGAGCCCAGGAGTCCTAGGCTGCAGTGAGTTATGACTGCACCACTGCACTCCAGCCTTGGTGACAGAGGGAGACCTTGTCCAAAAAAAAAAAAAAAAGGAATCAGCTGGGCATGTTGGCTCACACCTGTAATCCCAGCACTTTGGGAGGCTGAGGTGGGTGGATCACTTGAGGTCAGGAGTTCAAGACCAGCCTAGTCAACATAGTGAAACCCCGTCTCTACTAAAAATACAAAAATTAGCCAGGCGTGGTGGCGGGTGTCTGTAATCCCAGCTACTTGGAAGGCTGAGGCAGGAGAATTGCTTGAACCTAGGAGGTGGAGGTTGCAGTGAGCCGAGATTGC
>NW_012105681.1:5055-5994 GCF_000951045.1 Mandrillus leucophaeus | reverse complement strand
GGGACTGCAGGCACCTGCCACCACACCCAGCTAATCTTTGTATTTTTAGTAAAGATGAGGTTTCGCCATGTTGGCCAGGCTGGTCTCAAACTCCTGACCTCAAGTGATTCACCCGCCTCAGCCTCCCAAAGTGCTGGGATTACAGGCATGAGCCACCATGCCCAGCAAGAATAATTTAATGAAGAGAGCATTTACAGAAATGTATGGACAGGGTTAAGGGAAACCAACAAGGGATAGCCAACTATTTGAAGCTAGCAGCACTGATAGCCATTGCCCCTCCTCCTAGACCAGAAGGAGTTGAGGAGAAAACGGTTACCAAAGCCCAGGATACAGCAAGACCCAAGACAGCCTCGCAGAGAGGGGCTGGAGGAATGAACGCTCTCACATTTTTGCATCTACCCTTTCATCCTCTGCTGGAGCCTCCCATTCACTGACCTCATCCGAAGCCAACAGGTGAGTCCACTGATGTAATCTACACAGGCCAGCCTCCTGGGCACACCATAGAGTGGAGAAAAGTAAAGGGTGGACCTAGGAGGGAAAATGAAAAACAGCTGGCAGAGATCAATCTGTTTGCTCCTCACTTGATCTTTAGAATGAGGGATTCCAGCCAACCCAGGTTTTTGACCAAAGAGCTAAAGACATGGAGGGAAAGGATGGAGAACGCGCTCTTTGTTGGCACAGCTGCAGTAATTGCACTTGATCTTTGTCCAGATGGAAAAAAAAAAAATCTACTGTCAATTCAGCCATATTTCCATCAGAGGTCTTCATAAAAGGCCACAGAAATACGTTAAAGAAATAATTAGTAGCGGGATGTGGTGGCACGCACCTGTAATCCCCAGCTATGTAAAAGGCAGGAGGATCACTTGAGCCCAGGAGTTCAAGACCAGCCTGAGCAACATAGCAAGACCTGGTCTCAAAATAAATAAATAAATAAATAAA
>NW_012105681.1:0-490 GCF_000951045.1 Mandrillus leucophaeus | reverse complement strand
TTGAACCCAGAAGGTGGAGGTTGCAGTGAGCCGAGATTGCGCCATTGCACTCCAGCCTGTGCAACAAGAGTAAAACTCCGTCTCAAAAAAATAATTAATACATAAAAATAAATAAATAAATAAGAAGAAAAAGAAAGTAAATTTCCCCCATTCTCATCCTTTTATGTGTTAATTAATTATGTAAAACAATAAGTGAAAGTTTTCTGACCCTGACCCCTAGAGGTCACCACTTGTATTAGTTAGTCCATAACAAAATACTGGACTAGGTGGCTTAAAAAAAACAGATCTTTGTTTTCTCACAGTTCTGGAGGCTAGAAGTCCAAGATCAAGATATCAGCAGGTTTGGTTTCTTCTGCGGCCTCTCCTTGACTTGCATATGGTCACCTTCTCACTGTGTCCTCACTTGGCCTTTTCTCTGAACTTACACACTCCGGGTGGCTTTTCCTCTTTCGTATGAAGGCATCACTAATATTGAACTAGGGCCCCACCC
>NW_012105680.1:5547-5909 GCF_000951045.1 Mandrillus leucophaeus | reverse complement strand
AAAAAAAAAAAAAAAAAATCACATTCATATTACGATGGCAATTCCTGGTTATGGGTCTCTTTAATGATGTTTCTATACAGAGTGAATGTAGTAGTCTGTATGTTTCTCTCTTCCTTTTTAATTGAAATATTAGATTGCTCCAAAGGTTTCCATATACTGTTCAACTTTCTAGCAGTCATTCCAGAAAAGGAACAAATGAAGCATTAACCATATGTTTACTAATCAACAAATGCAAATGTGATGGCTATACTAAATATTCTAATGCATAAATAATATTTATATTGTATGTGTTAGGCTGTACATAACAGATAAGGCAACTAGCAGTGGCTTAAATAAAAAATATTTATTATTAAATATATATT
>NW_012105680.1:0-1137 GCF_000951045.1 Mandrillus leucophaeus | reverse complement strand
CTTCTCTCTAGGTGTCTAATTTTTCCTGGTTATTTGATGAGATTCCTGGGGAGGGGTTAAGTCAATTGCAATTTTTTTTTTTTTTTTTTTTTTTTGAGACAGGGTCTCACTCTGTCACCCAGGCTAGAGTGCAGTGGCATGATCTCGGTTCACTGCAACCTCTGCCTCCCAGGTTCAAGAGATTCTCCTGCCTCAGTCTCCCAAGTAGTGGGGATTACAGACAAGTGTCACCATGCCTAGCTAATTTTTGTATTTTCAGTAGAGACAGGGTTTCAGTAGAGATGTTGGCCAGGCTGGGACAATGGCATTTCTGTTGGAAGAAGTTTTCTTAGTCCCATATGAAAATTCCAGAGGAGAGTCCCTCTTGGTGCTTTGGGAAAGAGAATGAGAGACAGGCAGGCAGCATAGAGATAGACTTTAAAATCCGCTTCTTCAGTGTAGCATGTTAAAGCACCATATTTTGGGGTATCATTTTTTTTTCTTCTTTTCTGAGACAGGCTTTGCTCTGTTGCAATCATAGCTCACTGCAGCCTCGAATTCCTGGGCTCAAGCAATCCTCCCACCTTAGCCTCCCAAGTAGTTGGGACTACAGGTACATACCACCACACCCAGCTAAATTTTTATTTTATTTTTTGTAGATACAGGGTTTCACTATGATTCCCAGTCTGGTCTTAAACTTTAAACTTCTGAGCTCAAGTAATCATCTTGCCCCAGCCTCCCAAAGTCCTGGGATTACAGGTGTGAGCCATCGTTCCTGGCTCAGATATTATTTTCTGAGCTCCAACAAGTGTCTGTTCAAAGAAGCTATATGACTTAACCAGTCTTTGTACAAACCTCTTCTTTGGGAATCTAAACATGAACAAGTCTTTCTTGAGTTAAAAATGAGCCCTTCCTCACACCTGTAATCCCAGCACTTTGGGAGGCAGGGGCGGGCGGATCACGAAGTTAGGAGATCAAGACCATCCTGGCTAACACGGTGAAACCTGTCTCTACTAAAAATACAAAAAATTAGCAGGGCATTGTGGCGGGCGCCTGTAGTCCCAGCTACTCGGGAGGCTGAGGCAGGAGAATGGCGTGAACCCGGGAGGCGGAGCTGTCACTACATAACTTAACAAAACTAACTTTAATTGCCAGCAG
>NW_012105679.1:3005-4159 GCF_000951045.1 Mandrillus leucophaeus | reverse complement strand
CTGTATTTCGTGGATCTCTTTGCTACCCTTATTTCTTTGGAATCTGAGAACAGATATTTCGGATCCCTCTGAAGACTGTTGGTCCAAAGGAAATATCCTTCGATAATAAAGAGAAAGAAGCTTTCCGAGAAACTTCTTTGTGCTCTGTGAAATCATCTCACAGAGTTACAGCTTTCGCCTCAAGAAGTCTTTCGCTAAGACAGTTTTGTGGGATTTGCAAAGTGACCTTTGGAATCCCACAGAGGGCTATGGTGAAAAAGGAAATAGTCTCAGATGAAATATGGAAAGAAGCTTTCTGAGAAATTGCTTAGTGTTCTGCGAATTCATCTCACAGAGTTACAGCTTTCCCCTCAAAAAGCCGCTCGCTAAGCCTGTTCTTGTGGAATTCACAAAATGATATTTGGAAGCCCTTAGAGGGCTATGGTGAAAAAGGAAATATCCTCAGAGAAAAACTGGAAAGAAGCTTCCTGAGAAACTGCTTTGTGATGTGTGACTTCCACTTACAGAGTTACATCTGTATTTCGTGAATCACTTTGCTAGCCTTTTTTCTGTGGAATCCGATAACAGATATTTCGGATCCCTTTGAAGACTATAGCACAAAAGGAAAGATTCTCCGAAAACAAAGAAAAGGAAGCTTTCTGAGAAACTTCTTTGGGTTCTGTGAAATCATCTAACAGAGTTACAGTTTTCCCCTCAAGAAGCCTTTCGCTAAGACAGTTCTAGTGGAATTTGCAAAGTGATATCTGGAAGCCCATAGAGGGTTATGGAGAAAAAGGAAATATCCTCAGATGAAATCTGGAAAGAAGCTTTCTGAGAAACTGCTTAGCTTTCTGTTAATTCATCTCACAGAGTTACAGCACTCCCCTCAAGAAGCCGCTCGCTAAGCCTGTTCTTGTGGAATTCGCAAAGTGATATTTGGAAGCCCATGGACGGCTATGGTGAAAAAGGAAATATCCTCAGAGAAAAACTGGAAAGAAGCTTTCTGAGGTACTACTTTGTGATGTGTGACTTCCACTCACAAAGTTACATGTGTATTTCGTGGATCTCTTTGCTAGCCTTATTTCTTTGGAATCTGAGAACAGATATTTCGGATCC
Organism: Mandrillus leucophaeus; assembly: GCF_000951045.1. NCBI lineage: Eukaryota > Metazoa > Chordata > Mammalia > Primates > Cercopithecidae > Mandrillus > Mandrillus leucophaeus. The sequence continues at coordinate 3,064 of NW_012105679.1, read as the reverse complement.
CTCTGAAGACTGTTGGTCCGAAGGAAATATCCTTCGATAATAAAGAGAAAGAAGCTTTC
>NW_012105679.1:0-259 GCF_000951045.1 Mandrillus leucophaeus | reverse complement strand
GAATTCATCTCACAGAGTTACAGCTTTCCCCTCGAAAATCCGCTCGCTAAGCCTGTTCTTGTGGAATTCGCAAAGTGATTTTTGCAAGCCCATGTAGGGCTATGGTGAAAAAGGTAATATCCTCAAAGAAAAACTGGAAAGAAGCTTTCTGAGAAACTGCTTTGTGACGTTTGACTTCCACTCACAGAGTTACATCTGTATTTCGTGGGTCTCTTTGCTAGCCTTATTTCTGTGGAATCTGAGAACAGATATTTCGGAT
>NW_012105678.1:5358-5723 GCF_000951045.1 Mandrillus leucophaeus | reverse complement strand
TCAGGGGACTTGTAGGTGTAAGTCAGTGACTGGGCAGATTCAGCCCTTTAGTTGATTTAGGTTAAATTTCGCTTGAATCCACGTGATTGTTTACAGTGAAATAGTTCAGCAAAATAAAATGTGAAAAGTCCTTTTATATTTTGCATGATAAATATATACAAATCAAGGAAAAAGAACTTCTGTTTATTCATTAAATGTTTATTGAGTGACTACTATTTACTGGGCACAGTTATATGGCCGTTGTTACACAACAGTGTATAAAACACAGATATCCCTGTTGTAATGGAGCCGAATTCTGATGGGAGAAGAGAGAAATCAAACAAGGGAATGAACTAATATATTACATACCAAAAGGTGGTAAGTGC
>NW_012105677.1:5039-5452 GCF_000951045.1 Mandrillus leucophaeus | reverse complement strand
CTCAAAACAAACAAACAAACAAAACACCTAAAACCATAAAAACCCAAGAAAAAAACCTAGGCAGTACCATTCAGGACATATGCATGGGCAAAGAATTCATAACTAAAACACCAAAAGCAATGGCAAAAAAAGCCAAAATTGACAAATGAGATCTAATTAAACTGAAGAGCTTCTACACAGAAAAATAAACTATCATCAGAGTGAACAGGCAACCTACAGAATGGGAGAACATTCTGTATTCAGAATCTACAAGGAACTTAAATTTACAAGAAAAAAACAAACAACTCCATCAAAAAGTGGGCGAAGGATATGAACACACACTTCTCAAAAGAAGACGTTTATGCAGCCAACAAACATGAAAAAAAGCTCATCATCACTAGTCATTTGAGAAATGCAAATCAAAACCACAATGA
>NW_012105677.1:0-2148 GCF_000951045.1 Mandrillus leucophaeus | reverse complement strand
TGTATTTTATATAGTCAGACTTTAAGATGTCTAATGCTGGATTTGGAAACATGCACTTGAAATTTACCACAAACACGGAGTTCAACATGTTGAGGTTTTAAATCAGAAATAAGCATATGTGCAGTTGGTTTTTATGTCTTTTTTTCCTTTTTGAAAATTATATTTAGAGCATGTGTAGGTTTACAGAAAAGTGAGCAGAAAAATACAGTTTCCATCCTTTCTCTTTCTCTTTCTCTGTCTCTCTCACTCACTCACTTTTGCCTGGTTTCTCATATTATTAATATTTCACATTGGTATGGCCCATTTGTTATAATTGGTGAATAAATATTGATATACTATTTTAAACCAAAGTCCATAGTGTATATTAAGATCAGTCTTTCCGTTATGCCAGTTTCTGGGTTTTGCCAAATGCATTATACCATACTCATACGCGATCGTTTCAATGCCCTAAAAGTCCCCTGTTTCACTTGTTTGTCCCTCTCCTCTTCACCCTCATGCTGCCCCTGGCATTAGCTGATCTTTTTATGGTTTCCTTGGTTTTCCCTTTTCCAGAATGTTTATGATTGGAATCAAACACCACGTAACCTTTTCAGATTGGCTTATTTTAGTAGACAATATGCATTCAAATTTCCTCCGTGTCTTTTTGTCATTTGATCACTCATTTTATTGCCGGACGATATTCCATTTCATTGACACACCACAGTTTATCCATTACTCATTGAAGAATATCTTGGTCATCTCCAATTTTTGGCTATTCTGAATAAAGCTACTATAAATATTTGCGTGGAATATTTTGTGTGGATGTAACTTTTTGTGTGGATATAATTTTTTTCAATGGATTGAATGTTTATATTCCCCCACCCCCAATATTTATATGTTGAAATCCTACCCTCAATGTAATGTAAAATTTAGGTCGTAAAAGTGGATTAATATGCTTATAAAAGAGACACCAGAAGCTGTCTGGCTCTCGTTCCACCACGTGAGGATACAAGTCAGTAGCCTGCAATGCAGCCAAGGCTTCTCACCATGCTGCCACGCTGATCTCAGACGTTCAGCCTTCAGAACTGTGAGAAATCAGTGTCATTATTTATAAGTCACTAAGTCTATATTATTTTGTTATAGCCACCAGAACTGACTAAGACAGTTTTCAAACATTTAGGTAAAATCCTAGTAGAATGATTGCTGAATCATAAATTAAGACTATATTTAAATTTAGCTCTGTAAGAAACTGCCCAATTGTCTTCCAAAGTTGCTATTATTTTCCATTCCTGTCAGCAAATAATGAAAATTCTTGTTGCTTCACATCCTTGTCAGTATTTGGTGTTGTCTGTGTTTTGGATTTTAGTCCAAAACTAAATGTAATGATATCTTGTTTTTTAAACTTGAAATTCCCTGATGACATAAAATATTGTGCTACTTTTCATATGCATATTCACTATTTGCTAGCTTTCATTGGTGAAGTGTCTGCTCAGATATTTTGCCCACAGGTTGACTTGGATTTTATTTTATATCAAGCTGAAATGATCCATAAATTCACATAGAACCTTGTAGACCCAACATTGCCAACATTGCCCCATTCTAGACTCTGCTCATGTGATTCCCTCTTCTAGAGCATCATTTCCACTTTTAATTTCCTGGTTTACTTCTCATCCAACATTTTGTTCATGTTTTAATCCTGAAATATTCTCTAAACTTTCTGGTTATGGGAATGGCCTTTCTTCCAGGGATCTTTAACCTCTTGGGCATACCTAAAATTTAAAACTGAAAATGTGTTCTTAAAATTAACCTTTGAAAGTTCTTCTTCCTTTGCAGGAGTATAAGTTAGAAGGTGAGGGAATGTATCTTACTTTTCGTTGACTCTCCAGAGCCTGGCACAGTGCTATGTATAAACTAGGAACTCCCTTCTGATTTACTGCACTGAACTTAACTCATTCTAAACCAAGTTAAAGAATATGCTGTCAGCGTAAAATAATCTTGAGTTTTAGAGAATGATTTTTGCTTCAGATATTCTATATTTTTCCACCTTTTATTTTACTTAAAATTAGTTAATTTCTGAGGCAAAGTGTATTCTCCATTATGGAAATGGCTTAATCAAGGCAGACCAGTCTTAGCAATCAATTCTTATCTACTGAGAGAAAAATGCCTCCT
>NW_012105676.1:374-1326 GCF_000951045.1 Mandrillus leucophaeus | reverse complement strand
TTTTTTTTTTTTTTTTTGGAGACAGGTCCTCACTCTGTGGCCCAGGCTGAGTGCAGTAGTGCAGTCATGGCTCACTGCAGGCTTGAACTCCCAGGCTCAAGCAGTCCTCCCACCTCAGCCTCCTGAATAGCAAGGACTACAGGCATGTGCCACAACCGGCTACCTTATTTTTTGTAGAGACACAAGTCTTGCTATGTTGCCCAGGCTGGTCTCAAACTCCAGGACTCAAGCAGTCCTCCCACCTCAGCCTTTCAAAGTGCTGGGATTACAGGTGTGAGCCACTGTGCCTGGCTTTTTTTTTTTTCCCATTTAAAAAAATTGTGTTAAAATACACATAACATAAAATGTACCATCCTAGCCATTTTAAGTATACAGTTGAGTGATATTAAATACATTCATAATGTTGAGCACCCATCACCACCATCCATCTCCTGAAATCTTTTCATCTTGTACAGCTGAAACTCTAACGCCTCTAAACACTAATTCCCCATTGCTCCTGTCCCCAGTCCCTGGCAGTCACCATGCTGCGTTCTCTCTCTCTCTTTGGTTTGGACTACTGTAAGAACCTCATACAAGTAGAATCACACAGTATTTGTCTTATTGTGACTGGCTTATTTCTTTTTTTTTTTTTTTTTTTTGAGATGGAGTCTTGCTCTGTCACCCAGGCTGGAGTGTAGTGGTGCAATCTCAGCTCATGGCAAGCTCTGCCTCCTGGATTCATGCCATTCTCCTGCCTCAGTCTCCCGAGTAGCTGGTACTATAGGCGCTCGCCACTACGCCTGGCTAATTTTTTGTATTTTTAGTAGAGACTTTGTTAACCAGGATGGTCTCGATCTCCTGACTTTGTAATCCGCCCACCTGGGCCTCCTAAAGTGCTGCGATTACAGGCGTGAGCCATCGTGCCCGCCCATGACTGGCTTATTTCACTTAGCATCATGTCCTCAAGGCTCAC
>NW_012105676.1:0-324 GCF_000951045.1 Mandrillus leucophaeus | reverse complement strand
GAGATGGAGTCTTGCTCTGTCACCCAGGCTGGAGTGTAGTGGTGCGATCTCAGCTCATGGCAAGCTCTGCCTCCTGGATTCATGCCATTCTCCTGCCTCAGTCTCCCGAGTAGCTGGTACTACAGGCGCTCGCCACTACGCCTGGCTAATTTTTTGTATTTTTAGTAGAGACGGGGTTTCACTGTGTTAACCAGGATGGTCTCGATCTCCTGACTTTGTAATCCGCCCGCCTGGGCCTCCTAAAGTGCTGCGATTACAGGCGTGAGCCATCGTGCCCGCCCATGACTGGCTTATTTCACTTAGCATCATGTCCTCAAGGCTCAC
>NW_012105675.1:1713040-1732589 GCF_000951045.1 Mandrillus leucophaeus | reverse complement strand
AAAAAAAAATGAAAATAGCAAGATTTTGTACTTACGATCTTCTTTGTCCCTCAAGCTATTATTATATAAAATATTATACTTTGTGATATATAATTATTTTTCACTCCATCCTTTGCCCTAGCTTCTATAGATATGATAAATCTCTCTCATCCTTATCATCAAAAAAGCCAACAAACAAATCCTTCTTTAGAGGCAGTAGATCAAGAAAGGTTTTTTAGTTGTCATGTTAAACAGTAAGTACAACTCGGACATGAAAATATGCTTTGAGAATAAAATAAAAATAAAGCTTCAGTTACACAAAATAAATAAGTTCTAGAGATTTGCTGCTGTCAACCTTGTACCTATAGTCAGCAGTATTGTATTGAGCACTTACAAGTTTATTAAGAAGATAGATGTCATGATAAGTGTTCTTACCATAATAATAAAAAATAGAGTTGGAGAATTATAGGTCTAAGATAACGAGGATAAATGATAGAGTGAGGCAAGAATAGGTAGGAAAAGGCAGAGGCAAGTATAGCAATGTAATTTGGATATAAATAAGAGAGTATGAGAGAGCAGGAGATACAAGTGCACAGTACATATGATGTATTTGTGGGGGGGGGACACAGGATAAGGCATAAATAGCTTATTTATTTTTGATTAACTGTTAATAATAAAGAGTTGATTGGATTAAGCAAATGGAATATTTTTAAGTTCATTCATTCCTGCTTCCTGAATGCTATGTGCCAGGTGCTGTGGTAGGCACTAAGAATATGTAAAGTGAAGAATACAGTCATGATTCCTGCCTTCTTGGGGATTAAAGCCTAAGAGTGGGGAAAGTGCTGGCTATTCTATTTTCCTCTCTTGCCTGTCACCTTCTTGTTCCCTGCAGACCCTCTGCCTTGCCTTGTGAGCTGACAGTTGCATCCCCAGGCTTGCAGAGTGGCTTCTGTTTGACTCCAGCCATGAGAGCCACCAGAAGACATGAGACGGCAAGAGGAAAAAGAAATCAGGATATAAATTTCCTAATGCTTTCTTCAGCTGTGTTCTTATATAAAAGCTGTGTCTATTCATAGCAACAGTCATTACAGCTCCCGTTGGTTGATCCCTGGCCCACTTCAGTTTTCCCTGGTTTCCCTGGTTCTGGAAACACTCTCTCCTCCCCCTTGCTCCTTCAGGATTATGTATGACAATGAGTTATTGCTATCAGCAGTTTATACATGTCTTAGTTTTTCTTCTTGTTCTTCTTAACCTGCTCAGAGATCTTCAGCTCATCACTTTACTAAATTCTATTGAAACATCTGTGTTGGATCCTGTTTACATCTGGGATCCTGACACAGATAAATGGTTTTAAGTGGAGAAACACTTAGGTGGAAAACTTAAAATTGTGTTAAGGACTATAAAAAAGGGATAAAAAGGTATATAGACAGAGAATAATGGGTGTAAGTTAGATGAGGTGGTCATTCATAGACAGCCTGTTTCAGGGGTGATATTGAAATTGAGGCCAGAGGATAAGTGAGAGCCCCCATGGAAAGAACAGGGGGAAAGAAATCCCAACATAAGAAACGCAAGTGCAAAGGCCACAAGGCAAAAAAAAAAAAAGCTTGACGTGCTCCATTCCAGAATTTGGTTATCATACTCTACGAGTAATGTTCGGTTAGGACACAGTGAGGGGAAAAATAGCCTGAGTTGTAAGATCCTGATGATATCCAGTGACAGATACTAAAGTTTTTGTAACAGACAAAGGCCCACAAGAGCACTATGTGCTCGCTGAAGTGAGAGAAGAAGCTCAGGTGAGCTGCAGGAGCCACACGGATGCTGAAGAATTAATTTGCAGTTTGCTGTGATCACGTTGGGATGAAATGGTGATCCACACCACAAGATAATATGCTGTAAAGGGATGAACACACATCAAGATGTTATTTCTTTGATCTTGTTTATTTTCATAAGGGTGGCAGGGTGGTCTTTAGGTATAGGTAGATCTCTTCATGTTTCTTTTTTCCATAATTGTGACATTTCTTAGAAAGGATACTAAGTGATAAACAGAGACCTTCTTGACTGAAACTGTCTTCTTCACATTCCCTTTTATTAATTTACTTTTGAGAGTTGGTAGCAAAGGAGTAGAGAAGTTGAAGAAAATAAAATATTAAAAGAACATAAGTGATTTAGTGATTTGGCTGTTGGGTCTTACCTAGAATGAAAGAGACTTTAAGCATCAATTTACTAAACATATTTCACGACTTCCAAAAGCAACCACATCTAACTTATTAAGTAAGTTTGCCTGGGGAAATATTTATATTGTTTTTTTCCTATAAGTCTAGTTTTCTAATTTGTTTTACAATATGACCTCCCTTTGTTTGTAGCCTTAGTATAAATTCTGGCACTGAAGAATTATTTAACTACAGGATACACTAAAACCCTTGTCCTCAAGCCAGAATATATTATTTTTGCATTTATCAGAATTGAGCTGCTTACTTGGGACATTTTCAGACCTACTTGACACACAACAGCAGATGGTGACAAAGCAGACTTTTAACTATTATTCAATCTTAAGCACTTAACTAATATCTTTAGGTTTAGAAGTCTTCCTCAGATATCTGCCCAAATACCTCTTAGATACATTTTACATTTTGAAATTTATTTCTACTTATGGCTATCTTTTGCTTAAAGATGGGTCACATAACAATTCATTTTGCTTATAGTCTATTATGATGTTGCTTCTACTTAAAGTAGAATTCACATATGTCTTAATCATTCTTGATATTAAAACACATGGTGTTTACTATGTTCATTCCCTAAATCTCCCTTAGCTAGCTGATTTTTTTTCATATTTACTAATATTTTCCTCACCCTAAGGCTAAACCTACTTTAATAATCACATTTGTGTAGCTGGCTTTATCTCCAAGTACTTTATAGTTAGATTGTGGGGGTTTGCTCACTGCAACTGAAGGTAAATGATTAGTAACTGTGATAGAGATACATTTATGCAAATTATAGAGTCCAGAAAGAACCCTGAGGTCTTATCATCCTAAAATACAAAGAACACAACACTCCGTTTAAAGTAAATCATAATACGATAATCAAATATAATCAAAATTCGACTTCTGCCTCTGATCTCAGTACCTATACTGTAAACATCATTGACAAGCGACTATATATCCTGGGCTGTAAACCCTCAGAAATAGAATCGTTAAGTATGGCAGGCATTAGGGTGTGATATAAATTCTCTCTCTCATTTGAGAAATGATTCCTTGTACATATTGACAGCTGGTGCTATTAAGTTATGATTTCAGGATATACTAAAGTAATACATAGGATCACTATGTAACTATTATCCTTACAATTTTTATCTTCTGTCTTATTATGTCATATAAGAATCTACATCCTATACATGAGGAGCAGATAGTACTTTGCCTTTCTATCCTCTTTATTTACATAATGGCTGAATGAAATTTAAAGATGACATTTAAATTTTAAGATATATAGGTAAAGCTGTAAAGCTTTTTATTCATTAAAGAAGTTTTCTTTATGTTAAAATAGCAGAATTATAGAAATTGCTGTCCGTGAAAATGCCTAGAAGATAATTGTAACTGATTACTTCATCAATTCTGATTTGAACTTCTTTTAAAAAATAAATAGCCACCATGGAACATCTGGGGAAATGACAGCTAGCAAAATAAGTGATCCCAAAATAAGATATGTCACATTTTAATAAGCAATTGTGTTTAATTATGGAAGAACATGTACTTACTTGCCAAGTGCAAAGCATTCCATCTTAACAGTTGTTCCTTTAGCAGCTGTAACCGTGAAAGGAAAATGGACCTCAATTTTCGGCTCATATTCTCCCATCACACCTTAGAAATAAAGAATAGTCTTTAAGCATCAAATGAATGATACAATTTGTTTCTTAATCCTGGAGATGTTACACTGAAAATCACCATGGTTTGCTTGTTAATGTCTGTTTGATGACTGTTAAATTTTTCAATGTACTGAAATAAGTAGTACACTTAGACTCTATCATTTTGATGTTATCCTAGTCTTCCCCTGAGGACTAGATTACATGCATGTTCAGTATCATTTAAAGTAATAATTATTGAAAATATTAATCAACACTAGTAGTACAGTTACTAATTGTTCTAAAAAAAGATGAATAGTTCCCATTTTAGATGTGTTTAATTTTTCAAATAAGAAAAGGTATAAACATTTCCTTATAATTGCCAAATATTCATTTATAAAGTCTAATATTTATTGAATATCTATAATACACATGGAATTTTGCCAAAAATTGTGGGAGTAACAAAAGATTAATCAGTTGTGCTCTCAAGCACTCAGCAACTATATTCTTAAAGAGAGAAACAACATACTGTATACTCAAGTATGGGAGAAGAGCTCTCTATCAAATTACTGTGATGAAAGATAAGAATTGATCACTGCCACGAATGAGGTATTAAGTATTATGCACTGATATGGTTTGGCTCTTGTCCCCACCAAAATCATATCTCAAATGGTAATATGCATATGTCAAGAGAGGGACCTGGTGGGAGGTGATTGGATCATGGAGGTAGATGCCCCCATGCTGTTCTCATGACACTAAGAGAGTTCTCACAAGATTTCATAGTTTTAAAAGTAGCAGTTTCCCCTGTTCTCTCTCTCATCTCTCCTGCCACCATGTAAGACATGCTTGCTTCTCCTTCCACCATAATTGTAAGTTTCCTGAGGCCTTTTCTTGTGGTAGAAAAGAAAAACCCCATTTTTTTTTTTTTTTTTGAGAAATTAAACCTGACTGAGAAATTTGCATAAATAACAAGGAGCCGAGTGTTAATAGCAAGGGCAATGGGAAAAATGTCTCCACAGCATTTCAGAGATCTTCATAGCAGCCCCTCTCATCACAGGCCTGGAGGCCTAGGAGGGAAAAATGGTTCCATGGCCAGCCTGGGGCCCTGCTGCTCTGTGCAGTCTCAAGACATGGTGTCCTGTGTCCTAGCTGCGCCAACTCCAGTCATGGCTAAAAGGGGTCAACATACAGCTCAGGCCATTGCTTCAGAGGTGCAAACCCTAAGCATTGGCAAATTCCATGTGGTGTTGGGCCTACATGTGTTCAGAAGGCAAGAATTCAGGCTTGGCAACTTCTTCCTAGATTTCAAAGACATATGGAAACACCTAGATATCCAAGCAGAAGTCTGCTGCAGGGGAAGAACCCTAATGGAGAACCTCTACTAGGGCAAGGCAGAGGGGGAAATGTGGGCTTAGAGCCTCCACACAATGTCCCCACTGGTGTATTGTCTAGTGGAGCTGTAAGAAGATGGCTACCATCCTCCAGACCCCAGAATGGTGGATCCACAGCTTGCACTGAGCACCTGGAAAAGCCGTAGGCATTCAACGCCAGCCCATGAAAGCAGCCGGAGGGGCTGTGTCCTGCAGAGCCACGTAGGCAGAGCTGCCCAAGTCCGTGGGAGCCTATGCCTTCCATCATCATGCCCAATATGTGAGACATGGAGTCAAGGAGATTGTTTTAGAGCTTTAAGATTTAATGAGTGCCTTGCTGGGTTTTGTACTTGCATGTCACCTGTGGCCTCTTTGTTTTGGCTGATTTCTCCCATTTGGAATGGGAACATTTACCCAATGCCTGTGTCTTGGAAGTAACTAATTTGTTTTGATTTTACAGGCTCATAGGCGGAAAGGACTACTCTTGTTTCAGATGAGACTTTGGACTTGGACTTTTGAATTAATGCTAGAATAAGATTTTGGGTACTGTTGAGAAAGTATGATTGGTTTTGAAATGTGAAAAGAATGTGAGATTTGGGAGGGGTCAGGGTAGGAATGATACAGTTTGGCTCTGTGTCCCCACCAAAATCTCATCTGAAATGGTAATCCCCACATGTCAAAACAGGGACCTGGTGGAAGGTGATTGAATCATGGGGGCAGTTTCCCCCATGCTGCTCTCATGATAGTGAGGGAATTCTCATGAAATCTGATGACTTTTAAAGTGGCAGTTTTCCATGATCCCTCTCTCTCTCCTGCTGCCATGTAAGCTGTACCTTGCCTCCCTTTTGCCTTCTGCCACGATTGTAAGTTTCCTGAGACCTTCCCAGCCATGTGAAACTGTGAGTCAATTAAGTCTGTTTACTTTACGAATTACCAGTCTCAAGTATTCTTTACAGCAGTGTGGAAACAGACTAATACATGCACATTTGAGGAGATCATAAGAATAATGAGGGTTTGGGTCAGTGGGAAAAAGATAGGAGAGAGTAAATGGAGCTATATATAAAAAAAAACAATGACAAAGAGATGGGAAATGACCATTAATAGGAATATCAGTTTTTCTAACATCTTAATATGTGAAGGGAAGTGATATTTGAAATTAAATTTGGAAATATAATGATGGAACGAAAAACAGGTGGAATCCAAAAAATAGAGAGCCTTGATTATCAGAGTAACACATTTAGTCTTTAATCTGCAAATAATTTGGAGCTACAGTGGTTTTGAATAGGGCAGGTGCATTATACTGAGATGTATATAGTGAAACTAGAGCAGAGACAAATAAATCAATTACATTACTTCAGTAATACGAGATAAAGGCCTGAGCTTTAATAATAGTAATAAAAACAGACAAAGGGCACTAGATGGGTAAAAACAATTAATAACTGAATTGGCAAAAGTTGGCAGACAATGAGGTACAGGAATAAGGGCATAGGCAGTGCCAATAACAACACTATAATTTGCAGCTTGGGGAATTGGGCAATGTCAATAAAAGTAAAAAGAACACAGTTAAAGTAGAAAAGCTGATGAGTTTCAATTTGGAGGTATTGAGTTTGAAGTACCTACAAGATATTCAGAAGAAAGTATCTGATCACACAGTATAAATGAGAGAATGAAGCTCAGGATGAGTTCTAGACAGGGGAAAACACTTACAGTGATTTAGGGGTGGTAGCTGAAACAATGAGACTGGATATGGCTTTTACTTATTAGAAAACACTGTAATAACTGAGGCCTGGTGGATTCTATTGCTAGTGCCATCAGATAGCCTTGGAGCAAATTTTCTCCGAAAATTAATTTTTAGAAGCCCCCTATGTGTAAAGTACCACATAGAAAACAGCTATGATTTGGCACAGATGCTTCTCTGAGGAGACTGTGCATGTGTTTGGGGGTGTCTATGCTTGTGACCATATGAGCATGGATATATCTTTGTGCATATGTAGTCCTCTGTACAATTATTTTGCATATGTGTGTGGAATGAGAGGAAAGAAGAAGAAATCCAAATAGAGTAAGATAAATTCTGTAAGATATGAAGGTCATATACACTGGGCATGGAAAGGGGTAAAAAGGGCTACCTTTGGTGAGAAAAACATTTTATGTATTTGTTTAATATTTATCTATTTATTTGTTATGTAACTTTTGAAATAAGTTTTGAAGAAAGCATATGGATATGTTTAGATGGAAAATGTTTAACCTCACATAAGACAGAAAGGTTATCTTTGCTCGTTGTGGTATTTGTTGTTTTTTTTTTTTAAGTTTTTGGTAAAGCAGAAAAAAAGTCACTAAAGTACTTATCACAGAGATTTGGATTCTAGACCTGGCTTCACTAAATGTCTAGTCTGTACCATCTCTGACAGGTCAGAAAACCTCAGACAATGAAACCTCTGGGTTTCATTTTTCTAATCTGTTTACTGAGGGCATGGAAGGGAATTATCATCAATACAATGTCCTATTCTAAGAGGCTAACTCCTTCAATGACCTTCTAGTCTGAAATTTGCTGCACATCAAGAACTTGACAAATAGTAAGTGAATTGAATGGTTAGCACTATTATGTCACCCAAAACAAATGTTTAAGCACTTCTCTCTTTCTCAATAATGTTTGTTTCCTCTGCTTCTTTTAAAATATTTCCCCATGCCCCTCCATACTATACTTGCCAGGTTCCTTTCTTTTACTTCCTCTTCATGTCAACTTTTTCCCCCGTGGTGTCTCTACCAGCTACTTGAATAGCAGGATGTGGTCTGCTGGTGATACCTATAACCTCAGCCAAATGTTTTTAATGATGTGAAGTTTATCTTTAATGCTCTCTTACTTGTAAGCCCCATAGGAAGACTCCAGGCATCCTGTTTAGAAGCTATCTGTGACTGCTCTTGTGAAGCAGTCCTCAAATTTAATTTCTGATTTCCCTACCTATTCTTAAAATTGATTTGGTATTGTTGTGACATTTTTTTATATATATATACTTTAAGTTCTAGGGTACATGTCCATAACGTGCAGGTGTGTTACATATGTATACTTGTGCCATGTTGCTGTGCTGCACCCATCAACTCGTCAGCACCTATCAACTCATCATTTACATCAGGTATAACTCCCAATGCAATCCCTCCCCCACCCCCCTCCCCATGATAGGCCCCGGTGTGTGATGTTCCCCTTCCTGGGTCCAAGTGATCTCATTGTTCAGTTCCCACCTATGAGTGAGAACATGCAGTATTTGGTTTTCTGTTCTTGCGACAGTTTGCTGAGAATGATGGTTTCCAGCTGCATCCATGTCCCTACAAAGGACACGAACTCATCCTTTTTTATGGCTGCATAGTATTCCATGGTGTATATGTGCCACATTTTCTTAATCCAGTCTGTCACTGATGGACATTTGGGCTGATTCTAAGTCGTTGCTATTGTGAATAGTGCCACAATAAACATACGTGTGCATGTGTCTTTATAGCAGCATGATTTATAATCCTTTGGGGATATATCCAGTAATGGGATGGCTGGGTCAAATGGTATTTCTAGTTCTAGATCCTTGAGGAATCGCCACACTGTTTTCCATAATGGTTGAACTAGTTTACAATCCCACCAACAGTATAAAAGTGTTCCTATTTCTCCACATCCTCTCCAGCACCTGTCGTTTCCTGACTTTTTAATGATTGCCATTCTAACTGGTATGAGATGGTATCTCATTGTGGTTTTGATTTGCATTTCTCTGATGGCCAGTGATGATGAGCATTTTTTCATGTGTCTGTTGGCTGTATGGATGTCTTCTTTTGAGAAATGTCTGTTCATATCCTTTGCCCATTTTTTGATGGGGTTGTTTTTTTCTTGTAAATTTGTTTGAGTTCTTTGTAGGTTCTGGATATTAGCCCTTTGTCAGATGAGTAGCTTGCAAACATTTTCTCCCGTTCTGTAGGTTGCCTGTTCACTCTGATGGTAGTTTCTTTTGCTGTGCAGAAGCTCTTTAGTTTAATTAGATCCCATTTGTCAATTTTGGCTTTTGTTGCCATTTCTTTTGGTGTTTTAGACACGAAGTCCTTGCTCATGCCTATGTCCTGAATGGTATTACCTTGGTTTTCTTCTAGGCTTTTTTTGGTATTAGGTCTAACATTTAAGTCTCTAATCTATCGTGAATTAATTTTTGTATAAGGAGTAAGGAAAGGATCCAGTTTCAGCTTTTCTACTTACGGCTAGCCAATTTTCCCAGCACCATTTATTAAATAGGAAATCCTTTCCCCATTTCTTGTTTTTCTCAGGTTTGTCAAAGATCAGATGGCTGTAGATGTGTGGTATTATTTCTGAGGACTCTGTTCTGTTCCATTGGTCTATATCTCTGTTTTGGTACCAGTACCATGCTGTTTTGGTTATTGTAGCCTTGTAGTATAGTTTGAAGTCAGGTAGTGTGATCCCTCCAGCTTTGTTCTTTTGACTTAGGATTGTCTTGGCAATGTGGGCTCTTTTTTGGTTCCATATGAACTTTAAAGTAGTTTTTCCAATTCTGTGAAGAAACTCATTGGTAGCTTGATGGGGATGGTATTGAATCTATAAACTACCTAGGGCAGTATGGCCATTTTCACAATATTGATTCTTCCTATCCATGAGCATGGTATGTTCTTCCATTTGTTTGTTTCCTCTTTTATTTCACTGAGCAGTGGTTTGTAGTTCTCTTTGAAGAGGTCCTTTACATCCCTTGTAAGTTGGATTCCTAGGTATTTTATTCTCTTTGAAGCAATTGTGAATAGAAGTTCATTCCTGATTTGGCTCTCTGTTTGTCTGTTACTGGTGTATAAGAATGCTTGTGATTTTTGCACATTAATTTTGTATCCTGAGACTTTGCTGAAGTTGCTTATCAGCTTAGGGCGATTTTGGGCTGAGACGATGGGGTTTTCTAAATATACAATCATGTCATCTGCAAAGAGGGACAATTTGACTTCTTCTTTTCCTAACTGAATACGCTTTATTTCTTTCTCTTGCCTGATTGCCCTTTCTGTTAATCTGATGACTCAATAACACCTGATTGATGATGATGCTTATTAAACCTAAGCCTCTTACATGCATGGGTTCGTGTGAGTGCTGGCATTTACTCAGGGTCATAGGGTGTTGGAATGGAAGGCCAAATTTGGAAAATATTTCTATGTAATTACTTCTATTAAATTGTCCAAAGAGATCTTAGGAGAAAGGAACTTCAATCTCCAAAGCTCCAGTAATTCATTTAGATTTTTTTTTATCTTTCTAAATAAAATACTATTTGTAGAACCCACTTTTATATTAATACTTTAGTATTCTTTTTATTTTTATTTATTTTTTATTATACTTTACATTCTAGAGTACATGTATTTAAGGAAGGTACCAAGGTTGTACATTTTAGGCTCTTCAAATCTACATCTGCCTCTGAATAATAGCAAAGAGTTACTGATACTATTGACTAATATGAGTCAGATCAGATCCATATAGTCTCTCTTCTCTTCCAGATTACATTTATAAATTGCAAAAAAGACCTTCTTTTATTGCCATAATCGTTAAAAATGACCCAAAGGATGGGTGCTTCTGATAGTATTTGGGAAGTAATTTTGCCCAGATACAGCCTTCTGGTGTTACTCAAATAATTTCCATTATCGCCAAAGGCATTCTTAGGCCTCACTTCAGGCCCCAAGAGGTTGCTGACATCTGAACTATATATTAAGAATACAAAAAAAAAAAAAAAAAAAAAAGAGTTGAATAAGAGGCTTCAAATTATTTTACCTAATTTGAGCTATACTGCAAGAAATTATAACTGGTTTTTTAAATTTTATCATCACACTGAGAGTGATGATATAAGGACATATGAGAAAGCTCTTTAGGTATCTTTCTCTTTAACAGATGATCATATTCAGTGGTTATGTTTTGCTTTACATTTCATGGGATTATTATGTTAGAGCTAAAGGTGAGCCTCGCTCAGTGTTCTGCACCCCTCCAGGCCATAAACCTGTAGCAGCCTGTGACCTGTCAGGAACCAGGCTGCACAACAGGAAGTGAGAGGCCGGCAAGTGAGCATTACTGCCTGACCTCCACCTCTTCTCAGATCAGTGGCAGCATTAGATTCTCATAGGAGTGTGAACCCTGTTGTGAACTGTACATGCAAGGGAGCTAGGTTGCACACTCCTTACGAGAATATAATGCCTGATGGTCTGAGGTGGAAAACTTTCATCCTGAAACTATCCCTCTGTGTCTGTGGAAAAAATATCTTCCATGAAATTGGACCCTGGTGCCAAAATGGTTGGTAACCACCCACTGCCTTAGCGGACATAATTTACCATTCTTCTTTTAGAAATGAGATAACTGAGAGTCAAAGAGGTCAAATAACTGGCCCAAGGTCCTGTTGAAAGCTGCTGGTAAAAATGTTGCAAAAATAGGAATTTTCTGACCTTATGTCCAGAGCTCTTTTCCTGACGTCACTGTGTTGAGAAAATTCAATCACAGAGTATTAGAGTCCAGTTATACTATATGTACTACATTAATCATTGACTATCTGACATGGCTACATGGTTTATTTCAGTTGCACGTTTTAGTATCTCAAATCTTGTTCAGCTTAGCTTGAAACTTCTTTTGTTAGGCAGAGTTTGATGCTGAAAGGGAAGGGAAACAGTCCCATAAGACACATAGTTGAAGATCAAAATATCAGGCTTGTCTCTTCAGTCAAGGTAGCTCTTTGATCTTTTGATTGCCCCTACTATGGAGCTGAATATAGCTCAAGAAACACTCAATGTGTGTCTTCGTTTCTTTCCTCAGACCTGTCTCTACTGGCTAATGTGGCTGCCTTACTTTAGAATTACATGCCATTAGAAGATAACCTTAAGTTACCCTAATTTCTCATAAACAGAAGCCTTCAAGCTGAAAGCACATTACTCTCCTTCTTTGTCTTTATGGTTGTTGATTTTCTTATTTATTCCAATTACTTTTGAAGAGCTAGGGTGCTTTTCCCTAAGTGGAATGCAATTTAGAGCGGTGTTTCTCCAAGCACATTACAGAACAGAGAGCCAAAACACCAGAAAAATCTGGACAATTTACTAAAATTTCAGGCAACAGAGTTCAACTCTAAGCCTGATGATGAATATTTTTGAAGGTAGGGCTATGAACTTCATATTTTGATAGTTTCTCTAGGAGATTTTATGCACATTTAAAAAAGTCAAGAATGGACCTTTCTTTACTCTGATTTTTCTCATGTGACTTGTCCTTCTGAGGATTAGAGTATACTTGACGAAAATGTCTGAAAAATGGCATGCAGAGTCATGCTGTCAAACATACTGTATTCAGTGGCAACTTCCCCAGCATTAAGGCGAATTACATTCAACCTGTATGTGCTGGTACTCCCAGCAGAGCTGAGTCTTTTTCCTGATGGGCTGTGGGTCTTGTTCTGATCAGCAAACATCTGTGAAATACCTGTTGTTGCATATTTCAAATGGCCATTCTACCTGACACTTTTAGTAATAATCATTGCTGGAGTTAAGAACTCCTGTCCAGTAAGCCTTGAGAATTTGGCTGGACTAATGAGTTGGAAAAGCTTAGCTGATCATTTTCGTATGTCTAAATAATGGGTATTTACGTTTTTGCCTTCAACATCTTTGCCAACCATACTTCATATCTGTTCCTTGTCTTCTTAAAATAGCAACTATTTTTTCATTGCTTCATTTGAGACATGTTTCTTCCATATTCTATGATGATGTGAGTTGAATAAGTGCCACTATATTCCTGAATAGGTTATATCTTCCTGGCTGTGGTTATTAACTTGCTATGGGCAGCTGATCCAAGCTTGGCCAGTTTGATTACCCCTTTGTCCTGTTCACAGTGATTCGTGAATGTGCAGGTGAGGTTGAGATTTTTCAGTTAGAGACCAGGAAGTCTGAGTCTCAATACTTGCTTGAGTATTTGAGTGGCAAGTAATAATAATAATAATAATAATAAAAAAATAAAACCCTGCATGTCTGACAGTCACTGGAGCTTCTACTACATGGAGGGATGTAATTTGCTATTGAAAAGAAGCCAAGTAAGATAGAATTAAGTCAATATAGATAGAGGAGAGATGAAAAAAAGAGAGTGTTGGTTGCATGTCAGTTCTACCTGGGATTTAGCATCTTGCCCTTCTCTCATGAAATTAAATGAATTCCCTATTTTGGTTATTGCAATTTGGGTTTCTCAGTTGCACACACACATATACACACAGATACATATATACATATATATATACACACACATATACATATATATTCTAAAAATAAGGGAAGTCAATAAATTTATTTTCCCTTTCCAAGCATCAAGAATAAATTGATCAAGGGGCTGGTTTACACTGTAATTGCTTTCTTCTGACTACTAAATTTTAAGTCTTATTTTCTCATCCTGTTCTTACCACTATGATTTAGAGAAATATATTCATGTCTCTCCACCATCATTTGAGGGCTCCTTCCATGTGCATCAATAACTTAGAAAAAGATCTTATAAATGTAAGGCCTGAAGAAAGCAACTATATATATTTTTCCAGACATGAAAGTTTTATCTGGCATTAAGAAGTATGTTAGAGACCGGGTGCAGTGGCTCACGCCTGTAATCCCAGCACTTTGGGAGGCTGAGGTGGGCAGATCATGAGGTCAGGAGACTGAGACCATCCTGGCTAACACGGTGAAACTCTGTCTCTACTAAAAATACAAAAAATTAGCTGGGCATGGTGGCATGCACCTGTAGTTCCAGATACTCGGGAGACTGAGGCAGGAGAATTGCTTGAACCCAGGAGGCAGAGGTTGCAGTGAGCCGAGATCACGCCACTGTACACCAGCCTGGGCAGTGGAGCGAGACTCCATTCTCACACTAAAAAAAGATAGAGAAAACTTTTAAAATTTGATAACAAAGGGTTAAATATTCACTTTAAGTGAGATGAAGTAATTTTTAAAAAAGTAGATGTTTATTATTTTCATAAATTTCCATGCATAAAATCATTGAAAATTCTCTGTAATTACATACATATAATCAGAAACAAATATTGTACAAGTTCATAATTTAAAATGCTTATGGTTTTTTTTTAAATTTAAGGTTAATTTGACTTTGTGAAGTGTGCGTGTGTGTCTATTTGTGTAAGAATTGGAGTCTTTTGAATAATTAGAAAAATAAAAAAAAGTTGGTACTTTGATTTCTATGACCTGCCGCCAAGACCTATGTGAATATGATTTAGAATGACGAATCAAATACTGAACATATTAGGATTCTCTTTCCAACAGCCAATAATGCTTCTTTGAAAGCAAATTGGGCCCAGTAATAATGGAAGAATGGCTCTACTGACTAAAAAGGAAATTAAATCAAAATAAAAATACAGCAATTACAAATGACACATTGCTGCTGAATTCAGCGATTAAATTTTCAGCAATTAAGTTATTTGAAGGTCTCTGAATAATT
The DNA here is from genome assembly GCF_000951045.1 of Mandrillus leucophaeus. Lineage (NCBI taxonomy): Eukaryota > Metazoa > Chordata > Mammalia > Primates > Cercopithecidae > Mandrillus > Mandrillus leucophaeus. Next base: position 1,717,948 of record NW_012105675.1, on the reverse strand, counting down.
CTATGGGACTCTTGCACCCCAATCAAAGTTGGTTCTTTTCAATTGTGCTTTAACTAGACATTGTGATTTCTATACAGTTCACTCTAACATTTAAGTCTAGCAGATTAAGTTTTCCATTAAGAAACAGAGAAATATGTCTCACAAATGTGGTGAACTTTACTCAATGTATTAGACAAATTAATAATAAATCACCTTATCCACAGTCCTTTCTGCAAACAAGCAAACAGACAAACAAACAAAACTGAAAGGTGGCAGTGAGGCACAAATAATATTAAGGTGACTCAAGGCAAACCTAAGTTATGAGGAAGCTGTTTTTACACACACACACACCCCACACACACCCCATCTAGAATGTAGGGAGAATATATTCAAAGTGGATGATAAGGCTAAGACAATCGACGAGTAGAAAATCTACATGTAATAGCTCAGCCACGCTGGTGGGGAATTCACAAAGAGAATAGTCATGAACTCCTGCTGCTAAAATTCTTAGAACTATTTGGACTCACTCCCTTCCTGTCTTAGTCCCCACAAAAGCCATATTACAGACCTTAATCTTGGATTTCTCTATACCATTTCTCTTATCATGTCATATATCTCCTGAAAATAAAAAGTTTCTTACTTAGGTTCACTTGAGTGAGCTCCTCTTCCTTGCAACTATCAAGAACACTCACCCACATTATCCTTATTTGTAAAGTTTTATCATTCTTCAGAAGGACTGTTCCCTCCAAAAAGTTTCTTACTCATAGCTGTCTACCAATCTATATAGTAATTACCAAGAAGTAAAGGGACCAAAAATATCCTAGAGGAATTAGTTCTGCCAGCACAGTTGATCAGCTGCCTAGTTGCATAACTCTGGGAAAGAAACGTGATAAATGAGTTGTTTTAAACCATTGTTAAAAAGTGTATTTTTACATTTTAATCTGCACAGATTGTTTTCTCACTGTAGTCTTGTTGTAGAGAATGCCAGCATTCCTGCTGTTACCACTCACATTTGAGATACAAGATGTAGCAGCTCCTGATTTGCTCTGTATACAATTCACAACATATTTCATTTTACAAACTCTTGAGAATTTCAAAGCCTCCATGTATAATATGGTTCAAAGGAGAAATGTTTCCAGAGGGGGAATGCTGATTATCATAGCTTCATCACAGGGCTTTTTGTGCATTAAAGTCTCTAGATGTAAAGTGGAAGGGAATAAACATTAACTGAAAACCTGCTATAAGCCTGATGCTTTGTGAAATGTATATAAGTAACCTGTCATTTAAAACTTACAAAACACAGTAAGGTAGATACGATAGTCCCTATTTTAAAAAATAGAAGACTATTTTAAAAGTTAAGTAACTCCCTTCACATCAGTGAGCTATTAAATAAAAGGCAAGGAGTTCAAACGCTAGAACTTCATTAATTCTGAAGCCACTTTTCCTCACTATTTTATTCTGATCCCCAGGAAACATTCATATTGTTTGCAAAGGAGAATTTATTTACCCATTTCCAATTTCGTAGTCAATTAAGTTCTACTTTAAGTATTACTTTGGCAGTAAAGTCTTTCCTCTCTACCCACCCCACTTCCCTCACCAGGTTAATCTCTATCCTCTCTCTCTCTGTGCATAAATATATGTATATACACACACACACACACACACACGCATATATGTATGTATGTATATATTCATATATACATAATACAAAGATAAATATATACACATATGGAGAAATACATAAAATATATATGTGCATATATATTATGTATGTATGAATATTGTGTATATATATATACAGAAATAGCATTGTTCATTATTTTTATTTTTTTGGTAAAACAAATCAGAATCAATCAATTATTCAATCTAATGGCATTTCTACCCATTTGTTCCATATCTGTTTTCACTTTTAGCTGTAAACTAAACCAGGACAGGAACCACATCATTTTGTTCCCTTTGTATCCTCAACTCAGTCCCTGGTAGAAAGTTAACAGTCAAAAATATTTGATGACAATTAGTGAATCTACTTTTATCAACTATGTATGTGTGTGATAGGTGACATAGGAGCTAGGGAATATTTCATTTTTTGTATTTCAGTATTTGTATTATTTTTTGTTTTGTGGGATAATTAAAATAATTTTTCTAATCTGGAATTATAAAAATCTATATTTTCTTTTAAATTGTTGTGATGCTTTAAAAAATAAAACATTTTGTGAATGAATAAGCTGATGGTCTCTCCGCTTCTCCACAATCGATCAGTTATCAAGTTCTGTCAATTTGATTCCCACTACATCTCTCTTTTTCATTCCCTTATTTTTATTCTAATTGCCATTACTTTATTTTTGATTCCCTTTCATGTATCCCATTAGCTTTGGCAATGTGAAGATCCTCAGTGACATTTGCATTAATGGTGGTTATCAAAGCTTCATAGGATTAGGTATAAGAAAACATAGAATAGAAATTTCAGATGGAGTTTAGACAACTCTTGGACGAAGTCTTGCTATCAAGGAGAGCAGAGAAAAAAGGATGGAAATTAGAGGGAGCTATGAAATCACAAAGTGGTTAATTTCAGGATAATAAATATGCTAGTGTGTTTACTGACGAGAATGATTCAGGATGGAGGGAAATGTGATGTTTGCAAGAGAGGGTAAATAATTGCAGATGATAACTTCTTCATGTAGGTAAGAAGAGATGGAATCTAGGGCACAAAACTGTCAAGAATAGTTTATTATTTGTAATTGGTGGTGTGGTAGCCATACAGATAAAGATATAGGGAAGACCTTATATTTGTCACTGAAAGGTTAATAAGAATACAAAGTTAAGGCAAAGTTTGTCAAAATTATGTATTTTTTTCTATCTATACTCAGATGTATGGATATAATCATGACATGAATGGGACATAGGCTGAGACTGAGGTAAGAGGTTTGCCAAATGAGTATGATATGATCAAGAGATTGATGATAGAGAGTTGAGAGCTTACAAAGTGGAATGTTTACAATAAGTGACTATGTAATCTTACCTAGAAAGGGAAGGCACTTAAGGATGTGAGGGTGTGATGGACAGTGAAGTGGTGAACTGATAAAAGGAATGAGAGGTCTGAAGGGGCCAAATAATTGTTTAAGTGGGAGTAGTAAACATAATTACTTGAATGGAAAAGAGGATGTCAGCAGAAAGTGGCTTACTTGAAATTGAGATTGTGATGAAGGTAGAATAACTGATAATTGCAAGATTCAGGCAATTACCACAGGAAAAGGGTGGCTAAGATGGGATGGAGTACAAGTTCATAGGAAGCAAGGAGGTAAAGAAACTGAGAAGCCCGAATATTGGATGGATCATTGATGTAAATATGGGTGTCACCAAGACATTGACTGAGTAATATCTTTAATAAACGAGTAAGACTGCCAAGAAGATGAGGGGTTATTAAAAAAAGGATGGTTACAACTGCTAAAAAAAAAAAAAAGATGCCATGAATACTTTACCTACTAATGTTCAAATTTATTAGTCTTCCACTTGAAGGTTTTGATAGGGGCAGGAGGCAGACAGGGATAGGTCACCAGTGAAACCCCACCTTCAAGCTGAAAAGCCTGAAACCCACGGCCCAAAGTGAAAACTTCTATTCCTGTCTGCCTGCTCTTTCCCAATTTGTTTTTTCTGAAAAATGCCTTCCTACAAATTGGATGTTACCTTTTCCAAAATGACCTATAGCCCACCCTGCCCATCATCCTGTGCCTATAAAGACTCCAGAGTCAGCAGAGGATAGAGAGGTAGCTTGATTGGAGAGAGGCAACTTGACTTCAGAGAGACAGCCGGACTTCAGAGCAGAGACAACTTGACTTTAGGGAAGAGCCAGCTGGACTTTGAGGGGAGACTACCTGCCTGTCCTGTCCCCTCTCCTGCTCCCCTGTCTGCTGAGAGCCATTTCCGTTGCTAAATAAAATTATCCACTTTTGCCATCCTTCAAGTGTCTGTGTGACCTTATTCTTCTTGGATGCCGGACAAGAGCTCAGGAAGCACTGAGTACAGGTACCCAAAAATGGCCATCACAATGGTCCTTTGCCCTTGCCAGCAAAGGGCAGCCATCCCATGGGATGGGGCAAGGGGCCAACTGAGCTGATAACACACTGTGGTCCATGGGCAGTGGAGCTAAGAAATCATTGTAACACCCCTCCTTGAGCTTCAGGGTCATAGGCACCCTCACCTGGGCAGTGCCGCAAGATGAGTAAATGGAGCTTGCTCCTGCCAGCACCTGGAGTGGTGGCTGGAAGGATTCCATACTCACTTACTCACATGCTCCCTTCTGCAAGGGGTTGAGCACAGTGGGTTGAGTAAAAGGGGCACCCCTGTTGCAAGTCTGACGAAGCGTTCATGAAATAGTCTGCATCAGCTCCAATGTTCTAGTCCTAAGTTATCTTTCCATATTTTACCTCACATTCTTCCCATTTATGCATGCAACATCCCATGTAATAGGAGTGCTTACTATTTTCCAAATATGCTTTATTCTGAACGTATTGTAAGCCTGAACATATTATATATCTCAATAAGATGATATGCACAGTAAAATTCAATTTATTTATGTTTCACTTCAAATTGTATCTTATAAAAACATTTAAAAAGAACACAAAAATAGTTCCTTCATTAAAAACCCAAAGCCAACCCCCACCCCTAAAATCCCACCAAAACAAAAAGAAACAAAAACAAAAAAACCGTCACCATCACCACAACAGAAAACAACCTTCTGTCATTCCTCCAGCAAGAAATCTTGTGCCTTACTGCTGATTCCCCATAGTGGTTTCTCTCTTTTTCCTTTTCCTTTTTTTTCTTTCCTTTTTTTTCTTTCCTTTCTTTACTTCCTTTCCTTTCCCATTCCTTCCTTCCCTCCGCTCCCCTTCCCCTTCTTTTCTTTATTTCTCTCTCTCTCTCTCTCTCTCT
>NW_012105675.1:1683711-1711645 GCF_000951045.1 Mandrillus leucophaeus | reverse complement strand
TGTACTCCCAGCTATTCGGGAGGTTGAGGCAGGAGAATGGTGTGAACCCAGGAGGCAGAGCTTTCAGTGAGCCAAGATTGTGCCACTGCACTCCAGCCTGGGCAACAGAGCGAGACTCCATCTCAAAAAAAGAAAAAATAATAATAATTATTGACCTGTCTTGGATCTTTTCTGATCAGAACAGATTTTCCTTAGTTTTAAGTTTGAATGTGTTTCAAGAGCAAACTGTGATTTCATAATACCAGTTTTTTTTTTTCAGTATTTCTTGTGCATGTTGCTTTTTTCTTTCCATAGATGTAATTCTAATTAAAACCTTTACTACCTTTTCCTTGATCACTGGTGGACTCAGTCTCCTGTCGGCTGTCTTTTTACCCCAATCCATTCTGTACTTTGACTCCATATTTATCTTCTAAAACAGAATTTTTATCATTTATTTTTCTTTCTTATAACATCAGTGGTTCCCTGTTGCCTTACTGATGATATTCAAGCTCTTTATTTTTGTATGCAAGTCTTTGAAAATCTGCCCCAATGCTAATTCTTCAATCTTAGTTTCCACTTGACCACCATAGCCCCTGCTCTGTTTAGACTATCTTCTAAATAGCTTTAGTTATTTGTTTGAAGTTCATTAGTCATTAATTGATGTTATCAGCTTATATGCACTCAACTATTCTCCATTAACAAGGCTAGATCACATTCCTTTTCCTCAAAATATGTTCTATAAGCACAGTAATTATGTTTAGTTGCATATATTTACATTGACGGATCCATCCTACAAACTCCTAGGCATTTACTATTTACACTTTTCCTATCTACTTAGTAAAGTTGTATGACTGCATTTTCATTTCTCTAATGAGATTATTGTTAACTAGAGGCACATCTTATGCTTAATTTTGGCTGATATGGGTGCTGATCATGGTAAATTATTTGCATATAGATAATTCTACTCTGCTACAAGCAGAGCAATAAGAGCTAGTTTTTGAGCCTTGATTATACTTATGGCATAGAATGATGACCAATCCTCAAATACATTAAAGAATTTATCATTACTCAGGACCAGAAAGACATCACAAAACTTCTAGGATTTTCACCAATTCCTCATAAGAACTTTCAGATTTCAGTATCAATTGGGGAGTGTGATGGTTAATCTTAGTTGTGTCAACTTGACTGGATACATTAAGCAATACCAAGAAACCTGGTTAAGCATTATTTTGGCGTGTGTTTGTGAGGGTGTTTCCAGATGAAATTAGCATGTGAATCTCAGTGGACTAGGTGGGAAAGATCCACCTTCAGTGTTGGCAGGCACCATTCAATTGGCTTGGGGCTCAGAGAGAACAGAAACTGAGGAAAGGCATGTCTCTATTTCCTGGAACTGAGATACATTTCTCCTCTACTGTCTTTGGACACCAGAGCTCCAGGCCTCCTGGTCTTTGGACTCCATAGCTTACAACAGTGGTCCCCCTGGGTTATGAGACCTGTGGTCTCAGACTAGGAGTTACACCATCAGTTTCCTGGGTTCTTAGGCCTTTGGACTTGGATCAAGCCATACCATGAGCATCCCAGGGTCTTTAGCTTGCAGACGGTTTGTCACAGGACTTCTCAGCTTCCATCATCACATGAATCAATTTCCCTAATCAATTCCTTCTCATATATCTATATACATATCCTGTTGGTTCTTTATCTCTATAAAACTCTAACTAATACAGGTAGATTAAATTATCAATTTTTGATTCTATATAGTTGTATTCATGTGTATATGACAAAAAAGTTATTTTAAAAATAGATTAACCCTTTAATATATGGTTTTTCTGTTCATCTTTCAATCATTAAAGGTATTTATTTTAGGTCTTTGACAATGATAAAATGAAATTCTATCTTAAGGCTATTAATGATGATGAATAAATCACAATGTACTTGTTTTCACCAGTCTTAACTTTCACAAAAGAATCAATTTTGTCTTGGCAATATATAACGAGACTAAATTAATCAGTTTCCTTATTATCCTTTTAGGCTGAACATATTATCAAATATTAAGCTGAAATAAAAAACAAAAAGGATCTTACCATCAAATACATATAATTATTGACTATATTCATATTAAAAGGCAACAGCAACTAGGAACTGCTATTTAATGGACTGCAAAATAGTACTTTTTCTTCAAAAAAGAAGTAATCAGAATATTTATAATGGAAGGGACCCTCCTTTGCAAATTGTCCTAGTTCTGTTTGTGTGCGAGTAAATGCTTTCAGAAGAATCTCAGAAGCAGGACTGTACCCATAGTAAGTATTCATTGCTAATACACTGGTTACACAAATATTGAATCTAACCCTGGAAAGTCTTTGGAAATCTATTTGTTTGAGGTACAAATTGTCCTATCTCAGTTCAACAAATTTGCTGATTTCCCAGGCTTAAATAAGTTTAGTAACATCAGGGTTTGAGGAAGCAAGCAATTTCAATATACATTCCAATATAATCTATAAAGTTTTGTTGCTTCTAGTTGTGTTATGATTTTTAAAATATAGCTGGTAACTGGATTTTTAAATAGCTGGTAATTTGATTTTTGTTGGCTGGAATCCACTTCTCCCTTAAAGTAACCTTTTCAAAAAATTTCTAAAGTTCCAGAAAGACATTAATACCTAAAATGACAGTTAGAGGCCTAGCATTAGGTTTCAGGTTATGCACTAATCATCGTTACAAGACTAATGATGAATAATGCCCAATACTTATATGGGGTTTACTATGTATCAGGTACCCTTGTAACTCCTTTAGCTATGACAACTCTAATCCTCATAACCCTTTGAATTGGTCTGACTCAGGGAAGTTGAAAAGTTACCTAAAGTCACATGGCTCTTCAATGCCAGAGCCAGGATTTGAATTCAGGAAGTCCGGCTTCAGAGTCCATACTCTTCACCGCAATGATAAATAACGAATGAACTGCATTCCATATATTCTGCAGTAAATCAGTGCTTTGGATCCAAAGACGTTTTTCTACAGCATATTGTAAGTAGTGATTGGGTTGCTATTTAACATACAAAATAAAACTTAGTTCATAACTCAGTTATGAACCATAAGCTTGTACTATGAAAAACTCAGTTCATACCATTAACATAGTTATTTGGGTAGTAGGGCATAGGAGCAAGGACCTCATGGTAAAGAAGAGAAGAAAAAATAAACTACCTCCCCTCCATACACATGTATCTTTCACAGAAGTCTGCCTCACACAAAAACATGAAAGATGAAGGTGGGTTTGGTTTTTGGTTTGGGGATGTTCTATTCTTTTTTATATACTTTTCTTCCCCAGTACCTTTGTATGTTTCTCCCTCTGTCTGCAATGCCAGCCCAGAATTGGGGCAATTGACAAACTCTTTTTCTTTCATCAACACTGTACTCAAATGTCAACTTCTCTGTGCAAATGCTTCTAAGGGCTCTGTGGAGTTCAGTTCCTGTCCTATTTGCACGTCTGAAATATACCTCTTTACTCTTGGCACATTGTGGCATGACTTCTTTTGACAGGATCATTAACTTGTCTATCTCCCCTACTAGATCATGAGTTCCTTGAGAGTCAAAGGGCATGCCATTCTTGAATTCCCAGCACCAAAAGAAAAAAAAATGAAACAAAACTCTGTGCATGCCAGATTCTTTACACTTATAATTATTCTAATCTTTACATCAATTTCAAAGGCAGATAGAAACAGTGTTATGTGCATCAAGAATCTAAAGTTTAGAGAGAGTGGGTCACGTAGTTTAAATGGGGCAGAACTGGGATTACAACCTAATTAAGCCTGCCTCAAAAGCCCTCTGCCTGACCTCATTGAAAAACACAAATAGATTTCTTTAAATGATGCCAAAGCCCTCTTATGATGATCATCACAATTCTATCCTACCTCTCTTACTTCCTTTCCTCCTTGGGATGCTGTCTCAGTACAATGTTAAATGCCGTAAAATAGGCAGTCATGCATCACTTAATGATGAGGATTAATGCAACATTAAGCAATTTTGTTGTTGTTATAACATCAGAGGGTACTTAAAAGAACCTAGATAATATAGCTTCCTACACACCTCGGCTATATGGTATACCCTATTGTTCCTAGGCTACAAACCTGCACAGCATGTTACTCTACTGAATACTGTAGATAAATGTAATACAATGATAAGTGTTTGTGTACCTAAACATAGAAAAGGTATGATAAAATATGATATAGATAACAATGGTACACCTACACAGGGCATTTACTACAAATAGCACTTGCAGGACTGGACGTTGCTCTGGGTGAGCCAGTGAGTGGCTGGTGAGTGAATGTGAAGCCTAGGATACTATAGTACACTACGGTAGACTTTAAAAACACTGTACACTTAAGCTATACTAAGTTAATCACAAATATATTTTGTTCCTTAATAATAAATGAACCTTAGTTTACGGTAACATTTTTACTTTATAAACATTTTCAACTTTGTGACTCTTTCATAATGACACAGCTTAAAACACAAGCATATTGTACAGTTATAAAAAAATTATTTCTTTAGATCTTTATTCTATAAGCTCTTTCTCATCTTTAAAATTTTTATTGTGTTTTGCAATTCTTTTGTTAAAAATAAAGACACAAGCACACAAATTAGCCTAGCCTACACAGGTTACACTGAAAAGTCACTAGGCAATTGGAATTCTTAGTTTCATTATAATGTCATGAGACCACTGTCATATACGTGATCCATCACTGACTCAAACATTGCTATGCAGCACATGACTGTAATTCAACCAATGTACAGTAAAGTGAAATTACTGCACTGAAATTCTCATTGTCGAATCTCATTTTCAATAACATAATTCTTATTCACCTAAACAACAATTTAACTAGTGGAATTTTAGCCTGACTAGTGTATTTGTTATGTCATGGGGAGCTAGAGATCTTTGATAATGTGTTATATGGTTCTGCTCTGAGCCCCCACCCAAATCTTATCTGGAATTATAATCCCCACATGTTGAAGGTGGGGCCTCATGAGAGGTAACTGGATCATGGTGGTGGTTTCTTATGATTTAGCACCATCCCCCTAGTGCTGTCTCATGATAGAGTTCTAACAAGATTTGATGGTTTAAAGGTGTGGCATTTCCACCCTCACTCTCTCTCTCCCCTGCCACCACGTAAGATACACCTTGCTTCTCGTTTGCATTCTGCCATGATTATAATTTTCCTGAGGCCTTCCCAGCCATGCAGAACTGTCAGTCAATTAAACTTATTTTATTTATAAATTACCAAGTCTCAGGTAGCTCTTCACAGCAGTATGAAAATGAACTAATACAAAAATTGGTACCAGGAGTAGGATATTGCTATAAAGATACCTCAAAATGTGGAAGTGACTTTGAACTGAGTAATGGGCAGATGTTGGAACAGTCTGGAGGGCTCAAAAGAAGACAGGAAAATGTGAGAAAGTTTAAAACTTCCTGGAGACTTGAATGGTTTTGGCCAAAATGTTGATAGTGATATGGACAATAAAGTCAAAGCTGAGGTTGTCTCAGACAGAGTTGAGAAACTTATTGAGAACTGGTGCAAAGGTCACTCATGCTCTATTTTAGCAAGGAAACTGGTGGTATATTGCCTCCACCCTAGAGATATGCAGAACTATGAACTTGAGAGAAATTATTTAGAATAGCTGGTGGAAGAAATTTCTATGCAGCAAAGCTTTCAAGATGTGACCTGGCTGTTTTTAAAAGTGGATAGTCATACAAGTTTACAAAGAAATGGTCTGAAATTCAAGCTTGTGTTTAAAAGGGAAGCAGAAAATAAAAGCTTGGAATATTTGCAGCCTGACCATGAGGTACAAAAGAAAAACCCCTCTTCTGGGAAGAAATTCAAGCCAGCTGCAGAAATTTGCATAAGTAGGAGCTGAATGTTAATAGCCAAGACAATGTGGAAAGTGTTTCCAGGGCACGTTACAGGTCTTTGCAACAGCCTGTCCTATAACAGGGCTAAGAAGGAAAAATAGTTTCATAGGCCATGCCTGGTGGCCAGCTGCACTGTGCAGCCTCAGGACATGGCACTCTGCATCCCAGCTGTTCCAGCTCCAGCCATGGCTAAAAGGAGCTAAGATATAGCTCAAGCCATTGCTTCAGAGAGTGAAAGGCCCAAGCCTTGGTCGTTTCCACATGGCATTGGGCCTGTAAGTCTAAAGAATACAACAGTTGAGGTTTGTGAACCTCTGCCTAGACTTCAGAAGCAGTTTAGAAATGCCTGGAAGTCCAAGCAGATGTCTGATGCGGGGGTGGAGACCTCATAGAAAGTCTCTACTAGGGCAATGCAAAGGGGGAATGTGGGGTTGGAACCCCCACTCAGAGTCCCCACTGGGATGCTGCCTAGTGGAGCTGTGAGATGAGGGACACCATCCTCCACACCCCAGAATGCTAGATCCACCAACAGTTTGCACCATGTGCTTGGAAAAGCTGCAAGTACTTAATGCCAGCCTGTGAAAGCAGCCAAGAGGGTTGTATCCTGCAGAGACAAAGGGACAGCATTGCCAAAGGCTTTGCGTCTCCACCCATTGCATCAGCATGCCTGGGATGTGAGATACGGACTCAATGGAGATTACTTTGCACCTTTAAGATTTAATGACCCTCTGGTTGGTTTTTGGACTTGCATGAGGCCTGTAGTCCCTTGGTTATGACCAATCTCTCCCTTTTGGAATGGGAGCATTTACCCAATACCTACACCCACCTTGTAACTTTGAAGTAACTAACTTGATTTTACAGGCTCCTAGGTGGAAAGGTCTTGTCTTGTATCAGATAAGACTTTGGATTGGACTTTTGAGTTAATGTTGGAATAAGTTAAGACTTTGGGGAAAGCATGATGCGTTAGGAAAGCATGATTGGTTTTGAAATGTGGAAGGACATGAGATTTGAGAGGGGCCACGGTAGAATGATATGGTTTGGCTCTGTGTCCCCATCCAAATCTAATCTCAAATTGCAATCCCCATGTGTGGAAGGTGGGGCCTAGTGGGAGGTGATTCGATCAGGGGGGTGGTAGAGTTTTCATTAGATCTGGTATTTTAAAGGTGTGGCTTTTTCTACCTCACAATCTCTCTCTCTTGCTGCCGTGTAAGATATGCCTTACTTTTCCTTCACCTTCTGCCATAATTATAAGTTTCCCAAGGCATCCCCAGTCATGTGGAACTGTGAGTCAATTAAACCTCTTTTCTTTATAAATTACCTAGTCTCAGGTACTTCTTTATAGCAGTGTGAGAATGGGCTAATACAATGGGTCTGCCACATTTAGCCAAAACTACCTTAAAATCCATTTCGGAGCTTAGAGCTCACAATGGGGGTACAAACATTGGGTAAATGCTTGCTTTCCAAAAGGGAGAAATTTGCCAAAACCAAGGGGCTACAGGCCCCATGTAAGTCCGAAAACCAGCCAGACAGTCGTTAAAACTTAAAGTTCCAAAATAATCTCCAATGACTCCATGTCTCACATACAGGGCATGCTGCTGCTAGGGGTGGACTCCCATTAAACCTTAAAGCTCCAAAATTGTTCTTATGCTTTTTTAAAAAAAACTTTTCTTCCTTTGCCTCTAAATGTCCAATTCTCTAAAAGCTTCTTGAGGCTATATCTTTTATTTAAACAAAGGCAAAATCAGAAGGGCTGGCAGCAATGACTGACTTGTGGAAGGGCAGCTATTTATATACATGAATCATTTGCAAGTCACCCATCTGTAAAATTTGTACGATGTGTATTTGATCATCATGATGTTAGGATGACAGTGAAATATTTCTTTATGTTGGCTTTCATTTATTTATTAAACAAGTGGATGATGTAAATACTCTTTAAAATTCTCGATTCAGCATTTTTTTCCCCTTTTAACCAATATTTTTAACACTCTGACATTGTAAAGGAAAACCTACATTTAAAGAAAAAAGCATGCTATAATATTAAGTAGACTCTACTAATTATTAAGAAAATTAGTCTCTGTATTCTCTGGACAGATAATTTGACAGATAATTAACACACTATGTAGCAGGCAACCTTACATTCCCTATAGATGAATTCTGTCATTCCGAAAGATCACCATAACCCCAATTTTACTTATGTGGGTTACTCCATACACTCTTCCTAGTTTCATAAATTTGATGGATTCTTTCCTTCTTGCACAAATGAGAAGAATATCCTTCATGACATTTATTTCAATGAAACTGGGAAGGAACTAATATTGATTGCTTCTGTAAGGATCATCTGTAACCTCACCCTTTAAATTTGATTTTTGATAATATTGATAAAATTAATCCAATATCCCAATGTAGCACTGATATCCTAAGGGACGCAGGATGATACAGTAGATAAAACAATCACTGTGAGTTAGATCTGTAGCTCCAGACCTCCTACCAACTATGACCTGGTGCCTGTCCCTTAACTGGTGGTAACTGAGCAATAAAGTATAAAGATTAGGAGTGTACTCTTTGCAGTCAGACAAGCATAAGCAAGAGGACTTGCTGCCTGTCTAAATCATAGGTTCTTTACCTAGAAAATAAGAAGATAAGCTCAAAATGCTGTTTTGCTGTGATAACTAAATGAAAGAATGTATGAAATGCTTTTAGCATAGTGGCTGGTGCACAGGAAGAATGTTAATCATTATCAAGCCTTCCACTTAGGCAGCTTGCTATCTCTCCTCTACAGCTCCAAAGATGAACGTTATAAAATAGTAAGATGAATCACTGAGATTTAAAATATTTTGAATAATGGTGAGATTATATTGGTATAACTGAATTACCCCTCAGTATGTCTACTTTGAAGACACGACACTCATTTGAATATATGAGACTCAGTACATTTGTTAGGAAATAAATGTCTTGTTATTTTATGGCAAATTTGCAAAATATCTCATTGGAGTGAACTCTGGAAGAAACACCTCTGAATATTACAAATTACTTTCCAGAAGTAGTTTTAGAATCCTCAATATCCTGTACGTGATTTTTAATACTGGATAATAAAAATGATCACAAAATAATAAATATAGAATCCTTGCAGGATAATGGAAACTTTAAAACATCCACCATACGTTACTCAATTTTAGCAAATTAACTGAGATAAAATGTGAGAATTAGTGCAGAGAGAAAAAAATGTATGGAAATAATTTAAAATGATTCATAGGGAGCCTTAAGGTTATTTTTAAATACCTTACTGGATACTCAGAGAAAAATCAGGTAGAGCATATTAAGAATGGCAATGCAAGGCAAGATAAGGAAAACTGAAAACCATAGGAAAATAGGCTATTTTATTAACAAAAGAAAGACTGTCGAAGCAAAGGGAAAAGAACAACTATCACCTATGGCAGCTCAATTATGAGAACACTCCTCTCAAGTAAACATTTTGATCTAAATTTCAATAATTACCTTAAAGGCACTCTAAAACTAGGAATTAAATACATGACAACTGACCAATTGCAGAAATACTGCAATCACTTGAAAATCCCCAGAAAGCCACAGTTATTAATTGAAATAAAATGTCAGACGTTTCATAACCTGACTGAATATAAAAATTCCTAGTGATGCTTGTCAAAATTACCTCTGTTCTCCACTTCAGACTGACTGATCAGAATATCTAGGGGAGAACCAGGAATCTGTATTTTTAGCGAGATTCTCTCCAACATAATTTTTTTTATCGCCTTTCATCCACCTTTTTTTGGGGGCAACCCTAGCTAGTATAAAAATGAGATTTCAAAATACAAAGAAATATGTATCTTTTTAAAAAATCCATCGCAACTAATGATTAGTTCTCACCATGGAGATGTACGGAAACATACCAGTACATGTTACTGTACACACAAGTAAAATATACTGAATATATGTGAAATATCTGGGAGTACTGTGGAAAATACAGATTCCTGAGATGTATGGGGTGAGGATAATGTATATACAGGTCATAACTGGTCTCTTTCTCCCAATCTTTTCTCTGAGGAAATACCACAAACAAGATGGCCTCTCTAGGTATGTCCAGATGGTGCATTTGAAAATCCTGGTTCTCCTCAGGCCTCCCAGGGAAAGAGTAGGTTCAAGATTTCATTCTCTTTGGAAATCTTCTGAAGGACTCTGCCTTTCAAGGTCACTGAACACTCTAAGAGACACTGCATAGTCTGCTAGCTGGGTGTGGTTCTGGGAGGGCCTGATGACTCAGTGGAAATGGAAGTGTTTCTCAACCTTGGAAAGAGAGAGCATGTGGATTTAACTATTCCTAGTACTTTCAGTTGGGAGAGGGCTGCTCTTGTCTCCGGGTAAGGGAGAGGAGCAGGGACATGCCTTGTATTTCCAAAGAAAGTGCTTCTTGCTGATTTATTCACCTTACACAATTATGGAGTGAAAAAAGACTACTTTCTAAGACTGTCCCCAGAAACTGTGGGCAGATCTGAAGTATGACCCAATATTTTCATATATTTTTAAATTTTTATTGTTTTTATTTCCTTATTTTTTGAGACAGATTCTCCCTCTGTCACCCAGGCTGGAGTGCAGCGGTGCGATATGGGCTCACTGCAAGCTCCGCCTCCTGGGTTCACCCCATTCTCCTGCCTCAGTCTCCTGAGTAGCTGGGACTACAGGCACCTGCCACCATGCCTGGCTAATGTTTTGTATTTTTTGAAATAGAGATGGGTTTTCACCGTGTTAGCCAGGAAGGTCTCGATCTCCTGACCTTGAGATCCACCTCCCTCGGCCTCCCAAAGTGCTGGGATTACAGGCGTGAGCTACTGCTCCCACCTATTTTTATTTTTTTTTTAAGCATTGTCGATTATCCTGATACAAGGGTTTGGGGATCACGTTATTGAGTGCTGGCCTACTAGATGCAATTTAGGCAGACATCTATAATCTTTTGAGAATTTTTTTTCAAATTAAATATTATAATTTAAAAATGTTTTATTGCTAAATGATGCTAATGATTATCTTAGTCTTCAATGAGTTATAATCTTTAGCCATAACAAAACATTATTATTCGAACATAATTTCAATTTATATGATTTCAATCTGTGGAAGAATATTGTTTTGTCATGAGTAGTGAGATACCTTAGATACGGGAAGCTATGTGTTGACAAAACGACATAGTCTTTAGGGATCGAGGTAGGGCTGGCATTTGTTATTTTGTAGAGTTTTTCCGTGTGTGTGAGTGACGGAGTCTCACTCTTGTCTCCAGGCTGGAGTGCAGTGGCACTATCTCAGCTCACTGCAACTTCCGCCTCTCGGATTCAAGCAATTTTCCTGCCTCAGCCTCCCGAGTACCTGTGACTACAGGCGCGGGCCACCACACCCAGCTAATTTTTGTGTTTTTAGTAGAGATGGGGTTTCACCATGTTGGCCAGGATGGTCTCGATCTCCTGACCTTGTGATCTGCCCGCCTCGGCCTCCCAAAGTGCTGGGATTACAGACATGAACCACAGTGCCTGGCCTTGTAAAGTATCTTAACATGAGAAAGGTTGAATAAAATTCCCAACATCTCAGGCGATAATAAGCTCTACTGGGTAGTGAGTGAAACGTCAAGCTGGTAAATACCATTTGCATGGAGATATCATAAGGCTGTGTGGGTGGTATTATGAAAGTGGCAGATGAATTTCAATATGGACAAGCATAAGGAAATGCTTTTAGAATAAAATCTAAACTATGCTTATTATATGATAGGCTTTATTCCAGTTTATTGTAAGTAACTAACTTCATGATCTTTGACAAATCGTTTGCATTCTTGCAGACAGAGCTAGGAGTTATGAGGGTACTTCATGAAGACAGAATAGAAAGAAAAAAAAAGAGTCAGAAAATTGTGGACAAGGCTTGGAGTGAAAAATTATTCAAGGCAAGTGATGGAATATAAAGCTCCTCCCAATGTTACTGCCCGTCCATCCCCTTTGTCTCTCTATTAAAATATCAATTCTAGACAGTGGAGTTTACATTTATACAATAAACAACAACAGCAATAACAAAAACTACAATAATACCAATAGTCTAGAAAAGTAGTTTTCGATTACAATACCCCTGCCTCCCCGACACACACAAGTAAAATGCTATGGGAATTATAGGATAAGTACTGTGTTAATAGTTAACCTTTACTAAAGTTTACTAAGTAACACACACTCTTCTAAGTGCTTTGCATGTATCCATGTATTTAATCCTCACAGGAACCCTATCAGATAAGTACCAATATTATCCCCATGTTCAGATGAATACACTGAGGCATAAATAGGTTAAGTCTCTTGTCTAAGATTAAGTAGGTAATAAATTAAACTCAAGTTTGTGACCAATGTATTTTAAACCAAATTAGGCAAATAGTTTCTAGTTTAAATTTCCGTAATGATGCCACTCTCATGAAGTTGCATTCCGTAAGTGACATTAACAATTAGTTTTACAGTGCTATATACTTATGGCCTCACTTCTTTGCTACAATCTAGAATATGGCAATATATTTTTTGTTTGTTTGTTTTTGACAGTGTGTTTTGGATAGGAATACTATTTACCTTAAGTGAGCTACAGAAAGAAGGAGCTCAAAGCCACTGATATGGGTGACAGGTAAAGGAGTGTTGGAATTAGAAGTGGAAAGAAAGGAATGGATGAGAATGACATTGCAGATGTAGAATCCAGAGGGTTTGCAGAATCTATGGCATATGCGATCATGAGATTAGGAGGAGTCTAATTGACACAGAAATGTTTATGTTTGATGTCTAGGAGAAAGGTAATGTAATTCATAGCACAAATGTCAGCCGGAGAAGTTAGTTTGTGGGATATTCTAAATTAGAAACAGAAACAGAAGTATTCACTAAAGAAAAAAATATTTTAAAATATCATGGGGGTCAGGAGCGGAGTTTTGAAAGAACCCCTACATTTAAGAAGATAAGCCTCCTTAAATTCTTCATGGAATAAAGGCCAAGTACAAATAAGACACAGTGGGTGGACAGACATATAGATGGGTAAGTGGAATGACTGATTTAGGGGGTAGATTGAGAAGAGACAGTGAAAGGTACAAATGGAACAGTCTGGGAGAACAAACTGCCAGGAAAGATGAAAAGAAAATATTTGCAGATTTGTACATGGACTTCAAAGCGGTCAGAATAATGATGGCGGAGAGAAATGCTGATACATGTGGTTAAAAGAAACCTGACTAGTTTAGAGAAAATTCTATGAGTTGTATGATGAGGCCCCATACCCAATTAGAGATGATTAAATGGAAGAGGAGGAGTAGCAGCAACAGAAGCATTAAGAGTCGAGTAGTTTCTCAAGAAATCTGAATATTAAAAATAGTCAGATAAACATAACTGAATATACCTTTGTCACCACTGCAAAAGTCAACTCAAAGTTCACATTCCTTTCATTCATGGTTACAATGCCAGTTATCAAAAGTTTTTGTCTTTCAGAAATTTATTTCTGAATTACAATGACAGGCAATCACATAGGAAATCAAGAAAAAGACTAAGTTAGATATATATTTAGCATATTCATCTTGTTATTTGTTAGCACGTATTAAGTAATTCTCCCAAGGTTTCAAGACAAATTAAGGGAATTAATAAAATGCTACACATTGTTTTATCTGATAAAAGGTTATCTTTATAGGCAGAAATTCAAGCTGTTTTTAAGTATGCTTAGGAAGAAACTGGATTGTATAGAATGACTGATTGCCAAGGACAAGTGAGCAAATGAAGTATTCATCTTATCCAAAAATCATCCAAAATTTTTTGATGTTTTAATTTAAATTTTTATATCAAGATTATGAGCTTTCCAGAAAGACACATAGAAAAAAAAAAAAAGATTAATGAAAGCCAAAATTTCTGTATTCCCGCAGAGTTTGATATAAACTTTTTATATTATTCAGCTTCCTTAGCACAGATAAACGTATCCAAATAGTAATGTTCTTGTCAAAACTTTCCCAGTCCCCTTGGAATTATCCACAATTGAAAATTCTGAACCAAGATTAGAAGAAAAAGTCTTCTGGATTTAAGGTAGAACATTCAATACCCAAGGAGTGGCACTTAGAAGGGAAAATGAAAAAAAAAAAAAAAAGAATATCCAAAGCTATTCCAATTGCCATATTCCTTTATGATAAACAGACTAATCAGGAAATAACAGTGGCTTTGCGACATTCCATTGTTGAATACTAAACTAAATCTCAGGGATCAGAGAGGACAACACGAGATCCATTCTGTCTGTGCTTTGGCTCTGACAAAGCAGAGAACATTCACTGAGCCTATGTTACGGTGGTCGCCCCTGAGGGCAGATCCACTCTCCCTGTGGAGTCGCTAGTGGAGAATCCATTCCCTTGCCTTTTCTAGGTTCTAAAGCTGCATTTTCTTGCTCACGGCCCATTTCTGAACCTTCAAAGTGCATCATTCCAATCTCTGCTTCCGTCACCAGTCATCACATTGCCTTCTCATCGGTCATCAATTCTTCTTCAGCCTCCGCCTTAAGGACACTTGTGACTACATTTAGGGCTGACCCAGATAATCTAATGTCCCTACTTCAAGATCTTCAACTTAATTACATCCATTAAGCTCCTGGACCATATAAGCTAATATTCATTTTCCAGGAATTAGGATTTGGATATCTTGAGGGCCATTATTCAGCCTATTACAGTCTTCACAGGCATACCATTTTTATATTTTTCCATTGCTCTTAGGACGTGCAGTATTCACTAGTAAATTAACGGGGTTGATTCATGGATTATGTAATTAGGTAATTCTGGTCACAATTTCCATGTTGACACAATTATTTCCTTAAAATAAACACGTTATCTACACATACATTCTCAGCTGATTAGTTTGCCTGCAATTCATTAATTAAAAATGAAAATCATAGACTCCCCACCACCAAATAGTAGATTATCTACATTGTAGCCTTTCTACATTTTGTCCCTCAACTGTGACAACTGATGAATTTCCTGATAATGAGTAATCTTTCTACATGCATTCTCAATCTATTTCCACTCACTTTCTCAAGTTACTATTTGAATTCTCTCTATGGCACTATTTAACTCCAGAGATGGATGGGAAAATGTTGCCTTAGAAATCTTGTAGGAAAAGGTCCCACATGGACTGAAAGAAAGAGGAGAAGCTTGGTTTAGTACATAGTGAATTTTGCACAGATATGTACAGCTTTGCTATATCTTTGCTTAATATAGGATATTAATATAGCAACCTCTTCTTTTTAGTTAATATTTGTTGATATTTAGTTTCCATCCTTTTTAATACTTGTACCATTTTTAAAACGGTGCTTCCCATGTAGAAAACATAAGTATAGATTAAATAAAAATAAGTTTTTAGAAAGGAATTAGAACTGTGCTGGAAACTCACATGAAAGGAAAAAATGAAGGTATAAAATTACCACATAAGACAGTGGTAGTAAGACCCTGAAGGGAGAATGGAAGCAACAGTGTTAGGCACAAGTGTTTAAGGGAGAAATGTTAGCTGTTGAGGAATTACAGCTTGGCAAAAATAGATGTGTTTAACGGGGAGTGTTCAATAAATTCTGCTGTTTTGTGGAATGCATGCGCCTCATTCATTACCCTCCAAGCCATTAATAAACATCTGTATTACTAATAAATCCTTTTGGAGTTGGACTTGTTTTTAGCACAGTAATAATGAGCATGGCCTCATCAGGATGCTGAGCAAGGACAGGCAAATCCTAGAGTACATGGTTACAGACAGAATCTGTGTCCGTTTTTATAGGAATATCCTGCCTTATATTGGATTGGAAGCTACACAAGGATAGTTGTTATGTTTGCTTCGCCCTCCATTGTATTCCCTGTACCTAACAAAATATCTGATACATAATAGGCGTGCAATACATCTTTGTGAATGCATGAGAATAATTTTTCACCATGTCAGTAAGCGAAAATGATTGTGTTGCTATGTACTTCAAATCTTCCAACTCTTCACCATCACTTTGATAATATGTTCAACAAAGCATTTCATGGTATGACACTCTGTTCCTTCATATTGACTTGCATTGTAGTTATTCTGGCTGAAGTGCAATTTTATTACAGTCTGTGTATCCTATACTTGTACTTGATGGATAGTCAAATATCCTCTCTTTATTTAGTCACCTAATGCCAAATTACCTTCAAAATTAAATTCAGATATTACCTCTTCCAGGAAGCATTCTCTTATGTGTCATCTGGGTTGGGTGTTTCTATTAGGGGTTACCAAAATAACATATATCTATCAGTCTATCATAGCATTTTGTACAGTAATAATCTGTCTTTCTCATTAGTCCACAAGCCCCTCTAAAGCCCCTTCCCACCACAGATACATATTCATATATATGTCACCCAATGCAAAACGGAAACAACATATTTACTGAATAAATAACAATAAATAACAGAAAGTCAACTTTTTTTTGTTCAACATTAGGATATTTGAATTTATGTAAGTATTAGATGGAATTCCTTTCTGTAAGCAAATGTGCTAGGGCTGTGAAAATTATCTATACTCACTACCATCTATGTTCCCGATACTTCCGGTGTGCTAGTTCAACGTATCTTGACCAGATGTTTTACTCCTACAAGCGCTACTGCAACCAAGTTCGTGTACGTGCTACCAGTTTCACAAAGTTGCAACTTGAGGGCAATCTCAAAGAACAAGAGAGTTAAGTGCTAACAGAATTACCCTCTGGGAATGGGAGATGAACGTCTATCAATACACCCTCCAAGGTGACCATTCTGAGTGCATTCTGTAAGGCTCTGGTCCTGTGGGCTCAAGCTCAAGCTGCCTGTAAGTGGTCATCTCCGTAATGCCTCTCTCCTCTGGCTTCACCGATCAACCCCATCCCATCTCTCAATCCTGCTCTCTGGGGATAAATTTGAAATAAACTACCTACAAGCAATTTTTGATGTCAGCTTTGCTTTAGGGCAACCAAAGCTAAGATAATACATTTTATAATAGAGAGTTATTAAGTAAAATTCAATTTGTACTTGAAAGGAAAAATAATGCCTATGCATATATCCTTTATTATTTTTAGAAAGATCTACCTTTTTTCAGAGAAGTGTAAAAACACAATGTTCTTGAAATGATTTTTTTTAGCAAACTCTATAGTCACAGCAGATTAAACATAATTTTTATATTCAAACCCCTACAGAGACATTTGCCACGTTTGCAGAAACATTCATTGTGACACCTATCTCTGCACTGAGAGGTTTGTAAAATCCAGCAGGAATTTCAGCTGACCGTGGTGCAATATATATTCTATTTTTATTTTCAGAACAAGTGTTTAATATGTGCCATCTACTTAAGAAAACATTCAGGAATATGTCCTTCTTATGAACGTACTTTTCAATTATATTTTTTGAAGACAGATGAAATAGTGATATGAAAGTTTCTGAATAAAAATAATTCCATTCTAATCTATAACTTCCTTAATTTTATGTTTCAATTTTTTTCACATTATCTTAGTATGAATCTTGTAATCACTCTATAAGCACAAGAATTTTCAACAGTAACTATTAACTTAGAATTGCATATATGTGTGTATATATGTGTGTGTGAATAGACATATATATATACACATACACACACACACACACATATCTGAGAATTTTGCAAGTTGGTGTGAGTTCCCCTGATGGTGTGAGATGTGTGGGGGTCATAGCTGAATGCGGTGTGTGGATGACCAGGTTCTGCTTTGGTGTGAGGACAGAAAGCTGGCTGTCAGGCTGCTGGCATATGAATACTAGAATACAAATTTTTCACTAGAGTACCACCATTGACATTAAAAACGTTAGCTTTCCATGGAAAGCTCATTCATATTATTAAGAGATGAGTCTTTGGACTTTTTGCATATAGAGACAGAGAAGGAAAAGGTGTCTAACATTTTATTGAAATAGTTGTTCAATGTCTATGTCTTCAGTCTCCTTTATTGAGTCCCATTTCTTACATCTGTTCTTCGTGCTAACTTTGATTTCAGAATGTCTTCAAGCTTCCATTGGGCATATGGTCCTCGACCCTTTCTTTAGACTCCTTATACTTTATTCTATATTTTAGTTTTCTCCACTTCTTTAATACGTTAACTCAATCCTTCCTTATTCTTTCAGAAATATATTGAGATGTCTCACTTGGTGATGCTCTTCCTCTCCTTCAGCATTCTCATTGAAAATATAGATTTATTTTTGTAGGGTATAAGAAGGGTGACAGGTAGCAAATGCATGCATCCAATCCACCCTGTTGAGCTACATGTCCACTTCTTATTGAGACCCTTATTTCCCTTGGCTTCCTTGACATCATATTCAACTGCTTTGTTTTTTGTTTTTTTGAGACAGAATCTCGCTCTGTTGCCCGGGCTGGAGTGCAGTGGTGTGATCTCGGCTCAGTGCAGCCTCCTTCTCCCGGGTTCCAGTGATTCTCCTGTCTCAGCCTCCCAGGTAGCTGGGACTATAGGCACGCACCACCACACCTGGCTAATTTTTGTAGTTTTTCAGTAGAGACAGGGTTTCGCCATATTGGCCAGCGTGGTCTCAAACTCCTGATCTGAGGTGATCTGCCTGCTACGGCCTCCCAAAATGCTAGGATTACAGGCATGAGCCACCGTGCCTGGCCTATTCTACTGTTTTTCCTATTATCTTATTATCTCTCTACCTTCTCCTCATTATATTTTGTGGGATTTTCATTATTTACCCTCCTAATGTAATGTAGATTAGTCAAGGCTTGACCTTAAGCTCACTTCTCTTCTCATTTCATACTCTCTCCCCATGCTTTCTTAACCACACCAATGTCTTCATTACGATTTTCACTGTAGTGACTCATGTTCATATCTGAACACTGTTATCCAAAATATTAATTGTTTTTGTGCAGCAGAACTTTAAGAAACACTACATCCAAATTATATTACATTCTTATTAATGGTATTAGCCTTATTTTTCTTTAGGTTATATTTAATTCAAAGTTTCAGTTACTGTGAAAAACACATCCAGTATAGTATACATGTCTAGAAAGTGGCTTAAAAACCTGGAAAAATATCACATTAAATGATAATTATATAGTAATAATCTGTAGATATTTATTGATTTTCCAGCTTATAGAGTTAGTCTAAGAAGAAGTATAGAATATATGATTGTATTTGCCGGACAGAATTGCCAAAATATAAGTAGAAGAAAAAAGAACATAAAAGTAGCTTAGGAAAGATGAAGGAAAAAGTAGGAATAAAGTTATCCTCATTTCATGACATAAAATTATTCCATGACATAAAATTAAGTCATTTCATGATTCTTGAATTAAAGATTCAAGAGTTAAAAGGATAGTAGAAATTTTAGTATATTATTAAAGTTTAAAAGATAAGCAACAGTAAACTTAAAAATGCATATTAAACTAGACGAAGGAAGAAACTTATGCATACTTATCAAATGAAGGAATAAACAGTTATTGTTTAAGCTTAATTAACCAAAATGCATAGACATTTTCTAGCATTTTATGAGAACGTTATGGAATAACAACAGCATAAAAGGGAAGTTAGAAGTTTGGCTCTCCAGAGTGAGATTTAATGTCAGGGAGAGGTGAGTAGGATTTTCTGGGGTTTTTTTTGTTTTGTTTTTCTATGTCACTACATTCATTCAATATGGATGTGTTACTTTGACTTAAAACAAATGGACAAACAAAAGCCAAGAAAGCAATAGCCTTAGGTAAGTTATAGAAAAAAAAATGTAAATTTTGTAGCTTCTCTGGTAAAAAATAAGACTGTTACTGAATGATGTAATGGAAATTTAGCAGATGCTTACCACCTGTTTTTTTGTTAAATGTTAACCTTAAAATAAGTTTTATTTTATTGATTTATACTTGCTTTATTGAGCCTTCTATATAGTACTTCTCAAATAATGACTTTTTGAAAATACAGACATTTGTAAAAGAAAAAAGTGTCAACAATGTCAACTGCTGCAGTCACTTCAATTAATATAATGACCAAAACAGTATTGGTTTACTGACATAGCATTTTGTTATATAAGAAGCAACGACTTACAGAGTAATTTTCTGAAAGGCCAGAGGGAATGATTCTCAATAGCACAGGAAGGAGGAATTGGTTGTAATAGGAGGATGGAGAGTATACTATCTCTATTGAAATAGGATGGGAGATAACAATGCAGATGGAGATGCAGTTACATTTAAATTTTATTAGTAGAAAGATGATTTAATAAGGTACATAGTTTTTGTGAAGCAGCGGTCGTGAGGCAATCCAGTCTAAGGAAAGCAGAGAAGTTTCCAAAAATTTGGGGTGTGGGGGGGAGTAGCAAATTAAGCCATCCACAGAAACTTGGTGGGATTGAATGGCAATGTTGATAGCCCACTTGAAACTGATGATCATGAAACCCTGGTGGGTGTAAACTTTTCAGATAGCTTTCAGAATCTCAAGGCAATCACAAAGTAGAATATAATTGAGCTCATTGGAGTTGGGGTTTTGCCAAACAAGGGCAACAGAAGACACAGAGACAAAGTGATTTAAATATCAGCAAATGATTATTCCTGAAATGTTTGCCCATGGAAGGTAGAAGGTAAATTTAAATGATATATCTGGGCCATGAAACAAAAGTGCAAGACTCTTCCACATGGACATTGACTTACACATGTGCTACTCTCCCTTGTGACGGGCAGGCAATGTATAGAAAGAGGTCTCTGGTGTGAAAAGAAGGTGGAAGAGCCTCCTCAAGCTCAGGTACTATTCAAATATAAAGTATTACTATACAGATGGATAGTGAAAATGGAATTAATTGTTAGCCAAAAAAAGTTACACTTTTAAGATAAGAATGCATTCATTTCTTAAGAAATCAGAGAGAAAAGGGCTCAGAAGTTTTGGAGAAATGGCTTACAGAAAATTAATTCAAGACTTTTAATTAGATAAACTGTAAAACTGCATTTCTTTTTTATTTTCAATCTGCAGACCCTCTTACATAATCTTGTAGTTGGCATAATATATACACATTATTCCACAGTGATGTAATACACAATGACGACTTTTAAATCTCTTTAGGTAGCCCAGCTCTCTCTTACGGGTATTAGGAACAGATATCTGATTACCTATTGCCAATTTCCTCATGGATTTCCCATGCACCCTGTATCTCATATTCAAAACTGAATTCCTCATTTTTATCTGCTTCTGTATTTCTTCAGCTGTGTTCTTTTCTGGTGAAGAGAATCATCGCCCATTCAAGGAACTATGCTAAAGCCTTGAAATTGTTGTATATGCTAGCTGCCTCCTACTCCAAAGCCTGTAATTCATTAATTATCAAACGCTGGTAATCCTACCTTCTTAATATCCCAATTATGTTTCCTGTCCTCCAGTGCTACCATCACTGCTTTTGTTCAGTCATTTATCACCTCTTGGCTGATTAGTTTTAGTAGCCCGTGAATTGGTTTCCAAGTCACCATTTTTTTTCTACCTGGTTCTCCATGCCATTACTTAACTGTGAGGCCTTTACCAATTTTCATCATTTCCTTAATACTGGCTTTCTCTTCTTTAAAATGAATATTACATTTTTACCCTTTACTTGATAGAGTTGTTACTATTATATATATATGTGTGTGTGTGTATATATATATATAAAATACTGTGTATCTCTATGTATGTATGTATGTATAATACATACTTCATAATTCATGAAGTTTCATAGACTGTGTTGTTTACATACACATATTTAAATGTTTACATACTTATATATAAATGTATTTATACACACACACATATATAAACAACAAAGTGTATAATAAACTAAGTGGTAAGCAAAAATCTTGTGATACAGCTCTGGTCATACATTCCAGCAGCATATATTCTAAAAACAAACATATGAAAAAACAGCACTTAAATAGATTATTTTTTAAGCTTCACAATCAATCAGGTTTCTCAAGCTTACTCCTTAATAACAGCTTCGCAGATATTTTTTTACTGCATGACAGAGCAAACTGCACATCATATATCAATGATAATATGATGCTTGACTTCTTTAATGCAACGCTTAACTGTAAATGTCTGTAAATACAAATGAGGTGTTTAAATTTGAAGATACTTTGGATAGATGGCAATACCTATAATTATAGAGTCATCACTTCTGCCTGATTTGCACTTAAAAGTTAAAGTTCCAACTGCTCCTATTATTAGAAAAGTAATAATAACAATTATAACTATACCATGAAGTATTAAAACCTGAACATTCAATTTGAAGGCAGCTAAAATAAAAATGTAATGAAAAGTGGATCCATAAAATGCTTTCAATTCATACACATATGCTATATAGAGGCACTCAAGAGCAAAGGAAAGAACTGTGGAGTCCTTATTATGGTTCTTTTTTTCAGATTCTTTCTCGCTTTCTGGCATTAGAGTAGCATTATGGTGAGTATTTCTCATCCATAGATCATCACTTTCTTATGTCAAAATTTTTCTTCTAAGGTATGTATAAACATGGCCTAAAAATGTAGTTTCTAAATACGGCAAATGTCTTTTTATTTTATTTGTAAGTTCCAGTTCTTAAAGAAAAACACACACATTAATACATCTGTATTTTCCAAATTAGAGTTGGCTGACCTTTTTAATGGGCCAAGCAACTTACCATCATTACGTAGAGTGAGTGGCGTTGGAGGACTAAGAACTCTAGCATTCGTCACTGTGTTTTTCACCAGACAAATATAGCTGCCAACATCTGATGTTTGGACTTTAGAAATATAAAGGTTGCCTGTCTCCTGGGAAATGAACCGCCGGCTGTCTTCCGCCACAAAGGAAGGGAACTCATTAAATACCCAGCTATAGATGATCTCTGAAAATACACAAAATTTGGTCAATGAAAGACTTGGATTTTTTCATTAACAGAAAAAGTTCAATCAACAAAGCCTGAGATATATTGCAAGCTCACACATATTTGACCCGTGGAGGTATATAATTTAGTATTTTATATTCAAAGGATTATTGTTAATGACTACGGTGAGATCTGAAATATTTTTTAGGATGTCTGAACTTGACTCATTTAGTTATTCTTTCAATTCCAATGTGTATTGAACATGTTTTAGGTACTCAGAACTATGATAACCTGAAAACAGAAAGAGAAGAGACAATTCCCCATTCTCAAAGATCAATTTAATGAAGAAAATTTACCCAAACCTATGAAACAATGTAGAATAAGAAAATGGAGATACAGACCTTATTGTAAAGAAGGTATGAGATGGGGCACTTAAGCAATAAAACTTATCAAAGAAAGGCAAACTACATGTCTTCTGTCCAAATGTTCTCCTCTACACACATCCCATTTTGTAACTTAGTTTAATTTCTAAATTAAGCTTAAGTTCACTGGGACTTTCAGAGACAGTATCATTAAGTTCTGACTCTACTACTTAGTGATGGTCTAAATTGAGCCAGTATTTAACTAACTTTTTGAGGTTCATTTTTAAAATTCATATAGTTAGAATAATATTACGTACTTCATAAGCGTCAAACAAGACAATGCACCTAAGAGCTTAATGAATAATATGCATTCATAAAACATGAAAAGT
Organism: Mandrillus leucophaeus; assembly: GCF_000951045.1. NCBI lineage: Eukaryota > Metazoa > Chordata > Mammalia > Primates > Cercopithecidae > Mandrillus > Mandrillus leucophaeus. Next base: position 1,688,191 of record NW_012105675.1, on the reverse strand, counting down.
AACATTTCTGTTATCATCCCACCCTAACCAAAAATTACCACGTTAGGAGCTCCTTCTACGTGCACCATTTAAATATAAGAAAAACAGTAAAGAGGATATAAAACAAGTCTGAAGGAATAGTGGATACTTAAATATTTTCAGGTCTGTTTTCAACAGAAGAATTCCAATGATGAGATGAACATTGATTCTAAGCAAGATTTTGCTAATATTTATTATTAAAAAAAATTATATAGGCTGGGTGCCGTGGCTCACGCCTGTAATCCTAGCACTTTGGGAGGCCGAGGCGGGCGGATCACGAGGTCAGGAGATTGAGATTATCCTGGTTAACAAGGTGAAACCCTGTCTCTACTAAAAATACAGAAAAAATTAGCTGGGTGTTGTGGCGGGCACCTGTAGTCCCAGCCACTCAGGAGGCTGAGTCAGGAGAACGGCATGAACTCGAGAGGTGGAGCTTGCAGTGAGCTGAGATCACACCACTGCACTTCAGCCAGGGTGACAGAGTGAGATACCAACTCAAAATAAATAAATAAATAAATAAATAAATAAATAAATAAATAAATAAAATTATATGTTATAGTTCTAGCAGAAGCCTGAGAATTTTGAAATATTATATTGCATTAATGTGTAATTACAATATACAGATACAAAATCAAATATTTTAACAATTGTTTTATAAAGAAAAGCATTTTTTACAGTTACAGACACCCAGTTGGCAGCCTTCAGTACATTTAATATTTTATTAACAATTTATTTAAAATATCCACATTACTTTACTCGAAGGAACTCCCTAAAGTATAACTGAAATACTTCCACTTGTTCTCATAGAGCTCAACTAGACTCTAAATTCAAGGCTTTCTCACATTTAACAATATGAATTCCTTTAATTGCTATAATGAAAGTGTTACTTGTCATTCACACCTAATTCATATATTTTAATATGTATTTATTTTATATTACATTTTACTAAAATCTTTTTTTTTATTATTTTACTAAAATCTAATATAAAATAAGGGTTTTCTTAGTTTTTGGTTTATATTACTTAAAGTTTCAGAAAAATGAAAGCAACTAACAATTACAGGTAATCATTCATTAAATTCAAAAATACTGTTTCTGTTATACTGATATTTGTTGAATTAATGTTTAGTAATTTTAGACTAGGAGAAAAATATTTACACAAAATTGGCATTTTCTCAGATTTTACAGATGGGTAAGTATTTGGAGACTCAAAAATGCTTACTTAGTTCTTCAAATAAGTTTTCAGTTTCATGTAGTGAAGCTAATAATTCCAAAAAGTATAAAAAGTAGAAATACTACACAATAGAAGAGCTGACAACCTGAGTTTGCAGTGGATTATCTGCCAGTGCCAAAAATGAAAATATTGAACTGAGCTAAACACCTTTTAACATTCCTCTTTACTTTCTCCTATAAGGTTTTCCATTATCTATTCACATTTATTTAATACTGTCTTCAAAGTAATCATAAAAAGTCTATAATTAACTTTAGTGTTATACTGTAATCTGAGAACTATAAAATATTTCAGGGAAATAGTAAAGTATAGTTGGCTCTGGTGCCACAGTCTTTAGCTTCATATGTCACTTTCTTCCATACCAACTGCGCCTGGCCCTTAAAAATAATTGAATGCATGCTTATCTATTAAGCGGTAAAAATTTAGTAGTAGTGGCATTCATTTCAGAAGATACTGATATTAGGTGGTCAACTATGATTTTCCCATTTTTTAAGGCTCTTTTTTTCTAATGGTATGATGATCTAAAGCAACTAAAATGTTTTAGAAGTTCTCGGTGTGATTCTTCAGTGAGTAATCTCTATATCAGCAGACAATGACTACTTTGAGATATCCTGTGCATCTACGTTATGAAAGTCTTCCTCGGGAATGCTTTTGCACAAATCCTACTTAAGATCAATTTTTCCCCCATTTTTCTATGTAGTTTGCTTTATTATTATACTTTAAGTTCTGGGAAACATGTACAGAACATTCAGGTGTGTTACACAGGTATACAAAATGGTGTTGGGAAAACTGGCTGGCCACATGCAGAAAGCTCAAACTGGACCCCTTCCTTACACCTTATTAAAACATTAACTCAACATGGATTAAAGACGTAAATGTAAGACCTAAAGCCATAAAAACCCCTAGAAGAAAACCTAGGCAATATCATCCAGGACATAAGCATGGGCAAAGACTTCATGACTCACCAAAAGCAATTGCAACAGAAGGATCAATGTTTATGCTAAATTTCAATCAGGTATTTTTGATACTATATGGTAATATACATTTGGGACACAAATCCATGTGCGGCATAGGCTTTTGGCTTCTCATTGGAGAATTTTTGTCTTCTACTCTGAACCAACAAGTCATTCCATCTGGGGTCTGACTTGGTCAGACATTGTTATTCAACTTCCATTCTCAAGCAGACCCAAGGACTTGTTCTTTGCCCTGGCATGATCATTCATCCTTTAACTTTTAGACTTTAGGGTCTACTTCTCTAACATGTGAAAAATGTACCTTGCTTCCAAGATCTCCTCAGGGTTAACATCACAGAGTATGCTTTGGATTTCAGTTCTTATTTGTTTCTGATACTTGGGGATTTCCTTTTCTTTCTTGTGAGATCAGCTACATATTGAAATTATCTTTGCTTTATTTCAGTCATCATTTCTAAATTTTGGTAGTGAGAACATTTCCAGGTCAGCTGTCTCCCTCCCTAATTGAACGTTCAGATTTTATGGATTCAAGTATTGCAGACTTTCTATGCAACTGCTGCAATTGATTCAGCGTCAATAAACACAGGACCTTTTCTTTGCTCCCCTGACAAATAAGATGATTATTTAAGTGATATATTTCCACAACTACAGAGTGCATAAAAACAGGAGTACACATGTGGGCAATGATGCTCATTTCTCTTAACAGAAGTGCCATTAACAACAACAACAAAAAAAAGTTTGAAAAAGGGGAATGAAACTGCATACTGGACCCTCAGAAGTCTTTGAAAACAATTTCAGTGAGTAATCACATGTGATTCAACATTCTTTAATATAACTACGTGTTGGGAAATAACCATTCTTTTTTCTAATAATGTGTGTACACATCAGAGGCTTTGGGCCAAAGAATTCGGAGAGAACACAATGGATATAGCATCTGAGTTGTTCAATGACCCAATTAATAATGCAACTCTCCCTGGGAGTCTATTTTCTTTATCCCTATAAGTACAGAAAGAAAAAGAACTTAAAAATCAGAAGCTTCCCTATCTCTATAAAATGCTCAACTTTATGGTAAGATTCTCAGTCAACAGGTCTTATTTATCAAAATCACTAATTGTTTTTGTTATTTCTATAATATGAGATTTAATGTTTTATCTGCCAAAAATCATAACTTCTTTATTATTAAAATATAACATTTATTCAGGCACAGCAGCCTATGCCTGTAATCCCTGCTCTACGGGAGGCTGAGGTGAGAGGATAGCTTGAGACCAGGAGTTCAAAGTTGCCATAAGCTGTGACTGTGCTGCTGTGCTCCAGCCTGGATGATGGAGTTAGACCCCAAATCAAATAAATAAAAGATATGTAACTTTTAGTTTATTTTTTAAATAGTTCAAGTTTTTCATTTATTTATTTTCTGTATCTTGTATTAATTTTTACTGATGCTTCCTGGTAGAGTATATGTCAGGAGGATTTTAATATTTACAAATTGTCTTTTAATCATATTTATTTTCAGAATTCTACCATCCATTATGACTCATCTCCTCTCTTTCATGGTGACTTAATTGAAGATAATTAAATAGGATAACTTAGTAAGTTCCTGGAGAAAAATAGGGTTTTAAAAATTGTCACTACAATTATTTTCTTTTTTGAAAGTTTGTACCCAATCCTATGGCTTTGGATTCTGAATTAATGACATTATGATAGAAACTGTAGAGAACTGTCCACTTAATTATTCATTACTACTGAGCATAAGGGACAACCTGAAATTGGTGGGAAATATATTTTTCCATTGCTGATGTGTACCTTAATTGAAACAGAAAATGTCACTATTAGCCATGTCAATTACTCTTGGAAGAGCAGAGACTGAATCTACCTTCTTCATCATTATATTTTTAAAACTCAACAGGATACTTGGTGTGTAGTTGTTCCATAAATATTTGGTGAATAAATGCATAGTTGAGATAGAAATATATCTATAATCTATTTATATAAAACTCTCTAAATTTCAAGAACAAGAGTGGATTTATTTTCACATATTAAACTTCATTACAAATTTCCTAAGATCTAAATTGGCTTGTTCTGGCTTTGAGAATATGAGTCAAAGAGGATGCTTAATGTTGGCTGAAATAGAGACACTGAGTCCCTATTTGTTATAGTAATATAGACAGTTTAACAATCTGGAATGTACTGTGAATGAGCAAAAGAGAAAAGGATCATTTTTACAAAGGTACTATGAAGTGTTTTCATGATTTATTCTATTAGGTAA
>NW_012105675.1:1682384-1683661 GCF_000951045.1 Mandrillus leucophaeus | reverse complement strand
TCTTTGCTCCCCTGACAAATAAGATGATTATTTAAGTGATATATTTCCACAACTACAGAGTGCATAAAAACAGGAGTACACATGTGGGCAATGATGCTCATTTCTCTTAACAGAAGTGCCATTAACAACAACAACAAAAAAAGTTTGTAAAAGGGGAATGAAACTGCATACTGGACCCTCTGAAGTCTTTGAAAACAATTTCAGTGAGTAATCACATGTGATTCAACGTTATTTAATATAACTACATGTTGGGAAATAACCATTCTTTTTTCTAATAATGTGTGTACACATCAGAGGCTTTGGGCCAAAGAATTCGGAGAGAACACAATGGATATAGCATCTGAGTTGTTCAATGACCCAATTAATAATGCAACTCTCCCCGGGAGTCTATTTTCTTTATCCCTATAAGTACAGAAAGAAAAAGAACTTAAAAATCAGAAGCTTCCCTATTTCTATGAACTGCTCAACTTTATGGTAAGATTCTCAGTTAACAGGCCTTATTTACCAAAATCCCTAATTCTTTTTGTTATTTCTATAATACGAGATTTAATGTTTTATCTGCCAAAAATCATAACTTGTTCTTCATTATTAAAATATAACATTTGTTCAGGCACAGCAGCCCATGCCTGTAATCCCCACTCTATGGGAGGCGGAGGTGACAGGATAGCTTGAGACCAGGAGTTCAAAGTTGACATAAGCTGTGACTGTGCTGCTGTGCTTCAGCCTGGATGATAGAGTTAGACCCCAAATCAAAAAAATAAAAATATGTAACTTTTAGTTTATCTTTTAAATAGTTCAAGTTTTTCATTTATTTATTTTCTGTATCTGTATTAATTTTTACTCATGTTGCCTGGTAGAGTATATGTCAGGAGCATTTTAATATTTACAAATTGTCTTTTAATAATATTTATTTTCATAATTCCATCATCCATTATGACTCATCTCCTCTCTTTCATGGTGACTTAATTGAAGTGAAGATAATTAAATAGGATAATTTAGTACGTTCCCAGAGAAAAATAGGGTTTTAAAAATTGTCACTACAATTATTTTCTTTTTTGAAAGTTTGTACCCAATCCTACCGCTTTGGATTCTGAATTAATGACATTATGATAGAAACTGTAGAGAATTGTCCACTTAATTATTCATTACTACTGAGCATAAGGGACAACCTGAAATTGGTGTGAAATATATTTTTCCATTGCTGATGTGTACCTTAATTGAAACAGAAAATGTCACTATTAGCCATGTCAATTACTCTTGGAAGAGCAGAGACTGAA
>NW_012105675.1:1598127-1682149 GCF_000951045.1 Mandrillus leucophaeus | reverse complement strand
AACAATCTGGAATGTACTGTGAATGAGCAAAAGAGAAAAGGATCATTTTTACAAAGGTACTATGAAGTGTTTTCATGATTTATTCTATTAGGTAAGTTAGATGAAATCTTAGAGGTGAGGGATATTAAATTTTTAGGTAGTACAATCCCTATCAGAGGTTAATAGCCTCATGGATGACCAATTGTCTGCCTCTGATTGAGCATGCTTATTGATATTTTGTTGAGGAAGCTGATTGGCAGCTCAAGTTATTTAATGGATCATATAGAAAAATCATTTTGGCTCCTACATTTGGAGTGGGAGCTGAGGTCAAGGCAACTGGGATATCAACAAGTAGTAATGAAATATGTAAAGCACAGTTGGGGATATTATGAAAATATCAGATAGACTTGGGAAAAAATTAGCATAACAGTTTACCATGAGTCACACACTTTTCTTTCTTTCTTTTTTTTTTTTTTTTTACCTAGTTCTTCCCTTGGTCTGTGCCTCCCACTTTTCCTATCACACACAGACACGTTAGAAGTTAGCACTGTGAGTAACTAAGACCATGGACTTCAAAATCACAGAGACCAGGCATTCAAAGATGGCTGCATGACCTACCAACTACATGACCTTTGGGAAAGCTATTTAATTTTGCTAAAGCATTAATCTTCTTATCTGTAAACTAAAACTGACGGAAGAAAGGGCAGGTTAAATGAAATATTTCATGTACAGAAATAGATATAGTTATTATTATTTTAGTCATCTTCAACATCAAAGGTCTGAGGTTCAAATAGGTGAAGGAACCAGGAGAAAATTACAGCTGATTAGAGTCAGAGGGAAAATTAACATTTCTCTCCTCACTATAAGCCTATATTTTATCATTATATTAATCTTCTTTAATTATTGTAATTTAATTTTCCTAAACTTTAGTTTCAGAATTCATAAAATAGGACAGTAATGTCTATATGGTAGTAATGCTGAGGATTACACAAGCCACTTAAATGAGTGTCCAACATGCAGAAACTGCTCAATAAGGGGAGCTATTGGCTCAGGATAAACTATCTAGTATAAAGCACAGTTTTGTAGAATACAAATTCACCTTGTACCTCGTACAATTGGATTCAATTTCCATGCGCCAAAAGTTTCATCTATAAAAACACAACCAGAGACAAAGATCCTGAGAGTTACAGTAGAATAAAGCTGTCTGAGTCTTTGTTAGTACCAAGAGAAAGAATCAAGGTTTTCTTTTTCCCCTTTGAGACGGAGTCCCGCTCTGTCGCCCAGGCTGGAGTGCAGCGGTGCGATCTTGGCTCACTGAAAGCTCCGCCTACCAGATTTACGCCATTCTCCTGCCTCGGTAGCTGGGACTACAGGCGCCCATCATCACACTCGGTTTTTTGTTTTTTTTTTTTTCCCTCGATCTCCTGAACTCGTGATCCACCCGCCTCGGCTTTCCAAAATGTTGGGATTACAGGAGTGAGCCACTGTGCCCGGCCTCAGAATGAAGATATTTTAAAAGATACTGTGAAGAATGCAAAAGAGAATACCTGTTGTATGTTTTAAAAATGAAATTACTTTAAAACAAAGTAGTCTGTATCATTACATTAAATTTTAGTGATCTTGGTCGAACAAAACAAAGTAATAATTTTCTTTTTTATGCTTTGGAGACATGTATTTTCATTATGTTTGTTACCTAAACTCAAAAGAAGCAGAGTTCTTCATAATTATGTCACCAAGACAGGAAAATATTTTACGTGCATGTAATTCAAAAAACCTTTAGAAAAACATAAGATAAATAAAAGAATACGTATAATAGAAACAGTACTAAACTGACAAATCTTATGATCCACAACTTAAGCAGGTCTGAGCTAGGGAATTCCAGGTTCTAGCGTTCAAGTGATTATACCAACTGGGTGACATGAGCTATTTTTATTTTCTCTGTGGAATACTTCACAGTGTGGAGGGCATTTTTATCCCAGGAGTCCTGTGTCTAGATATAAAGGTCATTGCTAACCCTTTTCAAAAGGTAGCCTAAATTTCTTGCTTTGCTAAGGGGTTTTTAAATTACGTTGTATTGTACTGTAAGCTCTTAGCAGGTCTAGGGCCAGCATTTACTCAACAGTGTGCAAGAGTCAGTGGCACAGACTCAGATTAGGTTTCGAACTTTGCATTAAAAAGAATTCACTCCTGGCTTCCCGTAATTCATTGATAATGCCCACAAATCCCTGCCCTAATCAATAACAGACTATTTGTGCCCCCAGAATCTTGCCAGAGCATATGACCTTAATGTGCTTATCAAACTTGTGAAAATGTTAGCTTAAAAAAACATACATAGAGAGAACTACTGAAAGCCTATGGAGTCGTTCCACGGACTCCGTTCAACTTTGGACATGATGAAAGTAATCTCAGCATTTATCCTTCATTAAATCAGGACATCAGCGTGCATAACAACAACAACAACAGCAACAACAACAGTAAACACTTATTGTCTTACAGTGGGTTTATAGAAATAGAGTCAGTGAAGAGGCCTCTCAAATAGGATTCAACAAAATTTTTTCCAGGAGGAAAAATTAAGAGAAGCAAGGTAAGATGAAGGAGAAAAAAAAAATAAAGCTAACCAAGGATGTGGTCCCTGTTGGAGATTAGCTTCAGATTGATCTCACTTGGGGTTCTCAAATGCAGGCTTCACTGCAGCATTGCTAAGTGAGGCAAAAGAAGGCAAAGAGTATCAGCAAAGGCTATTTGCACCCTCTCCCCTGTATCCGTAAGTTATTAGCTGCTGGATGGGGCAGGTGGAGTGCCGTGAGGGCAGGAAGCACGATTGTCCAGGTGTGGCAACTATTCTGGAGAAGAGGAAGCAGCCAATCTTCGTACCAGCTGCTGGATGTGTGCAGGCATCGGGTGGAGAACGTCTGGATGGAGCACCAATACAATCTAGTAAATGTGTACTGCACTTAGAATATGCCATGCAATGTGTTCTATGTATATCAACTCATTTAATTCTCATAGGAATGGGTAACCATATTTTACAAATGGGAAAACTAAGATATAGAGTTGCCAATAACTTGCTTAAGAATTACTACAAAGCATCGATCTTTATTGAAAAGAGAAAAAGAAACCTGGTAAATAGTGGTTTCAAATATTTACTAGATGGAGTTTTATATACATGGGATATAATTTTGCAAATAAAAGTTTGATGTTTGAAATAGTGACTAATTAGATCAGTGTCCAGATTTCACTCACCAGTCCAGAACAAAAGCAGGCTGGTGATTATTTCTATTAACTATTAAGTCACACTGTAATTAAACCATGGTCACAATCCCATACAAGTCTTAACCATATAAAACAGTAAGAATGTGGCCTGCTGGGTAGAGACCTACTATAAAATACCAGCACGGCGTACCTGAAACACAGATGTTCATAAATGTAGAAGTTTTATTATTGCACAGTTACAAACAAGGATACTATTCCTCATCTCCGCTTATATTAGGATTTACAGAGTTGTCCAAATATTTTACCATGAAAAGTCGCACAGATAATAATTTTTAAATTAGCCTGTATTTTCTGGAATCAATGGCAGTCCACAAGATGGCAGTGCTTGATGTGTAGACAGTTTAATCTTGGACAATATTCCAAATGGAGGAACATTAAGACCTTGGTTAGCAAAATAAAGTTTTCTTCTATTCCTATGTTTTACTTAGTAAAATATTACCTTTTATCCAAAAGATAATTGTCATTTATATGTAACATGATTAAATTTTAATTTAGCTTGATGAATTAAAAGCAAAAGAAAATTCATAAGGCAGGTATTTAAAACACAACATTTTTTCACTATGAATTTTTTAAAATTTTTAACTTCTTTTGATTTCATGTTATGCAAATTTTATGGTGAAAATTTGAAGATTTACTGCAGTCTAAATATTAACAGAAACAAATGAGTTTTATAAATTATCCCCCTTATAGGTAGGTGAGTCACAGAGGACAAAACCCTCTAGAGCTGTGCATTGCCTAAATCTTCTGTGTTAAATATGGAACTTGAGTTGCTTTTGGGTTCATTTATCATATAGGTACAGCAGAGAATCTTCAGGTAAGATAAATTATTATAATGAGATTGTCTGCCCCTCAACTTATTCTTATATTCAGTGTAATTTTTCAAAAATGTTCTTTGTGCTTTTATGGCTTAACTAATGCTCATTAATCCTTCATGCAAATCTTTAATGAAGGTAATTTATTTGTCACATTGCCATGCACCATGTAGAAACAGTGGATACTGTCTATTTATCAACAGGCACTGAAATGGTTTATTTTCTGCATCAAGGGTTTGTGTCTATGGCTCACCTGTTTCAAAAAAAAAAAAAAAACACCCTAATCATAAAACACATATTTATCTCTGTTGATATGTAATCACTGTAATAAATCTTAAATTACTATTAATTCATATGCACATAACATGAAAGTTTTAGCTGAGGTTTTTTCAGTTGAGTTCTTTTTCAAAAGTAGAAAAGGCGGTATGAGTTATGCTAGTAATATGAAAAGCACAAAAACTATTAAGAATGCATTTTTCTCTCTCATTCTAAAAGGGGTTTCTCTGTAAAATCATATAGTTTTTAATTTTTATAATCATGTTTATATTTTTTATAATTTTGTTCATATCTTATAATCACATTTATAATCAGGTTTATATCATATTTATGATTAAAATATACTCATTTTCATAATCATATTAAATCGCACTTATATATTAGTTTTTATAATTATGTTTATATCTACGTTAATTTCATAATCTTGAAATTGATGTAGTCAATTTCATCAAATTATCATCAAAATATATTTGCAAAGTAGACTTCATCATAATGTCTTACTAGACCGTATTTTTTGCAAATGTATTTTGATATTTGCATAGCTGTAAAATAATAAGGTCTAGTACTAATAGGGGGTTTAAACAATTAAAGAACACATAAGAAAGAAAGTGTACCTTGGAAAAAATTGTCATAAAGTAATTGAGTGGCCATTGTTTTGAACCTAATATTCATGTTCTATCAGAGATATATGTAATACACATTCTATGGAATACATGGATGAAAGGTTTTAATGGAATGATAAATTGTTGATTCTCCCTAAGTTATTTTTCCCCTTTCTCTTTCTTTTTTGCCCAGTAGTCTTCTAGGCTTTGGTGTTCTAAACTGGCTTTCCCTTGGTCAATTCCCATACTGTCAGTCTTTATCAGTTTTTCTAATTTCAAGTTACAGTGGTGATTGACTTTTTAAAATCTAAACGTGTTCAGATTTCTTTGTTGAGTATCGATCACTCAGATGTGTTTTGTGTATTCTCCACAAGTGTGGGCTCTGTAATGTATTTTTCCCACTAAGCCTCTGTTCCTAGCTTGTGGGTTAATTAATAATTCTGGTGATTGACTCGGTGATATTTTCCCAAATCTCAAGACTAGAAACTATTATAGCTTAAATAAAAATACTATAATTTTCTGGGAACCCAGGAGAGTTATACAATATCGTAGTTGTGGAAATAGGAAAACTGTGTATCTGTAGGGATTACTGAAAATTTCAAGAATACAAACCAGTTGTTAGGTGAATAAATTTATTCACAAAACATTGATTTAGGAGATGACTGTTAAAGACAAGATTGAGAGATTTTTATTGGTGAGGATCACCCAAAGAAATTGTGACTGCACACAAACTATTAAACTGGAAATCAAGAAAAACCTGGATACTTTATGTCAAACAGTGATCAGGGTGAGAAGATAGATTTTTTTTTTTTTCAGGCTTGTACTTATGCCTTCTTTGTAGTGAAAACATAAAAAACTTGAACACTGGTGTTAGCAACACAATTTGTATCATAGTAAAGTGACATGAAATATGTATTAAGGGCCTGGATTCCTATTCCAGCTGGGACCTCTGTGGAAGAACTGAGACACGTGGGGCTCAACTCAACGAGCGTGTAAGGTAATGTGGCACCACGGAAAAAGATGACTTTATACCAATGAAAAACATGCTTGAATATTTGCCCCATCACCTAGCAGCTGTGCAGTCTTGAGCTTATTTATATGACTTCTTCAGTTCGGTTTCTTCACCTGTGAAATGATTACAGTAACACCTAGCTCATAGGATTTTGTGGGAAATTTCATAAAAAAAGTGTTAACATCATTATTTCAGGTATTTAGTAAGTATGCTCAAAATGTCATTATTATTGAAAATTCTGGCCTACACACACACACACACACACACACACGTTTTATTTTTACTGTGTTTACCTTCTATGCAGAATTATCCTAGTAGTCATTCTAAAAAATACTTCAGGAAACATAACCTCTTACCTAAAAAATACATACATATATATATAAGAGGCATTTGACTTTGCAGGACAGTCATACATCCATATTCTATTCTTGTTCCAATTTTCCATGCAAAAAGTATCAACTATGCAGAACTAAAATATCTGTAAATGTTATAGTATATGTTGCTCTGCAGTATTCCAATCTCATATCAAATTACAGGTTAGGAGTAGTTTTACTCTTTATACATGTCACATGCCTACTAATAGTCCTTAAATGGCTCTCTGATATGGAACTATTTGTTATAGAATTTAAAATCTGTGATAGTCTGGTTTGCTGTCATACCTGTACCCATCTCTTTCTTAACCATCTGATACTATCACCCACTCTTCACTATCATCAGTGCTTCATTTTAAATTGAGTGATTCTCAAATCTATGTGTCTTTCATCATGTTATTTCCCTAGACTCTAGTCTGCAATCTCACCTTCCTCTGCCCAGTTGCATGCTTGGACACAATCCAAGTACAAGTACTACTGCCTCAAACAAGGTTTTAAGAGTCGCATTACTTCCATTTATTTGTGTCCTATCTTATTCCCTTGAGCAGTGGCTTGCAGTTCTTGAAGAGGTCCTTCATGTCCCTTGTAAGTCATATTCCCAGGTATGTTATTCTCCTTGTAGCAATTGTGAGTGGTAGTTCACTCATGATTTGGCTCTCTGCTTGTCTATATTATTGGTGTATAGGAATGTTTGCGATTTTTGAACACTGATTTTGTATCCTCAGACTTAGCTGAAGTTGTTTATCTGCTTAAGGAGGTTTTGGGCTGAGATTATGGGGTTTTCTAAATAAATATACAATCATGTCATCTGCAAATACAGACAATTTGACTTTCTCTCTTCCTGTTTGAACACCCTTTATTTCTTCTCTTGCCTGATTGCCCTGCCCAGAACTTCCAATACTATGTTGAATGGGAGTGGTGAAAGAGGGCATTCTTGTCCTGTGCTGGTGTTCAACAACGCTTCCAGCTTTTGCCCATTCAGTATGATATTGGCTACAGGTTTGTCCAAAATAGTTCTTACTATTTTGAGATATGTTCCATCAGTACCTAGTTTATTGAGAGTTTTCAGCATGAAAGTCTGTTGAACTCTGTCAAAGTCTTTTTTTGCATCTATTAAGACAATCATGTGGTTTTTATCATTGGCTCTGTTTATGTGATGGATTATGCTTATTGATTTGCATATGTTGAACCAGCCTTACATCCCAGGAATGAAGCCGACTTGGTTGTGGTGGATCAGCTTTTTGATGTGCTGCTGGATTCTGTTTGCCAGTATTTTATTGAGGATTTTCACACCGATGTTCATCAGGAATATTAGCCTGAAATTTTCTTTTTTGGTTGTTTCTCTGCCAGGTTTTGGAATCAAAGTGATGCTGGCCTCATAAAATGAGTTACGGAGGAGTCCCTCTTTTTCTATTGTTTGGAATAGTTTTGGAAGGAATGGTATCAGGTCTTCTTTGTACCTCTGGTAGAATGTGGCTGTCAATCTGCCTGGTCCTGGGCTCTTTTTGGCTGGTCGGCTATTAATTACTGCCTCAATTTCAGAACTTGTTATTGGTTCATTCAGGGATTCGACTTGTTCCTGGTTTAGTCTCGGGAGGGTGTATGTGTCCAGGATTTTATCAATTTCTTCTATATTTTCTCATTTATTTGCGTAGAGGTGTTTACAGTATTCTTTGATGGTAGTTTGTATTTTTGTGAGATCAGTGGTGATATCCCCTTAATTGTTTGTCATTGTATCTATTTGATTCTTCTCTCTTTTCTTCTTTGTTAGTCTGGCTAGCAGTCTATTTTGTTAATATTTTCATAAAACCAGCTCCTGGATTTATTGATTTTTGAAGGTTTTTTTTTGTGTGTATTTATCTCCTTCAGTTCTTCTCTGATCTTAGTTATTTCTTGTCTCCTGCTAGCTTTTGAATTTGTTTGCTCTTGCTTCTCTGGTTATTTTAATTGTGATGTTAGAGTGTCGATTTTAGATCTTTCCTGCTTTTTCATATGGTCATTTTAGTGCTATAAATTTCCCTTTTAACACTGCTTTAGCTGTGTCCCAGAGATCAGTATCATGAAAATGACCATACTGCCCAAAGTAATTCATAGACTGAATGCTATTCCCATCAAGCTATCATTGACTTTCTTCATAGAACTAGGGAAAAAACAAACAAACAAACAAACAAACAAAACAAAACAAAAAAAAAAAACTACTTTAACTTTTATATGGAACCAAAGAAGAGCCCACAAAGCCAAGACAATCCTGAGCAAAAACAATAAAGCTAGAGGCATTATGCTACCTGCCTTCAAACTATGCTACAAGGCTACAGTAACCAAAACAGCATGGTACTGGCACCAAAACAGAGATATAGACCAATGGAACAGAACAGAGGCCTCAGAAATAACACTGCACACAGCAGATTTTTGAGTAACCTGACAAAAACAAGCAATGGGGAAAGGATTCCCCATTTAATAGATGGTAGTGGGAAAACTGGCTTGTCACATGCAGAAAACAGAAACCGGACCCCTTCCTTACACCTTGTACAAAAATTAACTCAAGATGGATTAAAGACTTAAACGTAAGACCTTAAACCATAAAAACCCTAGAAGAAAACCTAGGCAATACCATTCAGGACATAGGCCTGGGCAAAGACTTTGTGACTAAAACACAAAAAGCAATGGCAACAGAAGCCAAAATTGACAAATGGGATCTAACTAAACAGCTGCTGCACAGCAAACGAAACTATCATCAGAGTGAACAGGCAACCTACAAAATGGGAGAAAACATTTGCAATCTATCCATCTGGCAAAGATCTAATATCCAGAATCTACAAGGAACTTAAACAAATTTACAAGGAAAAAAAAATCCATCAAAAGGTGGGCAAAGGATATGAACAGACACTTCTCACAAAAAAGAAGACATTTATGTGTCCAACAAACACATGAAAAAAAGCTTATCATTACTGGTTATTACAGAAGTGCAAATCAAAACCACAATGAAATACCATCTCATGCCAGTTAGAATGGCGATCATTAAAAAATCAGGAAACAACAGATACTGACAAAGATGTGGAGAAATAGAAATGCTTTTAACCTGTTGGGGGGAATGTAAATGAGTTCAACCATTGTGGAACACAATGTGAGGATTCCTCAAGGATCTAGAACCAGATATTCAATTTGACTCAGCAATTCCATTACTGGGTTTATAAATCATTCTACTATAAGGACAAATGCACATGTATGTTTATTGGAGCACTGTTTACAATAGCAAAGACTTGGAACCAACCCAGATACTCATCAATGATAGCCTGGATATAGAAAATGTGGCACATATACACCATGGAATACTATGCAGTCATAAAAAAGAATGAGTTCATGTCCTTTGTAGGGACATGGATGAAGCTGGAATCCATCATTCTCAGCAAGCTAACACAGGAAGAGAAAACCAAAAACCACATGTTCTCACGTCTAAGTGGGAGTTGAACAATGAGAACACATGGACATAGGGAGGGGAACATCACACACCGGGGTCTGTCGGGGGTGTGGAGGAGAAGGGAAAGGAAAGCATTAGGACAAATACCTAATGCATGTGGTGCTTAAAACCTAGAGTACAGGTTGTAGGTGCAGCAAACCAACATGGCACATGCATACCTATGTAACAAACCTACACATTCTGCACCTGTATCCCAGAACTTAAACATAAAAAGGTCACATTAATTTACAATTCACCCTTCTTTTCTGAAATATTGTAGATATATCATTAACTTGTGTACTGATTTGCTTACAACAGTGCCAATTTACACCAGTTTTCCCAGAAAAAGTATTAATATCCTCCCTTTTCACTCTCAAAAAATGAGCCCGTTTGGATATTATTTATATATATCTTATATGCTCTCCCTATGCCCTTTCCATCATCCACACAACACATTACTCTTGTAGTGGTCCTATGTTCTCCCATAGTTCTCTGGATGTATCATCTTCCCTACAAGATCACATATTCATCTAGAGCAGGAGCTCTGTCATACGCTTACTGTGCAAACGTGGCATACAAGTGAAAAATAAACTTATTTAAATTAATTTTAGAAATTTTAAAAAGAGTATTATGTTACCAGTAAAGATAACTGGAGCTATCTTCAGTTGCCCCAAATGTCAATGGATATTATTACTCTAATTGTCGAAAATAGTTTCCAACTCACTTGAGTATCCAGTAAGTAGTTTATGAATCCCTTTCTGATGATGAATGCAGGGTTTGGTTATTTTAAGTTTAGTGAAATCAGGTGTTTTCTTTTCATCCCATTTCAACCCTTGGTAATAGACTAAATTTATAAGTTCTATTTATAAATTCTATTAGGACTGACATGATTTTGCCTGAGTCTCTTTAACTACAACATTGTCTTTTTTTTCTTCAATCCACCCTAGTCACAGTGGCCCTGCTGTTAGTTTCCAACTTAGGACATGTGCATTAATTTTTACCTTAGCCTCAAACACGCATTCCCCAGATACCTGCATGGCTCATTACTTAACTTCTTTTAGGTCTCTGCTCAAATGACTCCCTCTGGGAGGTGTTTATGGATTTGCTGATCTTAAGCAAAACTATCAGTAATCTCTCTCTCTCTCTCTCTCTCTCTCTGTGTGTGTGTGTGTGTGTGTGTGTGTGATGTATTTACCTCTTATTACTTATCTCCTGCTTGGCAGCAAGTGTTTTCTTAGGGAAGAAATCTTGTCTATGTTTTATCTGTTTGGTCTATTACCATACCTCCTCAGTAGTGTAAAAAGTGGCTGGCACACAATAAATAATTTTTGAATGAATAAAAAAGAAAATAAATACAGACAGCAAAATGTTTCCTTATCATATGCCATAAAATAATTATTTTAAAAACTATTATATTGGGTTAAGTTTATCTCTTTATAAGGTAATAAATAATTACAATTATTTATCTGGAAGTTTTTCTAGAAACCCTGGGAATACATGTATCCTAATATATAGGTAAGTATGTTAAGATAAGGACATGAAACTTGAACCAATTCCAATATTCTAGCTAAATTGTATAAGTCCCATTAGATTGACATAAATAAAATTTATAGAAGCAACAATATTATTATTAGTTGCTTTCACAAATGTTGGAAGTAGGAGAGAAAATTAACGAAACATAAAATTTTTAAATGAACTGGAAGACCTGTAAACACATTTCTAAGTCTCAATGCTTTTCTCTTCCTTTTTTAAGGTGATTCAGTTTAAGGTGAATGCTTATTAATACAAAACATGTCATCCTTGTTTTTTCATTCATTATTTTGCTATCAAGACTACCATTTTGAGATTTTGCTTCCTTGTACAGTTTTGCATTACTTTAAACTTAGCTTGAGTTTTTCCTTTAATTACAAAGAAATTCCATCAAAATGTATGCTTTAATCTATCTGGGGAAAAATATCATATTTTCCAGTGGTGGATCTCCATGGTAGAATGGTAACCACACAGCACTGATTTTATGAACTCTCTAATGAAGTTCTCAGCTAACATTGCCACAATTTTAAAACACAGTATAACTGTATCTTAAAGTGGACAAGAACTGTCTCATACATCAATATTTTCATCAATAATTTTATCAAGGAAGAGATGCAAATGCATATGTAGAAGGTGACTAAGAGGATACTAATAATGTTGATGTTGTTGTAAAACTATACCTAAATCAACACTTTATGATTAAATGATGTAGTAGTATCTTTATGAGAACACTAGGTACTAGCCTTTATGGGGCCATTTAAATGTTAATAATAACTTTGAAATACTACACTCCTCTTGGAAAGGCTCATGGTCTATGCCTCTTTTCCAGTTTTACTTTAGTTCATTAGTTTATTGTCTCTTTATTTCTAAGAGTCAGCAATCTCTACTAATACTAATATTTGGAGGATCTAAAAGCTGAAGAGCACAAATTACATAAATTTAATTTTGATGTAAAATATCATCTAAATGCATAACCTCCGTTGATGTAGATCAAGTTTTCTCAATCTCAGCACTCTTGACATTGGGGGCTGATAATTCTTTGTCATGAGAGACTATCCTCTGTATTGTAGATGTGTGTCAGCATCACTAACCTTCACCCACTAGATGCTGACTGCAACCTGCCTCTCCTCCCCCTGCTCCAACTAAAGCAATTAAAAATGTCTCTAGACGTTTCCAAATGTGTCCTAGTGGTAAAATCACTCTGGTTAAGAACTAATCCAGAAGTGAAATATTCTCATTACCAACTATTTGGGTTATTTGGTGATTATTTCATTTTATAAATAGATAAACAGGTAAAAGCTAACTGCTTTGAGTTTTCATTTTATTTTTAAGGGCAGGACACAATACCTCCTTCATGATTTTACTTCCATAACACAAACATATAGAGGAGGTTCTCAGTACAGTTTCCTAAACTGAATTCAAATTAGGACTCAATCATACTCACAGCACAGAATGATAAGGGACATTATTTACTTTTGATCTAATGGGTCAAAATATAGCTTAATATTTTGATAATGATTCAGATCATATTTTGGTAGTGATTTGGGCCCTACTTTTTCTATTAATATCAAAATAATTAAAAAATAAAATATTTGGTTGAATATTGATACAATGGCATATGGACACTATTAGATTGTCATTTTTCCTTATTTTTATAAAATCTTACACAATGTAGAAAAAAGTTTGTGTTACAAGAGTTTTTGAGTTGTTTGATTCTGCATAAGTAATTTACTTTGTAGAGTTATAGACTTGCAAATAATGTGAAGAAATCTGAGTCAATGCATTAAACTGACTTCTTTTTACTCAATCATTTTGAGGTTAGTTTTATTTTTTCACGTTTTTAAAATAACAAAATATGTATTTCTAGAACTTATTTGGTTGCATTAAAAAATGAAGCTGATATAAATTACTTCAAGATAATGGGAAAAATGCAAATTTATAGTAAACATAATAAAGGAGGAGGAAGCAATCTGCATGAGTATTTAAGGTTCTTGTGATCTGAGCTAAATAGAAAAGACAGAAATCAGTTTCTTACATTGTTAGAGAAATGTTCAGATTATTAAATCACCATTTTAAGGTATTTTGTTGACTTATGAGTTCATCTTTTTAAATTTTTTTTAGAATACAGAAATTAGAAATACTGGAAGGTTGATAAATCAGCTCAATAAAAGGTAGTCAGTCTACTGTGGGCGAACCTATAGAAGTTTCAGTGTTTACAAAGAGTAATAAATTGCAAGACCTCATAATTTAGAATGAGTCAGATCACGCAAATACTAATTCAGATATAAGGCAATTAGATTCTCTAAAATAAATTTCCTGTTTAAACTTTTTCAAATCCTCCATTTACCATTTATTATTTCTATCACCTGGACTATTTACCAAATGTTCCTCAGTCTTTGTTGCCCTATTGGAGAAGTAGAGACTTTTTTTTTATTATTTTGTAACTATTAAATAGAAATAATTTAAGTTGAAATATTGAGGCTTGGTGTCTAGCAAGCAAGCATTCACTAAACTGATTATGTTATTAGTTCACAGTATCTTTTAGATAAAGAAGATTTTTGAGACAGAACAATTCTATATATCAGGACAAAAATTTCAAGGTTATTCTAATTCAACTGGTATTGAATTAGTACTCTATTTTCTCCCATGTGCCATGATTCCCTGAGTAGATAGATCTAAGAGCTGATTGCTCCAAGGATAAAACTGTCTCTCAAATATCACATAGTAACTGTTTTAGTATCTATGTCTATATTAAGAACTTACTATGTGTCAGACATTTTGCTAAGCAGTCTGTATTATTTGCAATATTATTGGTTATCTTCGTTTTATTCTATTGAAACTAAGGATCGATAAAATTATGTATTTTGTTTCCTGTACAACACATGAGTATGGTTTATAACTAGAATCCTAGAATGTAATTAAAATAGTGAAGGCTTTCCAAGCATAGGGAGTCACTTGTCCTATGAACTTACAGATTTGGAAGCTGTAAGCGTCACAGACCACACCCTTTCCTCCATCAAATCTTTTCAAATTAAAATTCCTTTTATTTTGTTAGATACATTTTTAGAATAGATAATATTTATTTTAAAAGCTTTAGAGCCTATTTGCATGATTCAAACACTACCACCAAAACAGAAAGCAGGATATATGCTTAATAAGAGGTTTTTGGAATATTTTGTTTTCTTTTGTTAAACACAGTACATGGTATCATATGCAAACATGTATCTTCTGTGACAACAGGCTAAACTTCTACAGTTTACTGATGCCTGGTTCAGTTTCAAGATTAAGGCATTCTATTAGTTAAACCCCGGGCTGAAGCACTGTAACATTTAGGACTCTCCGTTTTCCACTGGAGAAGCAATGCTGCTACTAGAGTACTTTCACATCTTCCTGGCCTGTTTGTCAAGCTTCAAGCTGCAGCTGCAGAGAAAGTTCATGTCCTAAGGGAAAAGCAAAGTTCTCAAGTACATTTAAAGTAGCCCATAGTTTTCCCTTATCTTTTCTCCTTCCGTCTTGCTCTTATGTACAATATGGAGCCACTAAAATGGCACCCAGAGTGATCCTTGTTGACATAACCTGAACTGCAGCCTAAGCCCACACATCCCCGAAGCACAGCCCTGTCACTGCTGGCCATTCTGCCTGCATTCAGACTGTGCTAATTGAGAGAGGTCAGCCAGTTTTCTCTCTCCAGACTTTCATTCTCCCTGAGGGGAAGAACGGTTCCAGTGAGTGATCCACCATGTCTAACGGCACTCATTTTCAATGCTTGTTAGCTTCATGCCTTTTTGCAATGTGTAAGAGCAGCATAAGAGAATGCATTTATAAGGCTATCCTCCAGACCAGCTTTGCAGAGAGATTTCAGAACTGCAGCTCTTAGGTGCTGACTTTCGTCTCCCCATCACACATGGACATATTCTAATTACAGTTACACTGCTTATTGTATTTTATGCTCTAAAGAACTCTGATTAACAACATATTTTATAAAGGGAATCCATTTGAAAAAGCTATCTTATTTAATTTAGAAAGATGATCATAGATCTTGCTAAAGAATCATGTTTTGTTTTCTTTATCCTTTAGTGCTTTTACCAGGAAAATAGAATATGGAGACCTACCTTATATGTACTGTATTACATACACTTAGCTCTGTGCCTCTCATGTGGTAAAAGTCATCCCTGTGCCTCTCATATGGTAAGAACTCCGTAGATATTATGGTTGTTTCCTTGCTAATGAAATGTACATTTCTGTAACACTTCCCTGCCTTGCCTGTGGTTAATATTTAAGGATAATCCTACATTTAACACAATAGATTTCTATCTCAACAAGGAATGTTTTCTTTATACATATGATGAGACAATGATGACAGTAGTGCTTGAGATTTTACTTTCATCGTTTTCTTAGTCACATCTGGCTGCTTGATCTGCAGGACTATTATTCCTCATATGCCCCGATCCTCTCTGGGATGCCAACCTTGCAGCAAGCTAGAGAGAAATCAGCCTATACCATCTGATATTGTTTGGACTTTTTCATAAGGTTTACGTACAACTCTTTCACTGTTATAGGACAGTCTGGATTTCTTCTCATCTTGTTCAAAAAAAGGCTACTTGTTGCTAAGCACTTAGTGGGCAATGTCCTTTTGAAAAAAGGATAAGAAAAAAGATAAGGCCCTTTGTGTAACAGAATTAATTGGATAATATTCACCCAGTTCCTATTATAGTCTGAAGGAAAGAAAGAGAAAGTTCTATAGTTTTAGAACTTTACTAAATGGAAACAACCGAAAGAAAACTTACTGTACATTTGCTTAGGCAACATGCTAGTTGTATTTTAAGTGAATAAGCCAGTAGACAGGTGGATGCTTATGTCTGCAACCCCTGCTATTTAGTACCTTTAAGTAAAGAATATTTTAAATAACCCCTGCAAATGTTTTCAGCAGGAGGTAAAAATAATGACTGTGACTTACAAACATTGAAGAGAGACTAGAGCTGTGTACTTGGAGACCTTTTGCTTTGCAAAGTATCTTTCTTGAAATAGATTTGATGGAAGGGATAGGATTCATTATTCCTGGTGGAAATACAACGTAAAAGTAGAGAAGGCAAATCAAAACATATGTAAGAGAATGGCAATGGATGCCCTCTATAAACCTAAAAAGTGAACTGGATTGCAGCATGGTAGGATAAAAGAGGAGCCAGGAAATATACTTGTTCTCTTTGCTCTACACACAACCTCTTCTACAGAGGACTAACGAGTAGTCTGGAAATTTAAAGTTCATTGGTTTAAGCAAAGGGTAATACTAAAGAGTACAAGCAGGCTGAGAAAAGAGTTTCACAACTAGTGCACAAATGACTAGGTGAGGCTAACTTAAATTGTTACACTCTGTTTGAAAGACATTTTGGCAATACTTATCAACAAAGTGAATACTGATTTTCTCACAAGGAAATTCCACCACTAGAAATTTAGTATCAAAAATAATTACATATATGCATACAATATATACACAACACACACACACGTACACATACATACACACAAACACACACACACAGTTCTCTATTAATGCTCATTGCAAAGCAATTTACAATAAGAAATATTTTTGAAAATGCCCTCAAATTTCTAGTATCAGGGTAGAGATTAAATAATCTTTCTGGAATACATGCAACCATTAAAAATTGGGGATTAAATAATGTTTAACATGGAATATTGTTTATATGTCATAAATTATATTGATATAGATAATATATCTATGCGAAGATAAATATACGTTAGTGATCTATTTTCTAGATATCAGTACTTTTCCATTATGAACATTTGTAATTTGTATTTTCTAGATATCAGTACTTTTCCATTATAAACATTTGTAATTTGTATTGTCTTAGGACTAATCACCATATATATACACACACATTGTGTGTGTGTGCGTGTGTATAAAATCATAGTTTGTTTTTCTTTCTTTCTGTGTTTTTTTTTTTAAGAATCTGCTATGAGTCAGAGGTTTTAGGCCTTTTTCCTGAGGCTGAGTCTCACTCTGTTGCCCAGGCTGGAGTGCAGTGGTGTGAACTCAGCTCACTGCAACCTCTGCCTCCCAGGTTCAAGAGATTCTCCTACCTCAGCCTCCTGACTACAGGTACATACCCCCAACCCGGATAATTTTTGTATTTTTAGTAGACACAGGGTTTCACCATGCTGGCCAGGGTGGCCTTGAACTCCTGACCTCAGGGGATCCACCCGCCGTGGCCTCCCAAAGTGCTGGGATTACAGGCGTGAGTCACCATGCCCAGCCCATACTTTTTCAATTTTATCATAGAATCGTTATGCATATTAAATTATTTTTTCTACTTGTTTCAAAGAAATGGAGGTGGTGGGGATAAGAATAATTTAGAAAATGTTTATATGAGACAAATATAGCAATTATATCTTGATTGCTCTTATTACGTGCACATGGACCTCTAATATAAATTGAGATTTTTAAACAATTGTCAATTGTTATTTAAACTCAAAAATATGTGTATTAATATATGTGGCTGCTTACAATTTCTAATGCTTCTGTCTAGAAACTGCAAAGATATAGCTGAACTCTGGGTTAAGAAAAAGATTCTTCAACTAAGAGAAAGAAAAAGCAAGTAAATATAACTACAGCTGTTTGTACTTTCATTTTAATGGCGTCTGTATGACTAATATTTGATTTCTTCAGATAGAAATTGAAAGAATGTTAACTATGAAAGGAGGAAAATACATGTGCTATAAAGTCCCCACGTTTACACATAAAAAAAACATATATTTCATTCCAAAATGCTGCAAACAATATATACTATCATCAAAACTGTGTATAAATTTTCAAACATAGAATGATAGCAACATAAAGGGTAATAACAAGATTTTCCTATAGCTCCACAGATATAAATGCTGAAAGCAAGTTACTTTCATGGAGAAAATGAAGTAAGTACCTATAATATTAAAATGTAAAATCACAAAAAGATGTATACTTCTTCACTTGAAGATTTATATTCTAATGACATAGCAGCTTTATTCATACTAGTCGAAAATTGAAAGCAGTTGAAATTTACATCAACTGATAAATGGATAAACACCTGAAGCATTAGGTTTGGTGCAAACATAATTGTGATTCTGTTATTAGTTTTAATGGCAAAACCGACAATTACATTTACACTATTCTGATATACTGCAACAATGAAATATTCAGCAATTATTTAAGAAAAACCTAACTGACTCGGCAACATGCATGAATCTCAGAATCATTATGCCAAGTGAAAGAAACATACTGTATAATTTCTTCTTAAAAGATTTCTGGACAAACAAAATATAGGGACAGAAATCACATCAATGAGTATCTGGGAAGAGAACTGGGTGAAAAATTTATTGGAAAGGGAAGAGCATTGGGGAACTTCTTTTGGTGATGGAAATGTTCTATGCCATGATTATGATAGTGATTACATGACTTCTTTTATCTTAATTCATTCAATTATACACTTAAAAGTTGCTGATGGCCAGGTGCTGTGGCTCACGCCTGTACTCCCAGCACTTTGGGAAGCCGAGGCGGGTGGATCACGAAGTCAGGAGATCCAGACCATCCTGGCTAACACGGTGAAACCCCGTCTCTACTAAAAATACAAAAAATTAGCTGGGCATGGTGGCGGGCGCCTGTAGTCCCAGCTACTCAGGAGGCTGAGGCAGGAGAATGGCGTGAACCCAGGAGGCAGAGCTTGCAGTGAGCCGAGATTGTAGCCTGGGCAACAGAGCAAGACTCCATCTCAAAAAAAAAAAAAAGAAAAAAGAAAAAAAAAGTTGCTGATGTTCATTATATGTTAATATACCTCAATAAAGCTAATTATCCATGTTTAATAAGTGAAAAGAAAAAGGATTGACTCAAATATTACCTTTCCAACTGAGAGCATTAATTGAAATTCCTAAAAGAAGGTAACATTTTCTATTTGTTTCTATTTCTCTAGAGTAAGATTTATATTATATGTGATCAAATAACTATGTCATTATATTTCTTGATTGAAAAAATAAAAAGAAAGGTAACATTATCTTTTGAAATATACAAAATTAGCTCTTTAAAGTGGGGTACTCAGGCCTTATTTTTTGGTTTAGGACAATTAATAAACAGTAGTTATCAAGTACCTGACAACATCCAGGACTGTGTTAGCAAATCTGTAAAAGATACAAAGATACATATACCTCCTCAGTAGCCCACATCAACTAGGAAAAATCAGATGCCATAAATGACTGTTATGCAGTGAACGATGTGACAAGATTTAGACAAGAGAAAAAAACTTGTTTATAGGCATTTAGGAATGCTGATGAGGAAGCAGGGGGCCAGGAGAGAAGAATAAATCCTTTCTTACTTAATCATAAAAGGATAAAATGAAGAGGGCATCATCATCATAATCACTAAATGATGTAGTATTTACCACAGAGCAGGCACTGGGTAAAATACTTTACTTATATCTTCTCATTAAATCTTTCAACATACACATGTAAAATTTTGAAAATGAGGAATTATGGTAAGAACATGTTATATTTCTTCCCCAAGGTCACATTGCTGATAAGTGACAAAATTGAATCCTTCTCACCCTAGAGCCCAAGAAATATGTATACATATATTATAGTTATTTTAAGGTGTATACTTTAAAAAATGATACAAGTTGGCTGGGCGCAGTGGCTCATGCTGTAATCCCAGCACTTTAGGAGGCTGAGGTGGGTGGATCACCTGAGGTCAGGAGTTAGAGACCACCCTGGCCAACATGGTGAAATCCCATCTCTACTAAAAATACACAAATTAGCCAGGCACGGTCGTGAGCACCTGTAATCCCAGCTACTCGGGAGGTTGAGACAGGAGAATTGCTGGAACCTGGGAGGTGAAGGTTGCAGTGAGCCGAGTCCCACTGAACTCCAGCCCGGGCCAACAATACTGGAAATGACATGATCAAAGGCAAGGAAGCTGAAAAAAATGAATACAGTAGTAAAATAAACAAAAGCTTAGGTACTCTATAGTTTGTTCTATAGTTTCCTTCCCCTTCCACCATGATTGTAAGTTTCCTGAGGCCTCCCTAGCTCTGCAGAACTGTCAATCAATTAAAGGTTTTTCCTTTATAAATTACCCAGTCTCAGGTATTTCATCATAGCAGCATGAGAATGGACTAATACAGTAAACTGGCACCACAGAGAGTGGGGCACTGCTGAAAAGATACCCAAAATGTGGAAGCAAATTTGCAACTGGGTAACAGGCAGAGGTTGGAAAAGTTCCAAGGGCTCAGAAGAAGACAAAAAAAAAATGTAGGAATGTTTGGAATGTCCTGGACACTTAGAGGGGTCAGAAGACAGAAAGATGGGGGAAAGTTTGGAACCTCCTAGATGCTTGTTGAATGGCTTTGACCAAAATACTGACAGTTATATGGACAATGAAGTCCAGGCTGAGGTGGTCTCAGATGGAGATGAAGAACTTGTTGGGAACTGGAATAAAGGTAACTCTTTCTGTTTTAACAAAGAGACTGGCAGCATTTTGCTGCCATCCTAGAGATCTGTAGAACTTTGAACTTTAGAGAGAGATGATTTAGGGCATCTGACAGAAGAAATTTCTAAGCAGCAAATCATTCAAGATATGACTTAGGTGCTTTTAAAAGCATTCAGTTTTATGCATTCACAAAGATAAGATTTGTAATTGGAACTTATGTTTAAATGGGAAGCAGAGTATAAAAGTCTGCAGAAAATTTGCAGCCTGAAAATGTGAAAGAAAAACCCATTTTCTGAGGAGAAATTCAAGCCAGCTGCAGAAATATGCATAGGTAATGAGGAACCAAATGTTAATCACCAAGACAATCAGGAAAATGTCTCCAGATCATGTCAGAGGTCTTCATAGCAGCCCCTTCCGTGACAGGCCCACAGGCCTAGGATGAGAAAAGGCTTTGTGAGCCAGGTCCAGGGGCCTGTTGCTTTTTGCAGACTCAAGACTTGGTGCCCTGCATACCACCTGTGGCTAAAAGGGGTCAAGGTACAGTTCAGGCCATGGCTTCAAAGGGTGCAAGTCTCACACCTTGGCATCTTCCACATTGTGTTGAGCCTGGAGGTACACAGAGGTCAAGAATTGAGGTTTGGGAACCTCTGCCTAGATTTCAGAGTATGGGAGTGCCTGGATGTCCAGGCAGAAGTTTGCTGCAGGGGCAGAGCCCTCATGGAGAACCTCTGCTAAGGCAGTGTCGAAGGGAAATGTGGGATTGGAGCCCCCACACAGAATGCCCACTAGGGCAATGACTAGTGTAGCTGTGAGAAGAGGGCCACTGTCCTCCAGATGCCAGAATGGTAGATCCACTGACAGTGGCACTGTGAGCCTCAAAAAGTCACAAAAAATGCCAGGCCATGAAGGCAGCTGGGAGGGGGCTTTATCCTTCAAAGCTAGAGGGGCAGAGCTGCCCTAGGCCATGGGAGCCCACCTCTTGCATCAGTGTGACTTGGATGTGAGACATGTAGTCAAAGGAAATCATTCTTAAGTTTTAAGATTTGACTGCCCTGCTGGATTTAGGACTTGCATGGGGCCTGTAACGCCTTCATTTTTGCCAATTTCTCCCATTTGGAATGAGTGTAATTATCCAGTGCCTGTACCCCCATAGTATGTAGGAAGTAACTGACTTGCTTTTGATGTTAGGGGCTCATAGTGGGAAGGAATTTGCCTTGTCTCAGATAAGACTTGACTTGGACTTTTGAGTTAATGCTGGAATTAATCAAGATTTTGGGGGACTGTTAGAAGTGCATGACTGTGTTTTGAAATGTGAGGACATGAGATTTGGGAGGGACCAGGGGTGCGATAGTATGATTTGGCTGGACTCCATACAAATCTCATTTTGAATTGTAACTCGCATAATCCTCACATGTTGTGGAAAGGACCTGGTGGGAGGTCCTTTAATTTATTCATGAGAGTGATTATCCTCACGCTGTTCTCGTGACAATGAGTTCTCATGAGATGTGAAGGTTTTTTAAGGGGCTTTGCCCCCTTTTGCTTGGCACTTCTTGCTGCCACCATGTGAAGAAGGATGTATTTGCTTCCCCTTTTGCCACGATTTTAAGTTTCCTGAGGCCCCCAGCCCTGAAGAACTGTGAATCAATTAAACCTGTTTCCTTTCTAAATTACCCAGTCTCAGGAATGTCCATAGCAGTGTGATAATACACTAATACAATATGATATAGTCAATGAGTGAGGACCGTATAATATAGTCTAAAGGACGAAGGGTTTGAAATCACACAGACCTGGATCTCTGTGTTTTTATTTATTAGCCATGGGATTTTAGGCAACTTGCTCTCTGAGCTTCAATATCACCATTTGTAACATGGTGGCAACAATAATTTACTTATAAAACAGAGATAAAGATAAAATAGGATACATATAAAACGTAAAATACTGATTTTCTTTGCTTCTATTTATCCAAAGAGATGGCTGATTCTAGGCAAAACTTAAAAATAGAGCTCTCTTTGTCCAAATAATATAACTCAAGTCACCCTAATTACAAGAACCTTTTAGAAAAACAGTCATAATCACATAATAATGACTAATTGATTACTTTTAAAATTAGTCTCACTCAATTGCACTTCCTAGAATCTATTTATTTCCATCTTGCCAATTTCTTTTGCATAAGGTTCGTTATAAAATGTAAGAATACAAGATTAACATATATCAAAGTAAAACTGTAATCTTGTAAAAGTTGTCGGTTTCATTAATAAAGACACATTTGGAAAACAGCTTCAGCCAATAAAGCAAAAAAAAAAAAAAAGAAAGAAAGTCTGTGTGATAACAAACTCTCACAGAATAAAGATCTTATGTAGTTTAACATATAGTGATTTGAAATAAAATAAGAGAAATCTTTAGAAATTTGCTGAGATCCTTAATTTTTTGAAAAATTACCTTTTGTGATTGTGGTATAAAAGTTAATTTTGAAGCGCAGAGTGTCATGGTATCTTACTGTTTTGTAAGATAAAGGATGACAAAAAATCTCTTGTTCTTTTTCTCTTGTGCTTGTTATAATTACATCATTTTAAATTATGAGATTTAAATTGTATAATCTAAAATCTCATTTTAAATAAAACTATCATCAAAAATATTTTGTTTTTACATCTGTGAAATTTTGGTTGCCATTTTACATAGCTTTGTTTTAAGGGAAAAATTTCTGGTATTCATTATTTTAAGATAAAGAGGTCTCCTGAAGATAGCAATAATACTTGATGCCCTTTCACTTAACTGTCAGGATTCATTTTTCCTTTTTTTGATCCCTTTCCCTTCTTAAACTCTGAGATTCCCATTTCCAAGTGCCGTTCATCTTCTAGTTGCCTTGTCAGCTTGATGTCAACTAATCTCTGCCAACTGTTAATTAATGTTAGCAGATAATGATTTAAGGCAACCCCTTTCTCAAAAGCATTTGCATTTTAAAGAGGGTTTTTGAAGACAGATCTTCAAGACAAAGTTAATTTAATGCTCACTGTCCTCCAACCATCGAGCTAATTAGCTTACATAAACTACCTCTGAATTCTGACAACAATGCTGTGAGGTAGCTTTTATTATTTCTTCTTCACAGGCAAGGTAAAGCTTAATTTAACAGACAGACCAGTGGTAAGTGTCAGAGCCAGGATGAGAACCCTTGGATGTCTAAGTCCAAATCCCAGGTGAAATATGATGGTATAGTATAGCTATTTAGAAGCAGAGAATATCTGGTATTCTTTCATCATAGTGTTCTTGGGGCTACCTCTTGTATTCTCTGGATTTGTTTACTTATACCTTATCTGCTTTCACAGTGGTTTTGAGAATGGTGAATCTGTCCACCTGTCTTAAACTAGGTTGAAGAAAAAAGTATTTAGAATTAAAAAAAAAAAAAAAACCCACACAACAAAAATTATCTTTTGTTTCTTTCTATAATAGGAAATGCCCCAGCTGAAGTGTTACGGCTCATACACAAAAACTGAAGACCTCTTTGCTCTACTCTAACCAATATTTCTAAGGAGTCTCAAGGCCAACAGAAATGAGGGGTTGCTTAGATTTAGCATCTAGAAAGAGGCCAGCGTCTTCAGTCCTTCAGTGTTCACTGCATTTTGACTATTCTTTCCAAACTGGATATACTATGTGTTAGAGTGTTTGCAATGAAGGAGTATTAAAGTAACAACCAAATGCATTATGCACTATGTTTGCTGTGTGCTCAGGCATAAGCTTTGCTATATAGCTCATTACATTATAAATTCAGCTATATTCTATGATGGCTCAGAGCTTATATGTATAAATAAAATAAGTTTAGTCTGCAAATATTCACTTTATGCACTTACTCCAGATGCCTTGGCACTTCCTATTTAACTGATTATTATGATTTTCTTTTCCTTCCCTCTGAGATCCAATGTACCTGCAGCACTAGTATTCGCCGTGATGGATATGCATACCACCACAACTCCTCCTATAACTGGAGGAGTGATGATAGAGAAACTGATTGTTTGGAGAGCATATTTAAGTGAGATATACCTGTCTGTGGTTTTGCACTTTTAGAGAGTCAGGTATACCAAGAACTGGATATTTATATCCAGTTTTCTGAGATACCTGTAGATATATAAGACTTCATGTGTTCACAACTCAACTAATCTTTTCCTATCCTAAACCAA
The DNA here is from genome assembly GCF_000951045.1 of Mandrillus leucophaeus. Classification (NCBI taxonomy): domain Eukaryota; kingdom Metazoa; phylum Chordata; class Mammalia; order Primates; family Cercopithecidae; genus Mandrillus; species Mandrillus leucophaeus. The sequence goes on along the minus strand of NW_012105675.1, from coordinate 1,657,196 downwards.
ATTCTTCATTTCTTAGGTATTGTATTTCATAGAGCCATAAATTTACACAAATTTCTTCTTCAAATTCTGTTTGAATTACCAGATTCATTAATCACCAAAAACAATTGCATTGAAACTGTTCAAAAATAATGTTAAATAGCCACATTAAAATTTTACATGTAATTTTGAAAACAGCAAATAAAATATTAAATTTTGAAGTGAATAGAAGGAAAACTACAATTAAAAAACATACAATAAAAATGAGTGAAAGTAAAAAGAGGGCAAATAAAGCATAGAAAACGTGTGGTAACCACTTCAAACTATATAACAAGGCTATAGTAACCAAAACAGTATAGTACTTGTACACACAGACAAATGGAACGGAATAGAGGCCCCTGAATTAAAGCTGCATAGCCACAACCAATTGATCTTCAAGAAATTGACAAAAATAAACAATAGGGAAAGGATACCCTATTCACTAAATGGTTCTGGGAAAACTGGCTAACCATATGCAGAATAATTAAGTTGGACCCCTATCTCTCACAATACACAAAAATTAACTCAAGAATGATTACACACTTAAATGTAAGACCTCAAACTATAAAAAATCGTGGAAGAAAACCTCAGAAACACTCTCTAGACATTGACCTAGGCAAAAAATTTATGATTAAGTTCTCAAAAGCAAATGCAACAAAACCAAAAAGTAGGCAAAGGATATAGATAGATACTTCTCAAAAGAAAACATACAAGCAGCCAGCAAAGACGTAAAACTGTTCAACACCACTAATTATGAGAGAGATGCAAATGAAAATCACAATGAGATAACATGGTGATTATACCAGCCAGAATGACTAGTATTAAAAAGTAAAACAAAAATAATAGATGCTGGGTATGGTGGCTTATGCCCGTAACCCCAGCACTTTGGGAGGCAGAGGCAGGCAGACCATGAGGTCAGGAGATTGAGATCATCGTTTCCAACATGGTGAAACCCTGTCTCTACTAAAACACAAAAAATTAACTGGACATGGTGGCGTGCACCTGTAGTACCAGCTACTCGGAAGGCTGAGGCAGGGAAATCGCTTGAAGCCAGGAGGTGGAGGTTGCAGTGAGTTGAGATCATGCCACTGCACTCCAGCCGGGCAACAGAGCAAGACTCCATCAGATAGACAGACAGACAGACAGACAGACAGATAGATACATACATACATACATAGATATTGGTGAGGTTACAGAGAAAAGGGAATATTTACACATTTTTCATGGCAATGCAAATTAGCTCAGTCTCTGTGGAAAGCAGTTTGGACATTTTCCAAAGAAGTAAAAATAGAATTACCATTCAACTTAGCAATCCCATTACTGGGTATACACCCCAAAGAAAATAAATAGTTTTCCCAAAAAGACATCTGTAGTAGTACGTTTATCACAGCACTATTCATAATAACAAAAACATGGATTCAACTCAGGTTCCCATCAACAGTGGGTTGAAGAAAATAAATGTGGCAAATACACACCATGGAATACTACACAGCCACAAAAAAGAGCAAAATTATATCTCTTCTAGCAACATGGATGCAGCTGGAGGCCATTATCCTAAGCAAATTAATGCAGAAACAGAAAACCAAATACAGCATGCTTTCACCAAGCGACAGCCAAACGCTGGGTACATGCGGACACAAGATGGTAATAATAAACACTGGCGGTTCCAAAATGGGGGTGGGAAGGGTTGACAAACTACCTATCAGGTAGTATGTTTACTACTTGGATGACAGGATCATTGAGAGTCCAAATCCCAGCATCAAACATGTAACACACATATACATGTACCCTGTGAATCTAAAATTAAAAAAAAATTCAAAAACAGGGTAACAAGTACAAAATAAGATGGTAGAAATAAATGTAAATAGGCTAAACTCATTAGTTAAAAGATAGGTACTATATCTATATTTATTGAATGAAGGTAAGTATTTGATAAAATTCACATTATTTTTAAGAAGTCCTTGATTCTATTGTTTAAAAGTTTTCATTTGTGTTATTGCTATAAAGGTTTTAGTATAGCTTTACACAAAATCCACATTATATAGTATTAAATATATCAAACGTTGAAGTACTGGTTCCGTCCCTTACTGTGTATGAGACCTTAAGTGTTTCACTTAATCTTTCTGATGTTTAGATTCCTCATCAATACTATAGGGATGACAATAATTTTTAAGTTTCAGATATTTTTTAAGGATTACATGATTATTACACCATAAAGTGGTATATTCATATATCTTTTACTATAGCATTATGCTTTATTTAAAAATTATAGGTTCCACTTCAATGTAAGCTTTTAAATGTTTTGGTACAAAATAAAATCAAATATGTAAGTAAAACAGTAATAAATGACTTATTTATGTAGAAAGTATAAATGATAGCTTCTAAATAGTAAAACAATTTTATATAGGTTTATAGGTTTTATGAGGCTATTTCTACATTTTCACAGAGCCTTTCTTTACAATATAACCCTCAACTTCAAAATTACTAAACTGAAAAAGACATTTTTTGGCAATCAAAACTCATTTGGGCTAACATATTAACATTTCAAATATATATATTTATTATCTTGTAGATGAATAACCACCTCAGTATCCAAACAAGGTATTTTCACGTACATATGTTGCTGACAGGGATTAATATTGATCTCTTGAGAAGATAACTCAGAAATTTAGCTATCAAGTCAATCCAAGCTTTTGCTTTTATTTGACGAAAAATGGGCATTGTACCTCTGTTTGAGGTAACAAGATAATGGATCTGTGGGCTGTTTCTGAATAATTTTTAATCTTCTCTGATGTATAAATTGTTTTATCATTTCATACAGCTTCCACTGAATCATAGTAGAAATTGTTTTATCATTTCATACAGCTTCCACTGAATCATAGTAGCTGCTACACTTTGAAATAGCAATACAAGAATGTGATATTAAGTGACCTAAATATCTGTCATGAATACAGGATACAATGAGCTAATACCAGAAGGCTGACAGGAACTGTCTAAAACCTCGCAAAATTCAACTATTAGAATCAGCATTTCACTCAGTTATTTAACATGCATTTAATGAAAACTTAGTAAGGATCAGACACTGTGCTACATATTGGGAATACAAATTGGAAGGTGGTAAATTTTGTATACTGAAGGAACATATAACTTCTTGGAAAGATAAAAACAATAAAATTTGACTCTTGACACTTTACACTGTATTGTTCTGACAGACAAAATAAAAAACTCTAATTATGATTTGAAAAAAGGAAGCAAAACAAGATTGGGAAACCAAATACAATCAAGCATCAGTTGAACAAGTATGCTATGATAATCTACAAAACTATTTGGATGAAACAGAAACTTGGGTCTAAGATTTCTAGCATGTATCAGGTTACTTACTAATTTCATAATATTAATCTCATTCCACCCAAAGGCAGTGTTGAAGACACTGTTAATAAATGTCAGATCAGAAACTTTACCCTGGATTATTCTTTTCTCACTTCCTTTGTAATTCGGTTTGGCATGTCCCCACCCAAATCTCATATTGAACTGTACCTTTTATAATCCCCACGTGTTGTGGGACAGATCCAGTGACAGGTAACCGAATCAGGGGGGTGGATTTTTCCCATAGTGTTCTCATGATGGTAAGTCTCACAAGATCTGGTGGCTTTAGAAATAGCAGTTCCCTTGCACACGCTCTCTTGCCTGCCACCACGTAAGATGCACCTTTGCCCCTCCTTCAGTTTCTGCCATAATTGGGAGGCCCTCCAGCCAAGTGAAACTGGGAGTCCATTAAACCTCTTTTTCTTTATAAATTACCTAGTCTCAGGTATTTCTTCAGAGCAATATGAAAATGGACCAATATATTATGTTACTTCAGCAAGTATTTTTGACTATATTTTCCCAAGATAGTTTCCAAGTTCTTCTTTTAAGCAAACAAGGCAAGGCACTAAAATTAATGCACCATTTCACAACATAATTATGAGAAAAAGGTAAATTTTAAGAAAGGTTTTCTTGTTACATAGCTGATCTGTTTTTTCCTATTCTTATTTATGACTTTTCCATCAAAGTTTCTGATATTTATTAAAACCTTGGCTCATTTCATATATTTCTGAATATTATACATAGATTAATTCAATAAATGTTTTTGAGCTGATACTCTGTCCTAGGCACTGGGGTAATAACAGTGAACAAAACCTACAAAATTTATGTCTTAGTAGAATTTGCATTGTAACCAAAGGAGACAAACTATGAACAACTAAGTAAGTAAATGTGTGAGTCTATGGAATGCTATGAGTATTATGGAGAAAAATAAAGGCAGTATATGGAATGCTGTGAGTATTATGGAGAAAAATAAAGCAAAGCTGGATAAACGAATTGTGGAGTGGAAATCAAAGAGGAAGATCAGAAAAGGTTTTACTAAGGTGATATTTAAATGAAGACATGGATGTGAGGGAGTCAGCCATTCATATACTTGGGATATACATGATCCAGGCCTAGGGAATAGCTACTGCAAGGGCCTTAAGGCAGGAGCTTGTCTGGTTGTTTGATACATCAAGGAGATGACGATAACTACAGTAAAGAGAGTAGGAGGGAAAGCAGTAGGTGAGGTCAGAGAGATCAAGTGGAGGCAAATGGTGAGGGTTCTCCAAGCGATGGTAATGACTTTGGCTTTGATATTAAGCTGAATGAGATGATGTATTAGTCCGCTCAAGTTGCCATAACAACATACCACAGATTGAGTGACTTAAACAACAGAAATTTATTTTCTCACAGTTATGGAGGCTGGAAGTCTGGGATTAGGTGACAGCATGTTTGGCTTTTGATGAGGATTTTCTTTCTGGTTTGCAGATGGACACCTTCTTTGTTTTCTCACATTCAGTAGAGAAAGAGAGCTCTCTGGTGTCTCCTCTAATAAAGTCGTTTATCTTTTCATAAAGGCTCCACCCTCAAGGCCTCGTATAAAACTAAAAAAAAGCCCCATCTCCAAATATCACCTTCTATGGTCTGAATGTTTATGTCCCTTCAAAAGCAGTATGTTGAAATCCTAACCCCCAAAGTGCTGGTATTAAGAGGCGAGAGTTTTGGTAAGTGATTAAGTCATGAGAGTGAAGCCCTCATGAATGAGATTAGTACACTTATAAATGAGGCCCAAGAGAGCTCTCTGGCCCCTTCCACCATGTAAGTACACAGCAAGAAGATCTTGTCTATGAACCAGAAAGCAGGCCGACACCAATAAAATTACCAATGGTTTCTATGTGGGGTGTAGAGAAAGTGAGAAGTGAAGAATGGCTCTGAGGCCTGATATAAGGAATGAAATTTCTATTAATAGAGGTGGAAAAGACTGCAGCTAGAAAAGGTTTGGGGAAGAACTAACCAGGAGTTCAGATTTAGACATGGTTAAGAGTGAAGTGCCTATTAGCCAACTAAATTAAAATACTGACAGGAGTTGGATATACATACAAGCCTGAGTCTGGGATAGAGATGCATGTTAGGGAGATTTTAGCTACTTAGACATTTAAAGCTTTATTATCAGGTGAAAACTAACAAAGTGTGAGTTTATTAAGGAAATAAGAAATTATAGTACTGACACTTGGGGGACCATAAAATTAAGAGTTTGAGGAGATAAGACAAATCAGCAAAGGAGATTAAGAAGAAAGAGTGGAGGAATATCAAGAGTGAGGAATCTTTTAAGCTAAGTGAAAATAGTGTTTTGTGGAAAAAGAAGTGACCTACATGGGAACTGAAAATAATCCAAATGGATACACAAAATGGAATGTGTCCTTAAAATGAAATACTATTCAGCAATATAAAGCAATAAACTATTGATACATTCCATGATATAGATGAATCTCAGACAGATTCTGCCAAGTAAAAGAAACCAAACACCCACAGACATGCACACATACATTGCAGACTGTATGATTGCATTAAAATGAAATTTCTAGCTGGGCCCAGTGCCTCGTGCCTATAATCCCAGCACTTTGGGATTATAGTTGAGAGGATCACTTAAGCCTAGGAGTTCGAGACCAGCCTGAGTAACATGGCAAAAAGATGTCTTAAACAAAATAAATTTTCTAGAAAAGTCAAAACTCTAGAGAAAGAAAGCATAGCAAAAATTGCCCAGGGACATGAGTAGGAGAGGGATTGAATGACTTTTTGAAATGATGGAAGTATCTTTTGAGTTCTGGTGAAGAAGACACAATTATATAAATGTACTAAAACTCATTGAACTGTATACTTAAAATGGGTGAATTTTATGGGATAAAAAATGCATGTCAATGAATCTGTTAAAAAGAGAAAGAGAGTAGAGACAAAAAGAGCGGGAAGAGAGAGAAACACACAGGCTGAGAGGAATGGAATTGGATAGAGTATGAAAAGAAAGTTTTTGCAGTATTACTGTAAAGGAAAACCAAAAATCATGTAGTAGCTGAACGAAGAGGGCATTGGACAAGGGAATTTTACTTTGTTTTACTTTTATATGGAGGCAAAAATAGCAGGTTTCCATGTTGATAGGACTGCTCTAGAAGAGGAATCAATCTCTGATACAAATGCAGAAGAAGGGGTACTGCTGAAACAATTTCTTAAAGTAGGCAAAAAAAGATGAACTACAGCACACACAAGTTGAGGGATTAGTCTTAGAACTGCAGCAATGCATATGCTATACTATACTGTTAGAAGTAAAGTTTGGAGTCACAAAGAAAAAGAGCATGTAAAGAAAGGATTTCTCAGCAAGGCAAAATTTACTTTTGCAGAAGAATGCTGCTCACAAGTCTGGTCACGAGAGCACACCGAACAAAGGAGGGAAGGGGTTTTTATCCTTAACGCAGCTTGTCCCTGCTACTGTGTCCTGCCTCCACTGGCTGGAGTTGGACCGCACAATCTAAACTGAGCCTGATTGACTAACTTGAAAGATGCAGGAATGTGGTTACACTGGCAGGAAGGGCGGTTTCAGTGGGAAAAGCAGTTGCAATGGGAGGGGTAATTTACAGAGTAGGTAGCAAATGTGGGCTCTGTAAATAAGGACGGGTGGGAAAGTTGTTTACTGAAATTAAAATAGGGAGGAACAAAGGATAAGGAAGTTAGTTTGGCCTTGGAAGTAGGGAACGAAGAACGAGGACTCTGAATAAGTCAAACCTTTGAAAAGGAAATTCTTTTGTATCTGACCTATACTATTCTATACCACACTATGTTATACTGTGCTATGTACTAAAAAATGGGAAGTCAGATTGTATGGCTACAAATGCTAATTGCTGTGTGACTTGGTGATGAGGGCTTGTGGAGGTTATCTTCTAATTGCTTTCTCTTTCACAGCGTAATAGGATGCATGTTTATTGCCTGAGAGTGAGCTGGGGAAGACACATACAACATTTGACTGAAGTATAGTAAAAATAATAGGTTTTTAAAAAAATTCTAGGTAATATTAAGATGCATGTGAAGTTCATCATTTTTATTTTAAATTGACAGCAGTCTGCATAACTGGTTTTTTGTTTGTTTTCTGTGTGTGCTTTGGTTTTGGGGATTATTAACAGTAATATTAACCTGAATAGACTCATATATGCAGTAGGCTAAGAGTTGGATCTATATCATGATTAGGGTTTTGCAAACTAGAATGTCAGTGTGAGAAAGCAAAAGAGAGATGACAAAATTGAAGCTGTATAAAAGAATATGACAATAACTTAATGAGAAAAGTGAGAATCAAAGGAGGTGGAGTAGAATGAAAATGGGGTAGGATCAATGATTTGCACATTTCCATGACATTAAAGGACTTCTGGAATCAGGGTACTAAAGGAGTGAGTAGAAGATAGTGGATGCTGTTCAGAAAAAAAGGAAGCTTGTGAATGTGGCAATTGAGAGATTGCAACTGTTGGTAATAACATATCAAATTGGCCTTGGTCAAGAGGATGAGTTCGGTTGTAAAACACAATGATTGAACAGTCATTTACATATATTGATCTCAATCAGAGATCACATTATTATTTATTTAATCAGCCATTAGTGCCTATTCTTATCTTATGCTTATCTTACTATATATATGCAACTCATTGTACTATATTCTCCCACCATAAATCTGTATATGGTCTTCTCTGCAAATCAGATAATTTATTTATGTGTATTCCTGCAGTTTTGATTTCTATATTACTCTTTTCCATTTCACTTTATTTAAAAATACATGTTCCAACAGCCTTAAAATAGAGATCATATCTCAGAATACCTTGTTTATTTTCTCACAGGGGTTACTTTATGTTGTTAACTCCTGTCAGTCTAGTGATGGATTCATTCATCCTCTATAAAGCCTGTTATATTCTCTTTCTCCTTCTTCTTCTTTTTCCCTTTTTTGTAATCTCTAACAATTATTCAACTAATACCCCCTTTGGATGAAATCTGTTTAATAACCAATATGAGACATGATCTATATCAATGCCATACAATTTCCCTAAATGTAATATAAATTTTTGTCTTATCCATTAAAAAAATTAAAACAGATGTTTTGAAAGAACCTAAATCTAGATTTAGATACAGGTAAGACTAGATATGTTTACTGTGAAGTCCCCAAACTTTTTACAGAAAGACTGGAGTAACTGGATTGATGTACAGGAATTGGAGGGGTATAACTCAACAATTATTCCTAATTGTAATTATTATCTGAGTTTCAAATAAAAATGTTTTCAAAAATATGTTCCTGTTGATATGCAGCATACTTTCCTTTCAATTAAAAATATAGAAAGGGGATCAGATAAAGATAAAGAAGACTTAAGAAAATCAATGTAGGTCATTTTATTATTTAAAAAATATGTACAGTAGAGCCAAATTGGGCTCCATTACTACACTGGTAATATAACCTAGAAACAAATATGGCCATCACTCTAATTAAAGAAGAAAAAATTACTGAGATACCAAGACCTTCAATTCTGTTACCAGTTGTTAACTAAGGCCTTCATTCCTTGGTTCTTCCTTGTGCTCTTTCTCTTTCTCTTTAACTGATGCTGGTCACTCTTAACTTATACTATGGTAAAGCTATACTAAGTTCCAAAGGTGTACTCAATAAAACTCAAACAAAATGGATATAATTAGGTGTGAGCTGGCAGAAGTACGTATAATTAATCTGAGTACAGTTTAGTTTTCTGCTTCCTCAAGCCACAAAAATTACCCATGACTTTTACAAACAAGACCTCAAAGAGCCAAAAATTACTAACTAAATTGTAGTTTTGTTTGAAACTCAAAAAAAAAAAAAAGCATTGCTTAGAAGTTCTAATTCCAGTGTAGCAAAGAGCACCATAAACAACTAAGTGTCCAGTTTTTCTTTTGAAACAAGATGCATATTGGTATTCAGTTAACCCAACTCTGATACTCCAAACTATTTTGAAAAGTTTCATTCTCTCAGTTTATCGCTTCCCTTGTGCTTCAGGCAATATATTCTTCACTGATGGCAGACAGAGGCATAACAATGACAGTCAACAGTTAGAATGGCAATAAAACAATCTTATCATTGGAGTTCAGTATCCCATCTAATGGTATTTAGAGTACGTGATCTTGAATTACTCATCTGGCACTCTGATATATGTCAAGGACACCAGGCACATTTCACCTGCAATGTTCTCCCATCAATATACTGTCTAAAAGAATAAACACATAGCAAAAGAGAGCAGCAGCAGCAAAGAATGGGATCCTACTGTACCTGGTGAGTGTGGTGGAGGAGAGCACATCAGAACGACACCCTGGCCTTCCCTCACAGAGACGGCACTTCTTGTCCGGCCACTAAAATTTCCCAGATCTGTCAACATAATACAACATTTAGATCCAAGGCAAAAAAGAATGTAAAGATTACTACGATTTTAACTTGTACTTACTTTCTATCATTATCTTGACAAGGTGTCTTTTGTTTGTTAATCAGTGACAAGAGCGCTTTAACATATATCTACATCATCAAGTTTTAAATACCACAATAGAAATAAATCTATACCATCCATAGAAAAACCATATTCTTTATTTTTATTTACAGTCCATTCAAGTTGCCAGTATAGACAGAAACTAGGCAGTATAGTTTTTTTAACACAAATAGTTACATAATATTTCCTACATATTGATATTTCTACTACCTGTAATGCCCATTCACTCATAGTGAGAAGAGAAATAGAAGTAGTCATAGGACTTGGTGTCCCACCTGCTGCTTCATTACATGTCATGCTAAGAATGATGTGTAAAACCAAGCATGAGGATGCCAACGTAGAGACTTGTATGCTCTAACAAAATATAATAAAAATAGAAAAACTATTCTTTTTCTATAAATATGAATAAGAAAGTTATGTGACTTTCATTTTATGAAAGCCTAGAATGGGCTCTGTGAATTAACTACTCTCATCCATTTTGATTAGTCTGGGAATATTAGCTAATGAAACACTCACTACTATGTATGAGGGATTATAGTATTGGAGTTCAATTGCCTTCCCTTAAACTATGTTGCATTTACACAATTTGAAAAGACCTTCCTAAAAAGAAAATGGTCCAAAAGGGAATGATGTGTAATTTTATTTGTAATTCTATTATTGCTTATTAAACTATTTATATCTCAGTACATACTAGTACATACTCCCCTTTCCCTTTTCTTGGGCTAGGTTGATCAATAAGACAATTTTTAGACTACTTTATTGAAAATGGTAGGAGTTCAATATTATTTATGAATAAACTCATGTTTCCATGTTAAGAAATGCTTCTTAGAAATGTTCTTCCATTTCTTCCATTAGGCACAAAATGTAAAAGAGATTTTAAAAATATATTGTAATTATGCTAAAATAATATGCTTTGTAGCAATACAAGGTAGGGCTTCAAATTTAATGTTAATTTGACAAATAAATTGAACAATCAAAAAAATATACTACTGGATATGAAGGAGATAAATTACAAGTCTATAGCACTCTAAGAAAAATTCTATATATATTTTTTTGAGATGACTAACAATTTACTTATTATTTTGCTGAATGTATAACCAAATCTTCTTAAACACATCCAAAATCATGGGGGTCTAATAAACAGTGAATACATGATACCAAATAAATAGAGAAGTATTCATTATTGCAGAATGTATTTAGGATTTTATACAAAATTCAATGTTTCTTTATAAACAGTTAAGCTTTTCATAAAGTAGCAAGACAAAAGAAAAAGTGCAATTCTAGTTCTACTTTTCTGGGGGATTGTTATTTAAAAAATATACACACTAACTTCTGTAGCAGTAAAAATCAAGTCAGTAATTTTCAAATACATGTACCTACAAGGTTACTGCTCTGATTTCTATTACCAAATATTATGCATGTCTCTCTTTGAACTTTGTATGTATGAGGTAATACAACATAGACATTTGTCTGTAACAAATAAATATATGCAAATCATGGCTTTCAACTCATACGCACTGATTCTTAGAGGCTTTTTTCCAAAAAATGATCTTAATATGAAATCAAAGCATGGCAAGATTTTTAATTTGACTTCCTTTTACTTTACTCCTGGAAATACAACACAGGATAGTGAGGCAGTGGTTGTGACAGGGCTTGAATATATATTTTGAGAGCCTTGTCCCTATATCGCCCAGGCCAGAGTGCATGGTGTGATCATAACTCAGTGCAATCTGTAACTCCTGGGGTCAAGAAATCCTCCAGCCTCAGCCTCCAAAGTAGCTGGGACTACAGATACGGGCTAGCATACTCAGCTAATTTTTCAAATTTTTCGTAGAGACAGAGTCTCGATATGTTGCCCAGACTTGTCTCAAGCAATCCTGTGGCCTCTGCCTCACAAAGTACTGGGATTATAGGAGAAAGCCACCATGTCTGAATTTAACATCTATAGGGATTATGTGATTTCACTTTCCTCTTTTCGTCTTCATTGAATCTATAAATTCTGGAAGGCAATTTGGATATCAATTTAATTTTAATGAATTTTTAAAATGGTTTCTAAAACATAAATATCTATTTCAATACACTTACTACAAGTTTATATTATGTTTATTTTTACGACATTTCAAATCAACCTATTGTATTTACAAGATTGTTTTAACAGAAAACAGTCCTAAATTAATGTCTGTTTCTGAGGAACTGAAGTACAGGCATGCCCTAGAAATTAAACACACTGAGAAAAGAAGATTATAGAATAATTGTGACCTAAATTGTGTTTTGAGATCCCAACGACCCAAAAGATAATATTTCACTGTAATTGCTTTGTTTTGTACCAGCTGTTAATACAAGCACAATTTAACATTTCCTCATAGAATTCTCTCTGTGTCATTATTTCCTGGGAACTATAGCACCAGAAGTCCAAAGATAAATGGATTTTTTTTAAAATTATGAGTAGATACTTTTTCTTTCTTAAAAACATATAGAGAAATACTAAAAAAAAGTCTGTACTGGGGTATGTACATTTTCCACTTAACTCTTTCCTACTATAAAGAAAAGTGAAACATTATTATCTATAATGTAAAAGTGATCCCTGTTCCAGGCAAGATTATGGTTGATCTAAGGCAGAAAGGTTTATGTGAAAAAAATGTTGGTTGATGGGAATGGTGGTTAGACTGAATAGTCTGAGCGAAAATTTAGCTGTCTGTTCATCTCTCACTGAGAAAGGAGTTAATTTCTCTGGATATATTCAATCAGAGAACTTTGAAATCTTTCAGTGGTTGTATGTGCAGGTTTAGTGTTTATCATGTTATCTTAATAGATGATACATTACATATACCAAGAAGATAAATGGAAAAAAAGAAAAAGCCCTTTTATAGATATGGGCTTGAATTGTTTTATTGCAATTACACAAGGTCAAAAATATGTGTTCATGTGTTCTATTTTTTACCTTTACAGGAAAAAAAAAGGAGAGTAAAAATAAAAATCACAACACAAAGACTCTAAAATTCAGGTTTAAATTACAAACTGAAATAAATATCTTCCTAGACTTACTTCAAAGCGCATGTACAAGTAGTCAAGTTAAGAAACTGGAGGAGAAATTTTGTGATCAAAAGTCATAGGGCCCTAGACTTTGTCTCTGCTCTGACCTTTCTTTTTCTGAGTTAAGAAGCTCACGCAGGGTTTAAAAGGAGAGCTGTAACTAGAACAGTAGCTTGCAGAATTATTGCACCTATTCATCCTAGAAGAACTATGCAAAAGAAAAATGAAAAACATACAATAATAGATGTTATTAAGAGCTTGAGATGATAGAGTGTAGACTTGGGATGGGAGATTTGAGCCATATTGATCACATGTAAGACAAACCATTTTATGAATTTATTTAACAAATATTTATTCAATGCATACTATACATTGAACACTGTGTTAGGTACTGGTTCTGAAGAAAAACTGTAAAGGATATAGATATATAAATGAATTAATCATACCTACTTGGGCCAACTGTTCATAGCTCACACGAGTCTGGGTCACCAAATAGGTATATAAGCCCAAGTCCTCAAAGCCCAGCTTGTCATAGCCACACTCATGAGTGACCAAATACATTCCATGAACATTTATCATGTAGCACTTCACACTATTTCTCTAAATGTGAGCTATAAATACACGAACACACATACACATACACACAGACTTTAGTTTTTTCTTTGCTTTCTTCCTTTTTTTCTTCCCTCTCCCTCCCTTCCTTCCTCCTTCTCTTCCTTTTTGTATTCTTGTCTTCCTTCCTTCTTGATATTCTTCAGTTACTCTTTTCATCCCTGTATTGTTCCACGAAGTATTTGAGGCGGTTTAAAATATGTATTTGCCTCAATAATAATAAATAAACATGTAAAACAAGTTGAGGAATTCCAGGCGAAGATAAAATAAGCATGGTAAGAAGCCTGCAGGGCAAAACAGGAATTTAAGAACATACACTACATATTTTTGTAAATTATTGGGAGTTGGCTACAAATTTGACTCTAAACTTAAGAGGAGCCAAAACAAGGTGAAGATATCCCCAGTCTAAGGAGATTTCTCCTGAAAGACTTCATAGACTTCATAAAGTTAACACTTAGCAATAGAGTGGGCTGAGAAACTTGGCAAACTATTCAGAAAGGTTTCTTTTCTACTTTTTTTTAACCTCCTGAGACACCTTGAGTAGGTAGAAAGTGAGCTATATGTACACACACAAGCATCTGAAAAATATCTCAAAAATTATTCATTAGAAAGCATTAAAGTGCTGGAGGGAAAGAGAGTACCTGCAACTATCAAAAGAGATAGTACTTAAGAGATTCTGGACACTGATCTTGTATCTTATGTATGTTACATACAATAGGTTGGTTTAGTTATTGGGGAGGAGTGAGGAAAAGGCTCAAGACAGGAGAATAAAAGCTACACAATTAGAAATAAAACGCTGTGGTTGATTTGTCTCCTGGACTTCTATTTCCCAGTCTTAAGTCTGTTCTGGGTAAGTGGCAATGTCGAGCTTATAGGAGTTGTGTTTGGAAAATGGCAGAGGAATACAGCGCTAATCTTGAGGTATTCATGTCTACACATTTATCCTGCAGGTGGCCCTAATGAGTTTTAGACTATCAGTGCTCCAAGGATTCTCAATTAATTCTCTAAAAGTGCTGTGAACACAGATACGATTTATCACAAATTTTAAAATTTTTCATAAAATTGAGATATTGACTTTTTACAAAAAGATCATTGAAAAGGCAAATTATATTAGACTAGGTATCAGAGACAGATTTTATGAAGTTTCATTAATTACATTTGAGTGTCATATATATTATATGAAAGATTAAAGAACTGATATGAGAGGCCTTCAGCTTTAATTCCCATGATTTCTGTAAAAACAACTGACAAGTTTTGTAATACTAACTTGGTATTTGCTGCCTCACTTGCAAAGTGATTGCATATTGAAGCTTTTCATTGGCTGTATTTATTGTTCCTGTTATTACCATCAGGATTATTCAGGTCATTGTAAATTTTTTTGCATTCCACGCAAATATTCTATAATAAAAATTAGTCAAACTTCATTCACAAACTATTTTTGACCTTCTAAATCTTTAGAAAAGAGAAAAGAGAGAAAAGGAAATGAATGAAAATAGTTACACTAGCTACTAACATACCTACTCTGTGGTAGGCTTCCTGAAAGTAGATACTAATTCCTGTTCTTTAAAGATTACTAAATCTAGGGGAAAAGCAAGTAAAAAGTTCACTGCAGTCATATATCTAATAGAGTTGGCAAATCAAAGTCAATGTGATTGATTCTAAAGTTTTAAAAACGATACCAGGACAAAAGCAATTCAATATTTGGACGTTAAACCACACTGATTTTAGGAATTTTAAAATAATCTTCAATAAGGACATCTTATTAAAAATTAGCTTCTGAGAAAGAATAGAAAAAGCAGTTCTTTCACGTTTTGAGAAAAAAATTAAATCAGAATTTTCTAATATATAGTCATTTGCACAGAACGGCTACATAACACACTGTAGAGTAAATAAGATTCTTCATAGTTCCTAAAGTAAAAACGTGAGTGTTGAATGGTACCTTGACAGAAAAGCCATAGAAAAATGAAGCTTTTTGGTGTTTTATTGACAACTGTAAACTTATGAGTCTGTGATCAATTTGTAAACAGATATGGGAGGGCTTATTATCCCCATTTAAGATTAGGACACTGACATGCACTAAAATTAGGTAACAAGAATAAGAACTCATGGCAGAAAAGATTTGAATTTTCAAAGTGACTGATTGAGCTTTGAAATTAGCATTAAAAAATCTAGAGTTATTATGATACCCTTGGTTTAGAATGTTTTTAATCAATACACTTATTTGATTAAATACTTTCCTATTACCCCACATGATACAGTGCTACAATTCTTTTAAATATTTTTTATCAGTCACCTATGAATGGGACATCATATCGCCTTTAGGAAATGTTAACTTTTAATAAAAATTGTCTCTCCAAAATACCAGTTGAGCTAATTATAGGTCTCTCAAAAAATATACTAACATCCATTAGATGAAGACAAGAACTGAATTCAGATACAGCTGGAGAAGTAGGAAAGAAAATCTATAAAGATAATGACAAATTGTAGTGAAATTTTCATTAGCCCCATTTTTTCTCTGGTTATATATAACAGGTCAGATGAGTAATCTCTTGCTATGGCTTGCCATTTTCGCTTTACATATGATCAGATATTAATCAGTCCTCCGAAGGGATTATAAAAAAGAAACAGATGCAAACCAGCATATGCTTCCCTTGAACAAGACACTTGTAATTACATCATAAGTGAAAAAGTAAATTGCAGTTGCTTTTGTGAAATGATAAACTGTCCAGAGTGTGATAAAAATGATTTTGATTTTAGGTCTTTTCTTTTGTATTTCATATGTTACAAAAAGCTACTTCAACACTGAATAATATATATGATAAATAACCTACAATGAAAAAGTGGGTATCAGTGTGTGTAATGTGAATACAGTCTATGAACTCTGGCAGAGGTTTTATACATTTGATAAAATCTCTACCATCTACATAAACAATTAGATAAATAATCCTAATTTGTTTACTTCTAAGTTCATTTTTTTTCCCAATTCAGGTCAGTCTTAATTGATTAAAAGTCTTAGAAAATTTTAAAGCTAAGCATTAAAAAGAAAAATATGAAAGAATAAACACAACATATACAGAGAGTTTGAATACTACAAATCCATTGTGATGAGAAAAGGATGTCATAGTAAAACCGGCAAATCATTTAGTACAGCAATTCTTATAACTTGTAGGTGTATTAAATTGTTTCTCAAGCTTTCACGCCTAACTACCCTCTTCAGTTATTTCATAATATTTCCTTACATAATTACTTTCTTGCCTACTACTGTGACTCCTTACCCCTTCTCCCTTCATTTTATTCCCCTGGCACAACTTCAGCCTTTGTTAAATTGGACTATCTGCCTATTCTTCTCTTACATTGTAAGTGTAAAAAAACAAAAACACGCGTATAGCCAGATTTAGCCTGAAGGAAGATAGTTTTTCACACTAGGACTACATCTCTAGATGCTAAAAACTTCATGATTTTAACTCACAGCCTATGACTGTAAGTTCAGAACCTATTTTCAACGTGTAATTATATATGACCTATAACTTCAAACCTAGTTAAATGTGTATGTTCACATTTACGAAATAATTTTCCTAATACCCATTATTAGAATGAATAGGAAATAAAACATATTTTGGTAATTGATTTGATACTCTAACAGAGGAAAACAATGCTATCAGCATAAAAATTCATCCCACTTATTTACAACGTTACAGCTTTCTGTAGTTTTAGCATGATCTAAGGAAACCTAACATACAAAAAAGTTGCTGAAATGAATATTCATCTATTACAGTTGAGAAAATGTGTCAGATATATCTATTAAATTATACATTAGAAGACTTTATATTCACATAATAATTAATTACATTTTAAAACCTTTTATACAGTGTTTGACATATAATAAAAGATATTTTTAAATAAAGTAAAAATATTTTTAATAATATATGTATACAGTTCCAATCTCTGTATTATAAGACACAAAATAAAGGGGATTATTCTAAGATTCCAGGACATACTTTTTGGAAAATAATAGGCAACTGGACATTTGTTCCTTATTTGAAGAATACAGAAAAAGACTATCATAATGTAAAAATACCCACCCCACCTTCCTGATGGTGCTCTGTAGTTTGAGGAGCTGTAGAAGAAGTAAAACTATACCTAAATGCCTACTCTTCTGTATTGTATGAATTCAAGGTTACTCTCTCTAATCTTAAAAATCAAATTTTTTTTTCTATTAGTATCACTAAATGCCCACAGGAGAAAGCGGGAAAGATCTAAAATCGACACCCTAACATCACAATTAAAAGAACTAAAGAAGCAAGAGCAAACACATTCAAAAGCTAGCAGATGACAAGAAGTAACTAAGATCAGAACAGAAATGGAAATACAGACATGAAAAACCCTTCAAAAATCAATGAATCCAGGAGCTGTTTTTTTGAAAAGATTAACAAAATAGATAGACCAGTAGCCAGATTAATAAAGAAGAAAAGAGTGAAGAATCAAATAGACACAATAAGAAATGATAAAGTGTGTATCACCACTGATTCCACAGAAATACAAACTACCATCAGAGAATACTATAAACACCTCTATGCAAATCTAGAAAATCTGGACATATACACCCTTCCAAGACTAAAGAAGAAAGAAATCAAATCTCTCAATAGACCAATAACAAGTTCTGAAAGTGAGGCAGTAACAAATTGCCTCCCAATAAAAAAAAAAAAAAAAAGCCCAGGATCAGACGGATTCACAGCTGAATTCTACCAGTGGTACAAAAAGGACCTGGTACCATTGTTTCTGAAACTATTCCAAAAAACAGAAAAGAGGGACTCCTCCCTAACTCATTTTATGAGGACAGAATCATCCTGATATCAAAACCTGGCAGAGACACAACAAAAAAAAGAAATTCCAGGCCAATATTCCTGATGAATATCGATGTGGAAATCCTCAATAAAATCCTGGCAAACTGAATCCAGCAGCACATCAAAAAGCTTATCCAACACCAGCTTATCAGATTGGCTTCATCCCTGGGATGCAAGGCTGCTTCAACATATGCAAATCAATAAACATAATCCATCACATAAACAGAACCAATGACAAAAACCACATGATTACCTCAATAGATTCAGAAAAGGCCTTTGACACAATTCAACACCCCACCCCTTCATGCTAAAAACTCTCAATAAACTAGGTATTGATGGAATCCATCTCAAAATAATAAGAGCTATCTATGAAAAACTCACAACCAATATCATACTGAATGGGCAAAAGATGGAAGCAATCCCTTTGAAAACTGGCACAAGATAAGGATGCCCTTTCTCACCACTCCTATTCCACATGGTATTGGAAGTTCTGGAGAGTGCAATCAGGCAAGAGAAAGAAATAGTATTCAAATAGGAAGAGAGGAAGTCAAATTGTCTCTGTTTGCAGATGACATGACTGTATATATAGAAAATCGCAGCATCCCAGCCCCAAATCTCCTTAACCTGATAAGCAACTTCAGCAAAGTCTCAGGATAAAAAATCAATGTGCAAAAACCACAAGCATTATTACACACCAATAATAGAGAATCAGAGAGCCGAATCATGAGTGAACTCACATTCACAATTGCTACAAAGAGAATAAAATACCTAGGAATACATCTCACAAGGAATGTGAAGGACGTCTTCAAGGAGAACTACAAACTACTGCTCAAGGAAATAAGAGAGGACACAAGCAAGTGGAAAAAGTTTCCATGCTCATGGACAGGAAGAATCAATATCATAAAAATGGCCATACTGCCCAAAGTAATTTACAGATTCAATGATATCTCCTTCAAGCTACTACTGACTTTCTTCACAGAAATAGAAAAAAAAAAAAAACTACTTCAAATTTCATCTGGAACCAAAAAAGAGCTGATATGGCAAAGACATTTCTAAGAAAAAAGAACAAAGCCATAGGCATCATACTACCTTACTTTAAACTATACTACAAGGTTACAGTAATCAAAACAGTATGGTACTGGTACCAAAACAGATATATACACCAATGGAACAGAACAGAGGCTTCAGATATAATGCCACACATCTACAACGATCTGGTCTTTGACAAATCTGACAAGAACAAGCAATGGGGAAACAATTCCCTATTTAATATATCCTGTTGGGAAAACTGGCTAGCCATATGCAAACTGAAACTGGACCCTTTCCTTACACTTTACACAAAAATTAACTCAAGACGGATAAAAGACTTAAATGTAAGACCTAAAACCATAAAAACCCTTGAAGAAAATCTAGGCAGTACTATTCAGGACATAAGCATGGGCAAAGGCTTCATGACTAAAACACCAAAAGCAATGGCAGCAAAAGCCAAAATTGACAAATTGAATCTAATTAAATTAAAGAGCTTCTGCACAGCAAAAGAAGCTATCATCAGAGTGACCAGCCAACCTACAGAATGGGAGATTATTGCAATCTATCCATCTGAAAAAGGGCTAATATCCAGAATCTACAAAGAACTTAAACTAATTTACAAGGAAAAAAACAGACAAATGCATGAAAAAGTAGGGGAAGGATATGAACAGACACTTCTAAAAAGAAGACATTTATGCAGCCAACAAATATATGAAGAAAACCTCATTATTGCTTGTCATCAGAGAAATGCAAATCAAAACCACAGTGAGATACCATCTCACGCCATTTAGAATGGCCATCATTAAAAAGTCAGGAAAAAACAGATGCTGGAGAGGATGTGGAGAAATTGGGATGCTCCCACCATGGTGGGAGTATAAATTAGTTCAACCATTGTGGAAGACTGTGGTGATTCCTCAAGGATCTAGAACCAGAAATACCATTTAACCTAGCAATCCCATTACTGGGTATATACCCAAACAATTATACATCATTCTACTATAAAGACATATGCACACATATGTTTACTGCAGCACTATTCACAACAGCAAAGACTGGAACCAACCCAAATGCCCATCAGTGATAGACTGGATACAGAAAATGTGTCACATATATCCCATGGAATACTATGCAGCCAAAAAAAAAGGGTAAGTTCATGTCCTTTGCAGGGACATGGATGAATCTGGAAACCATCATTCTCAGCAAACTAACACATGAAAAAGAAACCAAACACAGGTACTCACTCATAAGTGGGAGCTGAACAATGAGAACACATGGACACTGGGAGGGGAACATCACACACTGGGGCCTGTAGTAGGGGCTGGGGGCTAGGGTAGGATAGCATTAGGAGAAGTATCTGATGTAGATGATACATTGATGGGTGCAGCAAACCACCATGGCAAGTGTATACCTATGTTACAAACCTGCACGTTTTGTACATGTATTCTAGAACTTAAAGTATAATAAAAAACCATATGTAAGAGACAAAATTATCTATATATGATGACAGAACTGTATACAATATTTGCTTTCAATAAAAGAAAAGAAAAATATTGTAAAAAAGATTCCCCTGTCTCTACATCCTCACCATCATCTGTTATATTTCCCTTTAATATAACAGCTATTCTAACTGGGATGACACGATATCTCATTGTGGTTTGATTTGAATTTCCCTAATTATTATGATGTTGAACACTTTTTCATGTATCTGTTGCCCATTTGTATGTCTTCTTTTGAGAGATATCTATTCAGCTCATTTGCCCATTTGTAAATCATATCATTTGTTTTTCTGCTATTGAGTTGTTTCAGTTCCTTGGATATTCTGGATATTAAGCCTTTGTCAGATGAATAGTTTGAAAATTTTCTCTCCAGAAAATTATATTTAGAGTTTCTTGGAAGCTACCATAGTTTTAAAGCTAGTGGTGTTCCTTTGACCAAGGGTGATGGCAGTTATTATCTACTAGAAACTTCCCTCTGCTATGTCTCTTTCAACTCCTCACGCAATTTTTGCCTCCACTAGCCTCTACTTAGAACAGCCCCTCTAGATGACACAGTTATTTCTTTTTAACATATCTAATGAGAAAAACATAATTAACTGGTGAATAGATTTTTAAGACAGTTTGATGCTGAGTATAACATTATGTTTTTCAACCTGAGAACTGCATTTTAATAAAGAAATAGGTTTTTTTTCACTTTGCAAATCCAATCCAGTCCCAAACTGCATAAGAATTCTTGTAAAGAACTGTTTTGATGTTTTACTTTGGTTATGGTTTAACCATGATTATACTATGGTTATGGTTTTGGTTATGGTTATGCCATAACCAAAGTAAAAATCAAAACAGCCCTTTACAGGAATTCTTATGCTGTTTGAATATGTGTGCTTGAGTGATCTGCTCTGCCAAATGTGTTTTCAACTTCATTTGTGTATTGCAGAGCACTCACAATAATTCTGGCCTTCTGATCAACTACCTGAAGATATAAATTGCTTGCTTTCTTGATTCCCTTAGCTCATTTTGTTTTATAGTTTAATCAAGTAACATAGATTTGCATGTTTAATAAGCTATGACCTCAACAGTTCTAGCTGAAGAATTTATAGCATGCTTAATTAAAAAAAAATCTTTGGAAGCTGTTTTATTTCATAACTCAGCTGACTAGTGATCAATTTTCAACTTATCTTACATCTTGGCTAAAAACTTCATGCCTTACCTCAAAGCAAATCTGATCCCTGTCCTTGGCCCAATTATTTCTTTCCTACCTTTCAATTATTTCAGGAAGTTTTAATTTATGATCTTCATTTAGGCTCATCTAATACGTAAAGTAATCTTTGGATAATGCTCAAGTTTAAGGAAGGATTCAGTTTATTGTCTGCACATTTAAAAGGGCATTTAAAATCATTTATTTTTAACAGGTTACTTTTGTGTGAAATTTTTCATTAATTATATAAATAAATTCCTCAGAGAATGAATCTCATTTTTTACATTAAGCATCAGCCCAATGTGCTAGCAGTCTTGATTTTTGCTTCTGTTTTGTCATTGCTCTAGCTCTTTTGCACTGAAGTATAAGAAAACAGTTCCCAGAAATTGTGTAGGGCTAATTTGTCTATTTGCTAAAGATACATTTTTCTGTAAACCAACTATGGCATACACATTACTCACATTGCTGAAGGGCATCCCAAATAGTCTAGTTCAAGGTTAGGCAGAATTTTCTATAAAGGGTCAGAGAGTAAATACTTGAAGCTTTGCAGGGCAAAAGGCAAAACTGAGGTTATTATGTAGGTACTGTTATATGATTTTAACATATGACAAAGTACTATTCTTTCAGATTTTTCAAACATTTAAAAATGTTAAAAATAAAACTCGTTAGCTAGTGTGCTGTACAAAAACAGAGGAGTAGATCTATGCTTTGGTTCACTAAAATCGGCAGCAGTAGAAAAGCTTACTAATCTTCTACTATTAGAAAGTCAGTAACTTTTCTGTATTGCCAGTTCAAGTCATTGTGGCGTGAGGTCAAGTTATTTATGCATCTGCAGTGTATAAAAGCTTGACCTCTAGAATCAGAAAGACATGGATTTGAATTATGTCTCTTCCATTTATTACCCATGTGACCTTGGATAAACCTCAGTTTCCTTACTTGTGTAACAGGAATAACAATACCAACATCAAATGATTGTCAGGGGATAATGCTTGCAGTTTATCCAACAACAGACCTTAACTTACACTGAACCCTTAATAAATGACAGCCATTATTAATTTACATAAAAAGGTAGCATACATATCCTTGTATCCAGCACCTAGCACCATATTTACTAAATAACAATTCAGTTTTCTTTTTAATTCACTCCTTTTTCCTTTATTAAACAAATATTAATTGCATGTATATGTGCCAAGCACCATATTAGGTACTTAATAGATATTTCTGAATGAATAAGCCTCAGTGGTGAGCTGAGCTTAGATTTAGAAGAAAGTAAACCATTCTATGCTTATGAATAGAAAATGTATGACTAGGTCTGGCACAGTGATTTGTGCCTGTAATCACAACACTTTGGGAGGCTGAAGTGGGTAGGTCACTTAGGGTCGGGAGTTCAAGACCAGCCTGGTCAGCATGGTGAAACCCATCTCTGCTAAAAATACAAAAAAACTAGCAGGGCACAGTGGTGAACACCTGTAATCCCAGCTACTTGGGAGGCTGAGGTGGGAGAATCATTTGAACCCAGAAGGCGGAGGGGGCAGTAAGCCGAGATCATGCCACTATACTCCAGCCTGGCCAACAAAGTAGACTCCATCTCAAGAAAAAAAAAATAGAAAATGTATGACCAAAAGAAGTTATCAGAAAATGTTACCAGTTTATAGTTCAAATGTCATCTCACCCCAAACGTTTAAAAGGTATGGACAATGGAGATAAGATGATAATGATGATAGTTACCATTTACTGAATACTCACTACCTGCCACATAGTATACAATGAATATTTACATATGTGTGTTTTTAATTCATTTATTTCTTATTAAAATATCCTTTTAGTTAGACACTTTCGTGAGAAAGTGAAGCTCGGAGAAGCCATGTACCTTGCCCAATGTTACATAATTAGCAAATAATAGAGGTAAAATTCTAAGTAAGATGTCTGATTCCAGAGCCCACATTCTGAATCACTGTAAAGATCTTTTGACCATAAAGATATAATAACACATAAAGCTTTGGAAACATGTATGAAGCTAGCAGGGAAACAGAGTGATGAAAAAAAGAGAGTATTAATATGTAAAGAAATTAATTAATTGAAACTCCAAAATAACTAGCTAACAACACTATGTCAAGAACAAAACATCACATATCAATACTAATCTTGAATGTAAATAACCTAAATACCCCACTTAAAACTTACAGTGGCAAATTGGATAAATAAATAAGACCTAATCATTTGAAATCTTTAAGACACCCACCTCACATATAATGACATCCATAGGCTCAAAGTAAAGGGTTGGAGAAATATCTGTTACACAAATTGAAAAAACAAAAAAAGAGCAGGTTAAGTGAAAAAACAAAAAAAGAGCAGGTTAAGCAACAAAATCAAGTCAGAAAACAACAACAAAAAATTAATGAATGAAAATAGAAATGTAACATACAAAAACCTCTGAGATACAGCAAAGGCAATGGTAAGAGGAATATTTATAGCATTACAGTTTATAGCATTAAATCTTCAACAAAATACAATCAAACTGAATCCGACAATACATCAAAAACATAATCCACCATGATCAAATGTACTTTTTTCCAGAGATGTAAGGATGGCTCAATATACATATATCAGTAAACATAAAAAATACAAGATTTTTAATTAGAAACCTAACGGTGCATCTCAAAGAACTAGAAAAAGAAGAACAAATGAAAGGTAGCAGAAAAAATATCGAATATTATGGCAGAACTAAACAAGTTTGAGGTTGAAAAAAAAAGATAAAAAGAATTAATGAAGTAAAAGGTTGGTTATTTGAAAAGGTAAAGAAAATTCATAGAATGCTAGCTGCGCTAAGGAAAAAAAAAAGAGAGAAGACTCAAATGAGTACCACCAGAAATGATTAAGATGACATCACAACTGATACAGAGACTAGTATGATGATCTTTATGAACACAAACTAGAAAACCTAGAGGAAATGGATAAAGTCCTGTAAACATACAATCTTCCAGGATTACACTAGGAAGAAATAGAAACCCCGAATAGACCAACAATGAGAATGAAATTGAATCAGTAATAATAATAATAATAAAAAAATCTCCTAACAAAAAGAAAGCCTAGTGCAACATGAATTCAAAGCCAAATGTTACCAGATGTACAGAGAAAAGCTGGTACCAACCTTACTAGAACTATTCCAAAAAATCAAGAAGGGATCTCTTCCTAACTCACTCTACAAATACAGTATCATCATGATACCAAAATCAGCAAAGGACAAAATGACAATAAAAAAGGAACAACAGGTCAATATTCCTGATTAACATCAATGCAAAACTCCTCAACAAAATACTAGCAAACTGAATCCAATAATACATCATAAAGATAATTTGCCATGATCAAATGTGCTTTATTCAAGGGATGCAAGGGATTCTCAATATACATAATTCAATAAACATGGTCCACCACATAAACAGATATAAGAATGAAAACTGTATGATCATCTCAATAGATGCAAAAAACAGTATTTGATAAAATCCAACATGTCTTCACAATAAATACCCTCAACAAACTAGGCGTAGATGGAACATACTTCAAAATAATAAGAGCCATGTATGACAAACTACTGGTAACACCAGATTGAATAGGGAAAAGTTGAAACCATTTTCATTAAGAACTGAGAAAAGACAAGGATGGCTGCTTTAACTAATTCTATTCAATATAATACTGGAAGTCCCAAACAGAGCTATTACATAAGAGAAAGAAAGAAAAGCCAAAGACTCTTCTAGAAGACTCCTAGACCTGATTAGTGACTTCAGTAAAGTCTCAGGATACAAAAATCAATATACAAAAGTCAATAGTGTTTCTATACACTAATAATGTTCAAGCTGAGAACCAAATTAAGAATTCAACAGCTTAGTTTCACTAATTCTCTCTAACTTGAAACAAATATTATACTTAATAGAGAAACATTAGAGGAATTTCCACTAAAGCAACTTTACATTGATCATGAAATTCTACCCAATTCAGTAGAATAAGTAAAATTCGAAAAATACAGGATATAAAATTGTTTGAAAGAGATATAAATTTAACATTACTTGGGAAAGTTATGTTTGTATATCTGCCAGACTCAAAGAATTATTAGAATAAAGATAAAAGTAGTAAGATTTCATAAAGCAGAAATAATGAAATAAAAAACATTGTAGTCACTACACAAAAAAATATATATAATTTCTAGGAATATTCTTTAAATAACAAAATGAATGAAAACAATTAAAGTTCTTTGATAGGCAAATTCATTATTTTTTCACTGCTATATCATCAGTGCCTATAAGTGTCTAGAATATAATAGGCATTTAATTTATATATTGCAAAAGTCAATAGTGTTTGCTGAAAGAAGCAGTGATTGAGTGAATGAATAAATGAACTTCTTGAAGCAGGAACTACGCTATTTGTCTTACATCTTCAGGTTTTCTAGTTTGTGTTCATCAAGGTGATCATACTGGTCTCTGATGATCTTTTTTTTTGTTTTTCTGTTATCAGTTGTGATGTCATCTTAATCATTTCCAATTGTACTTATTTGAATCTTCTCTCTCTCTCTCTCTTTTTTTCCCTTAGGCTAGCTAGCATTCTATCAATTTCTTTTATCCTTTCAAAGAACCAACCTTTTATTTCATTGATCATTTGTATCATTTTTTGACCTCAAACTCGTTTAGGTCAGCTTTAGTATTTTTCCTTCTGCTACATTTAGGTTTGATTTGTTCTTGTTTTTCTTGTTCTTTGAGATGCAGCATTACATTTCTAATTGAAGGTCTTTCTATTTTTTATACAGGCATTTAATGTTATCAACTTTCCTCTTAGCAATGCCTTCACCATGTTCCAGAAGTTTTGTATGTTATTTTTCTATTTTCACTCATTAAACTTTTTCTTTTGATTTCTGACTTGATATTGTTGTTCAACCTGCTTTTTTGTTTTCAATTTTTGTAACATATTTCTCCAACCATTTACTTTGAGCCCGTGGATGTCATTACATGTGAGGTAGGTCTCTTGAAGACAGCAGATCATTAGATCTTATTTATTTATCCAATTTGCCACTACATGTTTTAAGTGGGGTATGTAGGTCATTTAGATTCAAGATTAATTTGATATGTATGTTTTTATTCCTGACACAGTGATGTTAGCTAGTTGTTTTGGAGTTTCAATTATGCAGTTGCTTTATAGAGTCTGTGAGTTCTGTATATATCTGCCCTTTTCTGATGCCAAGTTTCATCCTTTAGTTTCCATATTTAGAATTCTTTTGAGCATTTCTTGTGCTGGTCTAGTGGTGATAAATTGTCTCAGTGATTGCTTGTCTGGGAAACAATATTTCTCCTTCATTTATGAAGCTTAGTTTGTAGTGATATAAAATTCTTAACTAACATTTCTTTTTAAAAGGAGGCTAAAATATAACACTAACCTCTTTTAGCTTGTAAGGTTTCTGCTGAGAAGTCCACTGTTAGTCTGATTGATTTTCCTTTGTAGATGATTTGAACCTTTTCTCTAGTTGCCTTTAAAATTTTTGTTTTAGCACTGACCTTGGATAGTTTAGTAACCATATGCTTTGGTAATGTTCATCTTGTATATTAACTCATAGGTGTTCTCTGGAGTCCTCATATCTGAATATCTACCTCTAGAATTTTTTTTTTATTATTTAGTTATTCTCTCAAAAATGTTTTCCAGGTTGTTTTTCTTTTTCTCTCTTAGCAATTACAATAACTTGCAGGTTTAGTTACATTATATAATCTCTTATTTCTCAAAGGTTTTGTTTTTAAAATTTTTTTCTTTATTTGTGACTGACTGGGCTAGTTCAAAAGAACAGTTTTTATGCACTGAAGTTCTTTTTTCTACTTGGTCTAGTCTAGTTCAGATGCTCACTGTGATAGGGAGCGATGGGCTAGTACCCAGGTCACTGGCAGAACTCTCAGGTCAGGGTAGGCAGAATGCTTAGGTGGTGGGATTCCAAGGGAATATCAGAGGGCTGTTGGGGTTATGTTTTTAACAGGGCTCTGGGTCAAAGCTTAAACATTCAGGCTGGGGTAGGGCAGCTGTGATGTGGGCCTTTCATTTGGAGAGCAAGAACCTTCAGCTGGGGCAAATGCGGCTGACAGCTATGGGGCTTGGACTTCCCTCTCACACAAGCAGTTCTAAATTTCATTGTTGAAAGCATGCAAAGGTGAGAAGCCTTCTTGCTCTTGAACTGGCCTGGGGGTGGTAGGAGCAGAATCAGTGGAAGCAACAATTTTGAACGTTTGTTGCTGGCCTCAGAAAACTGGGCTCTCAGAGGAATAAGCCATGACTTCAGGGATCAGCAGGGGTGGAAAGGCTGCATCGGAGATTGGAAGTCAGTGAGTTCTGTTTGGCAGGGAACAGCAGAGGTGGGAAGTTGTGGAGTGCATCATGTGTTTGCTACTCCTCTGTATCTCAGCTGTGGAGTCCCATGCTGGAGGTACATGAAAGTGACCCATGTCTTCAGTCTCTCTCAATCTGGGAGCAGCATGTGCAAACACAGCAGCAGCTGTGATCACAAAGGGCCTGACAGCTACCTCTGGAAGATATGTACTAAGAAGAACACAGAGCCGTGACAGCAGTGATCAGCCAGGGGATGGCTAAGTGTGCTATGGGCCAAAAGGCAGCAAGCCGTGTTTGGCAAAGAGCAGTGAAAGCAGGGACTTGTGGGGCACACAGCCTACCACTATTCCTCCATATGTCAGCTATGACATCCATACTGGAGGTCCACAAACGTGCCCTACCTTCTTGTTCCCTCCCTGGCTTGGGAACAGGAGAAGAGAAGGCAGCAGTGATAGGGAAGGGCCTGTTTGCTACCTCTGAGAGTTATGTACTCAGAAAAACAGAGCCATAACTGCAGTGTTCAGGAAATGCAGGGAGGCTGTGCTGGGGACCCAAGCCAGTGACTCCCACCTATTAAGGAGCTGCAGAGGCGAAGGCTTATGCAGTATGCAGTCTAGCTGCTCCTTAGTACTACGGATGCATTATCTATTCTAGTGACATGGAAAAATGCTGTGTCTCCCTTTTCAGTGGGGCAGTGGCTGCTGGAACCAGGCTGCTCAAAAATCAAAAGCTTGTGGGGTTGGCTCCATGTGGGCTTGAACAGTGCCTCTGCATAGACTCCACATAGCTCTGTGCTGTTCCAGAGGCCCGAGGGAGTCAAGAGCTGAGCTACAAAAGTCCATGGCAGAAATGTGATCCGCAGGGGAGGCTCTTACTCACTCACTCTTTCCCCACTCACTTTCCCACCTTAGGGAGCTTTCCTCGGCTCCGTACCAGTTCTGGGTAGGTTACTGTCCACCTTCATGACTTCATTCCTCTCTGCTCTATGTGGGTCCTGTCACTTCCTTGGTGAATCACAAAGTGATCTCTTGGATGATCCACTTGAAGTGTTAGTAGTGTTAGTATTCACTTGTTATTTTGTTTCCTTTCCATGAGAGAGGCATGGCACTATCTGGTTCTAGCCAGCCATGTTGAACTGAAGACTCTTAATTCTCTCTTGAAGAGATATCTCCACACTTGACATTTGTCACCAGATAGGGTATGCTAATTTTTCATTTCATTTACTGTACAGATCAAGCCTTCTTCTGAGGTAACTAACTATATTGACTAGTCCTTTTCAAATTCCCATCTCTAGCAGACGTTTATCTACGACAGCTCTGCTGGACTAAGCTGAGACATTCTCTTCTCTTAGATGCCTAGTTCTGACACTGAACTGATGGGGAGCAGCAAAAATCACAATTCTATTATCTGATGCTATCAAGGTTCTTAATATCCTTATACCCTACCTTTAGTACTTTATCCACTGGGATATATTTATATATATTATATAATTCAAATTCAATGTGCCTTTTCTAGGCCTACTTGTTTTCTGCCTTATATATTTATAGGAAGTGCTAACTACAAATTATTGTAAATGCTTGGGGCATGTCAAGAAAAATATTCTGGTGACTCTGGACAGTAGCACTGATGATGATGGTATACCATGAGGAAGGACAAAATATCTTCCTACGTTTTCTCAATAAGCAGAGCTAATCAGCTTCATGAGGTAAAATTTAGATATTTCTAAATCCAAAACCATGTAGCTTAAATTTTGTATAAATCCTCTCCAATTTGACTTTGGATTTCAAAACCATTTGTTTTTCTGCATAATCATTGGTATTTTATTAGGAAGGTGAAAAGACTTTCCAAGGAATAGCTAACCAAAAGTCATTTCCTTGTTTTTGTCTGTTTATAAATATTTAGTTTTCAAAATTTATTGATCTAATGGCTGTGGATTCATGCTTTTTTTTTTTTTTTTTTTTTTTTTTTTTTTTTTTTTTCCCTGCTGGTACCTGTCGTAATATACTGGGAATTGTTTTTTCAGTTGTAGTTAGATTTTTGCAGGTGGTAAACAAAAATAGCTTGTGAAGAAAACAACCTATAAAATTTGAAACTCCCCAATTGTTTCTTTAGGTTTTGGTTATCCAGAACTATTCATATCACATTTAGGACTCTGGCGTCTTTATAAGCCTTTACATTTAACAGAGATTAACAGTATTGAACTAAAACCTTGCTTCTTAGAAAGTAAGGATGAGAAAGATCATTTGCATTGTAAACAAGGAAAAGTCTGTGGACAAATGAAGCACGAGGTTGAAATGTGAACTATGCCACCATGAGGAATACATTTGGCTCCAGAAAAACCTGTATACCCCCTACTAGGTAGGAACTGGAGATGGTAGGTACAGCAGTCACTATAGCAACAGCAGCAGGAAGAGATCATTCTATTTTCATCTTGCTTAATAAAAGAATGCCACCAGCTGGCATTAAGGATACCAGTAGTTCCCTTTTGGAAAAAAAACAACCCTGGCAAGGCAGCGGAAACAGCTGCACAAACACCAGAAAACAAAGAGAAATGCTATCTCTCTCACTGTCTCTTAATCCTTAGCCCCAAATGATTAAACTATGCAAAGTCAGATAATTTTTTAAAAACGATGTATTATTTGCTCTAGCCAAATATATGACAAAATATATAAATATGCATATGTTAATATATACACACATATATAGATAGATAAAGACAATGTGATGTTGGTTAGCTTCATGTGAAGGAATGGATAGAATGGTGCTCATTTTATTATCAGAATATATATTAACATATTATAATTTAATTGGAGACAATCAAATTCAACCTAAATAGGAATCAAAAAGGATCTGATTTTTTTTCTTTGCCCACATCTCACTACATCCTTCCTGCAGTACCCTTGCCACGAACACAGAGGCATAAACTTGTGAGAGACTCCAGTGCTTTAGGTATCATTGTGCTTTCTGTATCTAAAATCCTGTCTGCTGTTTACTGTGTGGTCAACAAATATTTGTCTAATAAATGAATACATTATTGAATTATTATCTGAAAGCAAACTTTTTTTTTCTAAAGTTGCTTAAGGTTTAGCAAGAGAATAGATAATAGACTCAAAAATCTTTCATGATGTGGTAGCCCAAGTTGTCCAGTTATTATTTGCTCACAATAATAATCAGATTTATTTAAATGATAGCAATGACAAATAAGAACATGTGCTTTTTTAGGGTGTTATAAGAGTGTCTTGATACATAGTTGGGGCAGAAAATGACACTGACATTCCTTGTTCATATTGGAGATGCCACTGTAAAATTTAAAAGTGAACCTTTTTGATGTAAAGGCATTTTGATGTTCTAGAATGTTTCTACTAAATGAAAAATTCCCGTGGAGTTGTTAATTTTTATATTCTAGTGTTGAGCTCAGTCCTCAATCTTTCCTGGAAACCTTTGCTGAGACTTCCACCTGAAAAGATTCTATTCTTCCTCTGAATAGAGCACTTAGTGCTCATGCGATATATTTAGCACTTATACTGCTTCATTCCATGTTCATGGATAGCAATAATCAATATCGTGAAAATGGCCATACTGCCCAAACTTATTTATAGATTCAGTGCTATCCCCATCAAGCTACCACTGACTTTCTTCACAGAATTAGAAAAACCTACTTTAAATTTCATATGGAACCAAAAAAGAGTCTACATAGCCAAGGCAATCCTAAGCAAAAAGAACAAAGCTGGAGGCATCACACTACCTGACTCAAACTATATTACAAGGCTACAATAACAAAAACAGCATGGTACCGGTACCAAAACAGATATGCAGACCAACTGAACAGAACAGAGGCCTCAGAAACAATACTACACATCTACAACCATCTGATCTTTGACAAATCTGACAAAAATAAGCAATGGGGAAAGGATTTCCTACTTAATAAAAGGTGTTGGGAAAACTGGCTAGCCATATGCAGAAAACTAAAACTGGACCCCTTCCTTACACCTTATACAAAAATTAACTCATGATGGATTAAAGACTTAAATGTAAGACCTAAAACCATAAAAACTCTTCAAGAAATCCTAGGTGATACCATTCAGGGCATAGGTATGGGCAAAGACTTCATGACTAAAACACCAAAATCAATGACAACAAAAGCCAAAATTGACAAACGGGATCTAATTAAACTAAAGAGCTTCTGCACAGCAAACGAAACTGTCATTAGAGTGAACAAGCAACCTACAGAATGGGAGAAAATTTTTGCAATCTATCCTTCTGACAAAGGGCTAATGTCCTGAATCTACAAAGGGCTAATGTCCTGAATCTACAAAGAACTTAAACAAATTTATGAGAAAAAAAAGCAAACAACCTCACCAAAAAGTTGGTGAAGGATATGAACAGACACTATCAAAAAAAGATATTTATGTGGCCAACAAGCACATGAAGAAAAGCTCATCATTACTGGTCATTAGAGAAATGCAAATCAAAATCACAATGAGATACCATCTCACACCAGTTAGAATGGCAATCATTAAGAAGTCAGGAAATGACAGATGCTGGAGAGGATGAGGAGAGACAGAAATGCTTTTATGCTGTTGGTGGGAGTGTAAATTAGTTCAACCATTGTGGAAGACAGTGTGGTGATTCCTCAAGGATTTAGAACTAGAAATACTACTTGATCCAGCAATCCCATTACTGGGTATATATCCAAAGGATTATAAATCACTGTACTGAAAAGACATATGCACACATATGTTTATTGCAGAACTATTTCCAATAGCAAAGACTTGGAACCAACACAAATGCCCATCAATGATAGACTGGATACAGAAAATATGGCACATATACACCATGGAATACCATGCAGCCATGAAAAAGGATGTGTTCATGTCCTTTGCAGGAACATGAAACTGGAAACCATCATTCTCAGTAACTTTGCACAAGAACAGAAAACCAAACACTGCATGTTATCACTCGTAAGTGGGAGTTGAGCAATGAGAACACATGGACACAGGGAGGGGACCATTACATACCTGGGCCTGCGGCGGGTGGGGGCCTAGGGGAGGGATAGCGTTAGGAGAAATACCTAATGTAGATGAAGGGTTGATGGGTGCAGCAAACCACCATGGCATATGTATACCTATGTAACAAACCTGCACGTTCTGCACTAGTGCCCCAGAACTTAAAGAATAATAATAATAATAAAAAGATATTGGGACATCAAAAAAATAAAAAAAATAAACTTTTCATTTTAGAATGGTTTGAGATTCTAAGAGAAATTGAGAAGCTAGTAAACAAAGTCCCCATATACCCATATCCAGATTCCCTTATCTTACATAAATATGGCAGACATGTCACAATAATTAACCAATATTTACATATTGTTATTAACTAAAGTACACAATTTATTCATATTTCCTAAGTTTTGACCTAATGTATTTTTTCTGGTCTGTTCAAATCCCATGCAGAAGACCATATTACATTGTTGTCATGTCTTTTTCAGCTTGTCTTGGTTGTGACAGTTTCTCATGCTTCCCTTTTATTTGCAGTTTTGGTCAGTTATTTTACAAAATGTCCCTCAATCAGCATTGGTCTGATTTCTTTTTTCCCATTATCTTACTGGGGTTATTGGATTTGGAGAGAAAGGTCACAGAGGTAAAGTGCTATTTCAAACACAGCTTATCAAAGATACATATTATCACCATGACATGTTGATGCTGATTTTTATCCCCTAGTCGAGATTGTTTGCCAGGATTCCCCTCTATAAAATTATTCCTTTCCCTTTTATCTGTGCTGATTTTTGGAAGGAAATCTCTAAGTACATGCCACACTTAAGCAGTGAGTAGTTTGATTTTTGTCTCCATGAGGGTGGAATATCTTCATAAATTATTTGGAACTCTGAATGGGAGATTTGTCTATGCTCTCCTTTTAGTAATTCTTTCAATCATATATGTATATGTACACATATATAAATGTATATTTCAATCATATATGTATATATACACAATTGATATATGTATATTTCAATATATATGTGCATATATGCATGTTTCAATCATATATGTATATAGACATACATTATTGAATACATATGTACATATTCAATATTGAATATATCTTATACATAATCCAATATTACACAAAATATAAAATAAGTATCTATGAACTGATATTGATATATACATATATAAGGGAGAGAGAGAAGGAATATATTCCTTTATATACTGAGATAATATATTTCAGTATGAACCACAGATATTTTATATTTTGTGTTATAATTCAGTATTACTTTCTTTTATTTCTCATTGTTCTACCTTCTGCCATTGGGAGCTCTTTCAATCGGCTCCTGTTGACATATCCCACCATTGTGGAATGTTGTTTTTGTTGTTTCTGAGAACTGTCATACATTCTTCCACTTTATTGTCTTTTATTCAATTTTTCATGTCAAATATATTGCATATTGAGGGGAAACTCAACTATATTTTTCTGATTTCCTGCCCAAGAGTAATAATTTGATTACGATGGTCCATGCCACATAAAGCACTATGAGAAAATGTATGTGATTAACTGCGACCTCTAGTTGTAGTCCTTTTTGTGACAACGAAAAAGGTGATCTTATCAAAGTGAAGATAAAATGTATCAGTATGTAGAATATAATTTAAAAAAAAATAATTTTTAGATAAGTTATTTTCTGTAGCAAAAACACCTCAGTAGTATTTTGGAAGTACAAGAATGTCTCGACAAGGCGCGGTGGCTCATGCGTCTAATCCCAGCACTCTGGGAGGCCAAGGCAGGCAGATCACCTCAGGTCAGGAGTTCAAGACAAGTCTGGCCAGCTGGCCAAGATAGTGAAACCCAGTCTCTACTAAAAATATTTTAGAAATTAGTTGGGCATGGTAGTGGGCACCTGTAATCCCAGCTACTCAGGAGGCTGAAGCAGGAGAACTGCTTGAACCCAGGAGGTGGAGGATGTGGTAAGCTAATATCACAACACTGCATTCCAACCTGGGCCACAAGACAAAAACTCAGTCTCAAAACAAAAGAAGAAGAATGTCTAGTGGAATTTTTCAACATAACAAATAATGTTTTGAGCTTGTTGGACTTTTTTCTAATGGTACAGAGGACTATAAAATCTATTTTATGTGTTAACATTTACATTATACTGTATTTTATTTTCTCATAATTATCAAATTTCATATATATGATGGATTTCTATCTATAGACAGATATTTTCCTCATTTAGTAAATTACATAATGTAAACTATCTATATATACAGATAGATAAATAGATACACACACACACACACACACACACACACACACACACACATCTGCTTCGGAGAAAAGAACCAGAATGCGACATAAGCCCATGCTGACAATATCCAGTCTTTCTTATTTTAGGAAATGTAATATACGCAGGTTATAACAATGCCCATATATGTATGTTTGTATGACATTTTAGACAATATCTATTTATTCTCTCAATTTGTTAAATAAGAAGTATCATTGCTGCATAACAAATTTCATTTTGCCTGTTCTCTATACTTGTAAAATTCTACAGATGTCAGTTAATCACGACTATGATGATGATGATAATGATGATGGCAATAATGAAAATTAAATACATTGAAGCCTCCCTTTTGCTAATCACAATGTTAAGAATTATATATGGATTCTTCCTCTTGACAACTCAAAACTGTAAGCATTTTCCTCAGTTAGTAAATGACATAATGTAAACGTAGAGAAATTAAATTTGCCCTGGGTCACACAGTAATGTGTCAAACTCAAGTCCAGCTTACTCCAGAGTATGTAAGCTCAACTGTTTCATAATTCCTCACCTCTGAAGATTTTGTTCTTTTTTGAGAACACTGAGGATAAAGTCCTGTTAATATTTCCTTTCTTTATCTCTCTGTTATTGCCGCAGGTTTTCTTTCCTGGGATGTTGCCCATGGCTGACAACTCACTACCAAGAACGAATCAATTCCTAACAAATGTGATTCAGCTTCAGGATTTTTGATCTTAGAAATAAAAAATAAGCCTGTTTCAGCTCTTTCTTGATGCCCCAGATGTTTCCTCGATGGTACCCTGCCATGTTGTCACCAGTACCATAGGCTTATTAGGCACTTCCTGTTGTGTTGACTGTCAATCACAATTTAACACCTGAGTCTCCGTGTTCTTTTCAGTCATCTAAGTTAACATATTGTTAGAGTAGTATCAACATTTCAACTTTGTCAAGTAGTATTAATTGAAAAGAAACATGAAAAAATTTCAGGTCACATATGCTTATCATAAAATATATTCTTTACATGTGAATTTTGCAAAAGTGAGGTGGGTTGAAAATTGCTTGCACTGTGGCTGTACATCCCTTCTCCTTAGCAATTCAGGAAAATAGAAGAGTAAGCATCTACCTCTTAGATGACAGAATAGTGCATGGAATGATGATAATGATACCTAACCCATGAGCCTAAATATGTGCCAGAGACTGTGTTCAGTGCTATATATGTATTACCTCTTTTAGTTCTAAAAATAACCTTATGAGGTAGAAGCTACTGTGAACAGGAGATAACTGAGAATTAAGAAATAAATAACATTCCCTAGGTGTAATGGTTAATATTGAGCGTAAACTTGATTGGATTGAAGGAGGCAAAGTATTGTTTCTGGGTGTGTCTGTGAGGGTGTTTCCAAAGGAGATTAACATTTGAGTTAGTGGACTGGGAGAGGCAGACCCACCCTCAACCTAGGTGGACACCATCTAATCAACTGCCAGCACGGCTAGGCTAGAATGAAGCAGGCAGAAGAAGGTGGAACAACTGCATATGCTAAGTCTTCTGGTTTCATCTTTCTCCTGTGCCGGATGCTTCCTGCCCTCAAACATGAGACTCCGAGTTCTTCAGCTTTTGGACTCTTGTACTTAACACCAGTGATTTGCCAGGGGCTCTCAGGCCTTTGGTCACAGACTGAAGGCTGCACTGTCAGCTTTCCTACTTTTGAAGTTTTGGGACTTGGACTGGCTTCCTTGCTCAGTTTGCAGATGGCCTATTGTGGGACTTCACCTTGTGATTGTGTGAGTCAATACCCCTTAATAAACTCTCCTTCATATATACATCTATCCTATTAGTCCTCTAGAGAACCCTGACTAATATGCTACGACATTCAGCTAGTAAATTACAGAGCTGGAAATCCTATAACATTTATTTGACCATGTTCTTAATGATTATGTAACACTCCCTTACTGCTGAAATAAGTTTTAAAGGATTTATAAATCTTAGTTGACATTAAAAAAAAATTACCATCTCTGCCAATCTTTATGAATTATTCTCCC
The DNA here is from genome assembly GCF_000951045.1 of Mandrillus leucophaeus. Lineage (NCBI taxonomy): Eukaryota > Metazoa > Chordata > Mammalia > Primates > Cercopithecidae > Mandrillus > Mandrillus leucophaeus. The sequence continues at coordinate 1,619,439 of NW_012105675.1, read as the reverse complement.
TCAGGTCTCATTAGCAGAGACCACATCATTGGTCAAAAACCACGCTGGAAAGCTTGGCAGTTGTGTTATTGACTGCCTTAGGGAAAAACCGGATGAGAGAAGGTGCAGATGCAAGTCCAACTCACATGAACATAAAGAAGTAAAATATTCAATGTTTTAACCACACAATAATTATATAATGTTTGTTATAATCAAAATCATATATGTAACATAATCACAACATATGTTGTTTACATTTAATTTTAGAAAAGTGAAGTGGGTTGCAACTTGTTTGCACTCAATGCTATGTTTAAGGATCCTTCATGCTATTGCATGCATTTCGATTAGTTCTCACTGCTGTAACATATTAACATGTTTCATTTTCTGAATGGTACTATATTTTATTTATCCATGTTTCTTTCTGTTGATACCCACTAGTATCATGACTAGTAGTTTTGTAAAGACAACCAATCCTGCTAAGAACAGTCTTTTATATGTCTCGTGGTATATGTTTTTCCCAAATGTTTTTGCCAGCAACTGTTTCTGAATTCTTAACAACCCACACCTAATACTTGATATTATGAAATTTCAACATTTTTGACTACTTATTAGACATCAAATTGTATAAAATATGGACTTACTTTGAATCTCTCTACTTAGCAGGTTTGAGCATGTTTATTTTTTACCATGTGTTTTCCCTCTTAGATAAATATCTATTAATATGCATTGACTATTTCATAAAATATATGTATACATACTCACAAATATATTAATTTGTAGAAGTCCTTTATATATTTTGATTATTAATCACTTGTCAGTTATATATGCCTGATCTTTTTCCTCAGATTTTAGTTTGTATGTACATTTTTATGCCGAATTTTAAATAACAGAAGTTTTAAATATGAATACAATTGAAAATGTGAATATATTATAGTGAAACAGTTTTTCCTAGTTCAAGATCATAAGGATATTTCTACATATTTTGTCTAAATGTTTTGTAGTTTTGACTTTCACATTTAATTCTCAAAGTTATCAGGGATTTTTTTGTAGATAAACATGTTGATTTTTTAATGTAGATACTCATTTTCCTAGTGAGCTTTTCCTTGCAAGTTTGATGGAATTGATTTACAACCATAATGGATTAGTATTTTCTCTGTAGAAATGTTTTAAGTTAACGATTAATTTTCTAATGTTCAAAGTTCTAGTTAAGCTTTAATTTCCTCTGGAATCAGTTTTGGAAAATTTTACTTTTGGAGGACTTTCAGCAAAATTTTCAATTTCACTGCCAAATGTATTCATGGTATCTTCTTTTAATTCTCTATTACACTTGGAGTTGTGCCATTTTTTCTCATTCTTAATATATTTTTTGTCTTATCTCTTTTTTACTCATCAAACTTTCTGGAGATATCTATCTTACTAACTACAAAAATGTTACTATTATGTACCGTGATGCATATTTGACTGGATAGTCAATTTACCAACATCTTGCTAAGCATTTCTTACTGCATCTTAAATGTTTCTGTTAGGATTATTTTTGCCTGAGATAAAAATTTTAATCTTTCCTTAAGGGTATAATTCTTGGTTATAAACTCGCAGTTTTGCTTATTTGCAATTTGTAAACACCATTTTTGACAGATTACTTTTCTGAAGACACAATTCTAAGTTGACAGCTATTTTTTGTTCAGCACTTTGAGGACGTTATTACCAAGTTGTGTGGTTTCTTTTGTTGCTGCTGAATAGTTTACTTGTCATTATTGTGTAGGCAGCTTTGTCTTTTCTCACTGCTTTTGTTTTCTCTCTTTTCTTTCGTTCTTTTTTTTTTTTTCAGACAGGATCTTGCCCTGTTGCCCAGGCTGGATTGCAGCGGCTTGATCACAGCTTGCTGGAAATTTGACCTTCCTGGCTCAAACAGTTCTCCCACCTGAGTCCTGCCAGTAGCTGGGACTATAGACACATGCCACCATACCTGCTATCTTTGTATTTTTTGTAAAGACAGGATTGTGCCATGTGGCACAGGCTAGTCTCAAACTCCTGGGCTAAGGTGATACACTCTCCTCACCCTCCCAAAGTGCTGTCATTACAGGTGTGAGCCACCACGCCTGGCTTTTTCGCCCTGTTTTGTTTGTTTTGAGATGGAGTGTCACTCTGTCGCCCAGGCTGGAGTGCAGTGGTACAATCCCGGCTGACTGCAACCTCCGCCTCCCTGGTCCAAGAAATTCTTCTGCCTCAGCCTCCTGAGCCGCTGGGACTACAGGCGCATGTCATCATACCCAGCTAATTTCTATATTTTTAGTAGAGACAGTGTTTCACCATTTCGGTCAGGCTGGTTTTGAACTCCTGACCTCAGGTGATCCACCTGCCTTAACCTCCCAAAGCGCTGGGATCACAGGCGTGAGACACCGCGTCCAGCCTTCTCACTGTTTTTAACATCTCTGTAATATATGCTCTACAGTTTCACTATAATGTGTCTAACTACAAATTTCACTATTATTCATGTTGCTTAGTATATATGTACCTACAGTACCTGTGGAATCATAATTTTCATGAGTTTTGGAAAATTCTCAGCCACTGCATCTTTAAATATTTGTGCTTTCACTATTATTTCCATTCTCTTCTGCTTCAGCAATGTCTATTCTACTCTTTAAATATTTCAGTTAACATATTTCATTTTAAAAGTTATATTTATTTTTCAAATCCCTTTGGTCAATTTGGATAATGTCTTAGTTCTCGTTTATTTTTATTAAATTGCCATTTCTTCAAACATTTCATAGATAGTTATGTTATATTCCATATCTACAAATTATATTAATTTTCAGGATATAAATCTAATATTTTTTTCTCTTCGATTTTTTACTATTTATGATAACGTTTTCCTTTGTGAATGATGATGTTTGATTGTTACTTCATACATAGTTCATGTTAACTTTTAGAAATTCTGAGGCCTATATTCAGGATCTTTCCTCCAGGGAGCACTTCCGTTTGCTTCTCAGGATCCAGGGGTGTTTCTGTTTGGGGGCCATTTCAGCTACCTTCCAACTTGTTTTAACGTTAAAGGTGAAAACAGAATCACTTTAATTGTACATATGACCCAATATGAATTTTTACCAGTGATTTAAAAGATACTAGCAAAATCATGCAGAAAATTAACATTCCTTTCTGGAGAAGTGTTAGTCGCAGAAGACATGGCTCCCAGTATTATCTTACCTTCCACAACAGGACTTGTTTTGTTTGTTAACACACAGTGAGTCCGAAAAGGGTGTGGAAATACTGTTATTAAAGAAAGCTGATTTAGTTTTGGGGCTCTCCCATTTTCCATTTAATTACACAGATAGAAAATAGTGACTTTTTTCACTCTCCAGGCAGCCATACTTTATAAATACATAAACTACAGGTTCATACATAATAGGTTATCTAGACAGGCCAGGGGCATCCTGAGTGATTAGGAATTTTTTTTCACTGTTTGTTTTGTTTTGTTTAATAGGGACTCTTCATAATCTTTCTGCCAGTAAATATCATGAGCATGTTAACAAGGAAGCCAGGCCCGGGTCAGTCATTCCATTTAGAAACTGACACTCTAGCAGGCATATGAATAGGTGCTCAACATCATAGCTCATCAGAGAAATGCAAGTCAAAACTACAATGAGATATCATCTCACCTCTGTTAAAATGGCTTATATCCAAAACATAGGAGGTAACAAATGTCGGCAAGGATAGGGAGAAAAGGGGACCCTCATACACTGTTGGTGGAAATGTAAATTAGTACAGCCACCATGGAGAAAAGTTTGGAGATTCCTCAAAAAACTCAGCTACCATATGATCAAACAATCCCACTCCTTGGTATATACCGAAAAGGAAAGAAATCAGTATATCGAAGCGACATCTGCACTCCCATGTTTGTTGCAGCACTGTTTGCAATAGCCAGGATTTGGAAGCAACCTAAGTGTCCATCAACAGATGAATGAATAAAGAAAATGTGGTACTTATACACAATAGGGTACTATTCAGCCACAGAAGAAAAAAGAACGAGATTATTTCATTTGCAACAACGTGGATCGAACTAGAGGTCATTATGTTAAGTGAAATAAACCAGGCACAGAAAGACAGACATCATGTGCTCTCACTTATTTGTGGGATCTAAAAATCAAAACAATTGAAATCATGAAGATAGAGAGTAGAAATACAGTTACCAGATGCTGGGAATGGAAGTGTGGGGAATAAAGAGGACATGGGAATGGTTAATGGACACAAAAAAGTAGTCAGAAAGAATAAGACTTAGTATTTGATAGCACGACAGGCTAACTATAGTGAGTAATAATTGAACTGTACATTTTAAAAATAACTAAACATATATAATTGGATTGTTTTTAACACAAAGGATAAATGCTTGAGGGGATGGCTACCTCACTTTATATGATGTGATTATTAGGCATTTTCTGTTTGTATCAGCATATCTCATGTACCCCATAAATACATACACCTACTATGTACCCACAAAACTTAAAATAAAAAAATTAAAAATAAGCCATTTACAGATCTCTTGTTCTCAAAATTGTGTTCAGATTTACTCAGAATGTCTTACTGCTGGTTCATACTTGAGGCTACTGAATGTATAATTGACTTCAGCATCTACTTTTAAACCAAATCTCTTTTATTGGGTGTTTATTGCTCAAAGTTCATTTTTAGCAAACTTTTTCTTCCTTCTTTGGAGGCGTGGGTGCATAGACTGGCAGGGAGTGTGCTCTTATAAATTCATCCCACTTCATGCAAGGCCAGCAATAGTTATATTTTATGAAGAGCATAATAGTCTTGTAATAGGAGAGCTTCACAAGAGTATCTAGATCACTTATTGATGAAAACTCATCTATAAAATATAAACCATGACCATTAAGGGTGTGATCTAAGGATTAAGTTATTTTACAATTAAACTTATTTTCAGCAGAAGATATTATTAGCATTTTGCCTTTTAGTTTCACAGTCCCTCAGTCATCTTTGTTAAAATAGGCTGAGATGGCTTTGTGTCAGGTTGTATGCCTGTCCACAATTTCAGTGCTAAACTACACTATCTGAGCTTATCTGTCAGGCTTCTGTTGTCCCCATTCAGGCTTAGCAGAGTAGTGGTAAACTCAGTGCTATATTTGATCAACAGTAATAGCTAAGACAGTGATCTACTGTGATGAACAAGATGAGATAGGAGTAACTTACTTGGAAGCTATAGAATGTTATCAGACAATACTGTGCAACTCTCAGATAGTAGTCTGCTGAATAAACTGCAAGCTCTGCAATACATGGCTGGACGGAGAGCTAGCTTTGCTACAAATCATAGTAATGACCGAAAACCCAGCACCAGCAGCTTATATACCAGTAAAAAATCATTGCCTCAAGGCAGATTTAGTTTATACACAGCACTTACTGAGCCAGCTTCCCCCCTTTATTTTCTTTTAAAAATAATAACATTGTTATCACTACACACTACCTGAGGTCTCAAGCTTTTTTAAATTTTTAAATAGCCCTTAAATCCCTTTTGACATATTGTATGCTACTGATATGAGAACAATGATGCTGTAATTCATAACAGTGGACTTCAACGAATTTTTAAAAAGCATAACTAATGTAGAATCAAAGTGACTTTTCTCAGGAAATGCACCACACACTCCCCATGTAAAATCATAAATACAACTTACATAAATCATTTCATAAGGAACTAAAAACATTCTCCGTTCTGGCTATAATTTACCAAAGTTAGGAGTAGGCATTTTATTTTGTGTAATCATTATAATTCAACTGTCGAAACTTAAAAACTATTTCCTGTACTGTGAAACCATATACTGTGGCTTGTATTTCACAGAGTGTGTAGAATGTAGATGAAATGTGTCTTCCAGCAGCTGTTGTTCCTAGACTGCCTGCAGCACAGAAAAAAAAAACTCACTCATCATACCTGTACCAATGCAAACACATACCTCTATGAAGCCTACTGCAAAATCAGTCTGAATTTCCAATAAATCACAGATGTGTGTTAAATAATTGCTGCCAGTTTTAATTGAAACTAGTTTGTAACTCTTAAAGTCAATTAGTATCTCCATAGTTAGCCTTAATTTTCTCAGTGGATCGCTTCTAATGAACCATGACAATTTTTAAGTATACTTTATAAGTTTTATTTCAAAGAGAGAATTTTTTTAATATTAAAAAATTCATAACATTTCCCTGTGCTTCCTCACATACAGATGGTTGAAGTGGTAGGGGCGAGGTTTTACTATCTCCAAAATAATATTTCCTATACCTAAATAGAGATGACAATTCTATTACCCTACTGTTGTGTGATAATATCCTTGAAATTCTCCACTGAGAAGGTGATTTAAACAAATTATTTTTTCTCAAGGCCAGAGAATAACATTTTGCAAAGGACAAAAGCAATTCATAATATTATAGAAAGTGTTGGTGTCTACAGATTTTTTATACACCTTCAATTTCAATTGTATTTGTAACATTGAGCAAGCACATCAAATATTAGTCCCTTGGGAGCTGCTTGTGGCATGAAATAAGGATTTTATCAACTGTGAAAAACTTTTGAAGCTTGTTTTAATTGCCAATTGGTCATTTACAGTGCCAGTCCTGTTTTGTTCTATTTCATTAACCATGAGTTAAAAAATATATGGAGTAGAGATATTCTCTTTCATATTTGCATTCACTTTTCTTATTCTATGAGTACTATTTTCTTATTCTGTATTATTTCTTATTCTATAAATATTATTGCATAAGCAACTGTTAACCACATACAACTCTGTAAATTATAAAAAAATTATTGTGAGAGGAAAATAGGGACACAGAGCAATGGCAACATTAATGCTATTTATTGTCCATTTATATTTTCATGATTTTCAATGATATACAATGTTTTCAATCGCCTCAGTGATCATATGTGAAATATTAATGAACACAGGCTATGCATATGTGGGAAAATTTAATATATAACTCTATACGGTTTACTTCTTCAGTCTGGCATTAGTTCAAGAACAGTGAAAGGGGAGGAAAACCTGGCTAGCCAGTAGGGATTCCCACCTCACTTTGAAAGACATTCTCGCAAACTGCAATGAGTTTTGTTTTTGTTGACGTTTTTGTCCTTAAGGAGGACAAGTAGTTTAATAAATACTGCTTCTCCTGAAAATGAGGGTGCAGAAGGACTATGGAGTTGTTAAGGATATAGCCTTCTCGCTAGACCTCCTAAAGTCCCAGTTTCCACATACTCTCTCGATTTTAGGCCAGCTTCTTAATTTCTTTCTTCTATATAATTTGCAAACCAATGTAATTTCAACCAGCTCATGTAAAAGTTGTTGTAAGCATTACATGGAATAAAGTGTTAATAGTATTTGACACAGGACTGCCCATAAATGAACTCAATAAATGGTAGCTAGCAGTGCTTTAAAATTTAGGAGCCACAGTTAAAAACAAAACCAAACAAATCAGGAAAAAAAAAAAAAAAAAAAAAAAAAAAAAAACAAACCCAAACATAGTTCCCACTAGGTATGATGTAGGCAGATGTAACATCGATAGAAGTATCTTAAATCTGAAACATTTCATTCTCTGCATAGTTTTGGGAGCTTCTGTGTTTACCTGTTCTGTCCAATTTCAAAATGCTGAGCTTTTCCAAAAACTACCAATGTGTATTATCTGGTCTGGTAATAGATGTCATCGGTAACCAAGAAAAATTTAATTTTATAATGACAGGGAAGAGAAGTTTTCATGTAATATTATTTATTTTTCCCTTTCTGCTTTTTAAGTTTTCCCTTACTCTTTGATTTTGTGAGGACTTTCCTCTTCCTAGTAATTCACCAGAAATTATCTTCACTGACCAGGCACGGTGGCTCACGCCTGTAATCCCAGCACTTTGGGAGGCTAAGGTGGGTGGATCATTTGATGTCAAGAGTTCGAGACCAGATTGGCCAACATGGTGAAACCACGTCTCTACTAGAAATACAAAAATTAACTGGGCATAGTGGCGCGTGCTTGTAATCCCAGCTAATCGGGAGGCTGAGGCAAGAAAATGGCTTGAACCCGGGAGGCGGAGGTTGCAGTGAGCAGAGATCAGATCGCACTACCATATTCCAGCATGGGTGACAGAGCCGACTCCATCTCAAGGAAAAAACAAAAACAAAAAACGTAATCTTCACCTTTTTGAGACAGAGTCTAGCTCTGTCGCCAGGCTGGAGTGCACTGGCCGGACCTTGGCTCACTGTAACCTCTGCCTCCGGGGATTAAGTGATTCTCCTGCCTCAGCCTCCCGAGTAGCTGGGACTACAGGCACGCGCCACTACACCCAGCTAGTTTTTGTATTTCTAGTAGAGACAGGGTTTTACCATGTTGGCCAGGGTGGTCTCAATCTCTTGACCTCGTGATCCGCCTGCCTCAGCCTCTGAAAGTGCTGGGACTACAGGCGTGAGCCACCACGCCTGGCCAGAGGTATCATCTTAAATAATCAAAACCAAAGTACTGATTAATGGCAGAAAGACTTTGTTTCTTAGAGTGTGTTTTTCAACTGTATTTTACCTGTAGTTTTTTTACAATGTACATGTCACCTATTGCACATGCCATCACTACCTTGCATTGTCGTTCAGAATTTGAAAAAATATTGTAAGTTGCATAATAACTATTTATCCCCACTTGGGTCCTTCTCTCACATGCCATTAGTAGCTTTCTCTTAATCAAAGGAAAATCAACTTATATATCTTTTATGACAAAACACATAGAAGAATTAGTGTAAAAGAAAAAGCCAAAAGAAGGTATGAATGGGAGCCAAGACATTTAACTGTCATTCCGGGACTCTCAACAGTCAATTCTGTCATGTTAGAAAAGTCTTAATTTCTTAGGTCTAACTTCATTTGCCTCTAAAATAAGGTTAAAAGAAATAATCTCAAAGTCTCTTTCTGCTCTGTGATTCTAAATGCCATCATTTTTTTGGTACAGTTATAATGTATCGTACATATTTAACAGAAAATAGCTGGTGTGAAACTTCTGGAGTATCTTAATAAGTAATAATTAAGGCAGACTGTATTGAAGTAGACTGCTTAATATGAAGTTCATTACCCTGCACTGTCACAGAATTCCATCCTTCAAAGCAATAAACTGGAAGATGAGAATTTGGTGAATATTTTAAAAACTTTTGATAGTGGATGGTGAAATAAATTCATATTATGCTGACGTGGAAAAGTTGTACATTATTTATAAAGTCAATAGGCAATATGAACAGATTTCAAAGTTATGAGAAAAGCTTAATACATGATTGAAAACCTATAATGCAAATGCAGATATAGTACCATATAAAGCTGCACAGTATTGTTATTACTACAGAACGTAATTTTAAGCAATTATTAAGACTGTGATGTTAAAATTACCCTTTCTACATGTTGTTAAAGCAGCACTATCCTTATTTTTTTTTTAAATGAAGATTATGAAGAAATAAACATAAAAATCCACTGACTCTGAATGGTTGATTAGAAACGCAAATATAAATTTACCTCATATTTAGATTTTTTAATGCTGTGGAATCCATAGAAAGAGACTTATCTGTCACTTAGGAGCCAAGAATTTGGTTTTGTTAAATTTCAAAGGCAGAGTAAATGAGCAGAACTAGTTCCCACTTGCATATATCACTGTTGATATACTGGACCTGAATTCAGAAACAAAATTTCCGATGTCTTTGAAAGACTCGATTTTTACTCCCAGTGGGGTCTAGCTGAGCAGTTCAATTAAAGATAGATCTGTCTGCTGGTGTATTTAAGCCACTGTTTATCCTACTGGGTTTCATAAAACTGGAGCACGTTCTATTATAAAGAATTTTATAGTCAATGGAAATAAAGTTTCTCTTTGCCAAAGATGGAAAACACTTTTAAAGTTAACTTCCAAAGGGTATTAAAAATCCATATTAATGAAAATATGGAAAGAATTTTATTCCATGAACCTTTCAACTCCATTTAAAACCATCCATATCATGGCATCTAATTATCACTCCTACAGCTCTTTTATTCTCCGTAGAAGTTAAAAGCAATTTACATAGATAACTCACTTTGACAGAGAAAATCATTTAAAAGAGGAAAAGAAACTGAGGCACACAAAAGTTAAGAAGTTTGGTCACTATTATACAACTGGTGATGCAAGAATGAAATTTATCACTTCGTATAGCAATAAGGTGATGGAGTTCAATCATATTCTCTCACTTAAATTCAGTGTGAACTTAGAAAACCACTTAGTATCTCTGAGCCTCATTAAGTGTAAAACTGAATAATCTGCCTCATTCAGGATTGCGACAAGGTTTAGGGGCATTGACATAATACATGTAAGAAACTTTGCTAAGTTCTTAAATGATGCTAATTTATATACTATGTTATTCATGCATCTGTTGCAGTCTCTGAAAGATCATTTATTCATTTGATAACTCAACCAAGAAACTTGAATGGCTCATGTATTACAGTACAATAAATGTACACGTATTCAGACCATACCCCCCGCTGTACTCTTTAATGCAACATCAACTCCAGGTACACACAGTGTGGTTGGATCATGAGAATGAAGCTGAATAGGGCTGATGCATTGCCTGGAACAAAAGGATAATGCAGTATAGGAAGGGAACACAGATAACCAATGAGGGGAGCCTGGGATCAAGACTAGAACATCAATTTCCATATATCAGGGGCATATATCAGTACAAAGGTATAGTTAGTGGACAGTGCAAAAAGCCAGAAATAGAGGTTAGCAGTAACAGGTTAGGAAAAAGGGCCTAACAGTTGAAGACATGGGGTTCCAGATGCAGGTGCTGAACCATCTAAATGTCAGGAGTTTTCTTATGGATGTTGGCTGCATGGCAGAGGGATAGCTCAGCTCAGTGAAAGTTACAGGATATTCTAGACAGTAGCAACTATGCATCATAAAACTGGAAAAAGATGAGAAAGCTTCTTTGATGCCTTTCAGCAGGAGATGATATGTAGTCTTTCACTCATTATTCCTAATTTTGTGATAGTATTAAATTATCAACGTCCAGCCTAAAGAGTTCTTCTAACCCTCCAGGGTTAGAGTGTTAATTGAAGCGTAATAAAAATATGTTGAACTTTGGTGATTTCCTTTTATGGTGTGAAAAATCACTACAAAAATGACCTTATATAACAGTGCTTATACAATTAAGTCAATATTTTTAACATTGATCTAAAATATGGGAAGGTTGATTTATTCATTTATTTTGCAAATGTGTATTGTCTATTACGTATTATATATGTGTATATATGCATATGTGTATATATTTATATATGTGTGTGTGTGTATGTGTGTGTGTGTGTGTATACATATATATATATATATCCTTTAAAAAAGATATACCAGAGCATACAGACTTTTAGCAAGACAATTTGGAAAGAGTTATCACACATGTGTCCCGTGCTTGGGTATGGAATGCTTTAGGGTAGTACAAAATAATATGATATATTAGGGAGGTATATCTGAGGGAGCTGATGTTTTCTAGGAGCTATATAAAAGAATATAGTGCACATAGAACTAGGAATATACACATATCAGCCACATTTTATAATTTTTAATTCCTTAGTGCTATGGGAAAATTTATGACCTTTCTACATTATTCAGTGGTAATAACAGCAGTATATAGAAATAAGCAAATGAAAGAAAACTGGTAATTTTTTTACTCCACTTTAAGTATGAAGAGTCCTTTAATAATCAACTTTCCATTTATGATAAATTTAGATTCAAACAAATCTATGAACTAAAAATCATAGCAATATATGAAAAGAAAAATTCTCAGTAATTACTTTTCACTAACCGAAGTATTATTTTTCTGAGATTCATATGTGTGTGCGAGATGAAGTAAAAGAATAATTAGGAGGTATCTATTCTGTCATTCCTGGTAACTGTTAGAACAAGGATTTTCCATATGGAGGTAAAGAGATACAGACGTTCAGAAAAGATTAAGAAAAATATAATCCTCAATTTAGGTTATATATATCAGTATAATCTACTGTATTTGATATATTTTATTCTTACTAATGCTATAGCATTGAGCACCTCCAGTCATCTGATTGTGTTCTCCAAATACCATTTCCCAATAAAAGAAACTAGACCTTCTAGGAGAAATGATTCATTTTAACTTTGTAGCTTGTCACAGCACACCATGAGGAAGCTGACACAGACTATTAGGGTCATTTTGAATGGCTCCAGGAGCCTACTTGAAGGCACTCACATGGCCAAAAGGAAAAAAATTGAGCTTCCAAAAGAATAATGATTGCAACTTATTGAACTGCAAATCTATCCATGTATTTAAATCCATAAATCACTTTTCTCACTAAGTAAATTGTTCATCTTCAAATAATTCAAAAGAACCAATTTGTTGATTTTGAACTGACAAAAAGGACGAATCAAGCATTTATCTTTTCTTTATGACATCTACCATTAGGTAGTTTAATAGCAGATTACGAGGATGTATTTCCTTTTAAGAGTACTCCAACTACCAAATAAAAAGATAAATGATAGATTAGAATATCACCAACTTGCAAACCTCATGTATTAATGGGTGTAGGTATTATCCCTCAATAGCTATTAACAACACAAAAAGAAACACAACCAGTCATTACCTCCTGAGGAAAGAATTCATCACCATCATCAAAGGAATCCAACCTGAGTCTGGTCAAGCCTCTGGATCCAGCTGCCAATGTGTGGGAAATACACAAGTTCTGGCAACATGTTGAACTCTAAACCTTATGTGTGTAATCAGAAAAATCCTAATCCAGACTGTGGGGATTTCTTTAGTCAAATAACTTAAGTTTTCAACAGATGAGTTTAAGAAAATGAAAGGAATGGAGGAAGACCGTGTAGATAAATAGGGATTAAACAGACGTATCTTTTTTTAAATTTTAGATTCAGGGGCTACATGTGCTTGTTACATGGATATATTGTGAAATGGTAGGGACTGGGCTTCTAGGGTATCCATTACCCAAACAGCGAACATTGTACCTGGTAGGTAATTTTTCAAATCCTCATTCCTTCCTCCCTCTTTCAGAGTTCCCAGAGCCTATTATTTCTATCTTCATGTCCATGTTTACTCATTGTTTAGCTCCCACTTAAAAGCGAGAATGTGCAATATTTGATTTGCTGCTTCAGAGTTAGTTCATTTACGATAATGGCTTCCAACTCCATTCAAGTTGCTGCAAAGGATATGATATCATTCTTTTTTATGGCTGCCTTGTGTTCCATGCTGATATACACGTATCACATTTGCTTTGTCTATTCAACCTTCAATAGACACTTAGGTTAGCTACATGATTTTCCTATTGTGAACAGTGCTATGATAAACATGAGTGCAGATATATTTTTAATATAATAATTTTTTTTTCATTTAAGTAGATACCCAGTAGGGGGACTGCTGGATTGAATGGTAGTTCTATTTTTAGTTCTTTGAGGTATCTCCATACTGTTTTCCATAAAGACTGAATTGATTTACATTTCTACCAACAATGTTTGACTGTTCCGTTTTCTCTGCATCCATGCTAATTTCTGCTGTTTGTTGACCACTTAATAAAAAACATTCTGACTGGCATTAAGATTATATCACAGTGTGGTTTTAACTTGCATTTCTTTCATGATTAGTGATATTGACCATTTTCTTAAGTGTTGGCTGCTTGTATTCTTTTTTGTGTGTGTGTGAAATGTGTATTCATGTCTTTTGCCCAGTTTCTAATGGGGTTGTTGGTTTTTTTTTTTTTTCCTTGTTGAGTTCTTATAGATTCTGGATACTAATCATTTATCTGAGTCATAATTTGCAAATATTTTCTCCCATTTAAAGTGACATATCTTTTTTTAATGTGCAAAACCAAACTTTATGAATGAACTTACGGGTACTACCAACTAAGTTAACTCAAGGAAGTAACAATTTAAATTCAGGAACATGGTTATGTATGGTTGGTGACAGAGGTTTGAGATTGGGATGAGGCACAGCTACTGAAGTCATTGCCAAAATTCTAGCTCTTGCCCTGGGTGGCAGTTACAAAAGTGCTTGTAATAATAATTCATTAAACAATAAAAATTTTTGTAATCTGTTTTGCTTGTATTACATTTATAAGGGTAAAAATGAAATAAACATCAAGTGGACACAGCCTATTACCAAAATATGTTATTAGTCTCGGCCACATTGTTCATTAGTATACGGTTGGTTAGCTATACACAGTTACTCTTATTTTTTAGATGATTAATGAAAATGTTAATCTCAAATATGTAACAATTTAAAATTCAGAAATGTTAAGATTGCTATTAAGAGCAGTATGTCAGACATAAAAGTAGAGATATCTTTAAATGAAATGTTTTGAGAAACTGGTACATGTTTCTTATATAATGCCATCTTGTGCTTATGCTTTTTCAGTACTCAACCTGCTTATTATTGGAAGACTAGATGAAACCAAAAATAATGGTTTCCACCAGACAGTCCAGCTTGTAGGAATCACTTCTGCTCTCTTGCAAACAAAGTCTCCTGCTGGCAGATACAGATTTTTCTCTTCAGAGTACCAGGGGGACAAGACTTCTTTTTTCTTTTCTTTTCTCTTCTGCAAGGTATCTTCAATTGTAATTCTTTCACTTATACTTGTTTAGTCAACTGCTGTCCTTAGGGAATGAGGCAAGAAATTTCCTTCCACATAGGTGTTTAATATATTAATATTAAAGGCTTTTCATATCAAGGCTTTGTTTGTTCTATGCATTTTCATTAAATGTTGTGCCTTTGGAATCAGAACCGAAAATTATAAATAAAATACATATGGTAATCATCTTTTTGGAAGTAAAAAATAACTCAGAAGAATTTATCACAAAATATATTTCTAGTAAAGCAAAGAAACAAAATCCAATTTCAATTTTTTTTCATTTCATAGTGTATTCATGTGTTAATTTTGTTACGAATCCTAGAATCACTTGTTATAAAAATAGGTGGAAAGTTTGGATATAACAAAAGTTTTGTTTGATATATTTCAAAAGTACTGCTACTGTTGTGGCCCACAGATGATAGGAAAAGGTCAATAAAAGAACACAGTGCTCATAAGTATGTCCTTTAAAAAAGTTGTTTTGTTTTACTGTGTATAACCATTGTTTCCATTTATTTTTCTCTAAGGACTATGTTTTACTTTAATTAACTTAACAATATTAATGTGGCATTTGTTACATTATATTTATATATAAATATATAAAGAATGCATATAGCCATTATGCATCATGGCTAAATCAGAACTATATCTATTATGTTACTGTGTAAACCAACCAAACTAGTAATTTCAATCACTAGATTTAATCAGAAGTAAACATTCTACCATCAGGCATTTAAACATAGACTTCTTGATGACAAAATCAACCTTACATTTCAGCAGGATTTTTTCCAGCTTTATAAAAATCTGTGGACAAATCAAAAGCTGTGCTAAAACAAAGAAGACAATGGATCCACAAAAATCTTCATCATATTTTTCCTCCCTTCAACTTTATGTCCTTTTGTTGTTTTCTAAACCATAAACGTATATTTACCATGTTTCCCAGTGCCTGACATTAAACACATGCTGGATAGTTGAAGCTTTAAGAGAAATGCCTTTGTGTTTGTTATCATTATGATCCAAATTACAGTTCTTAACACCGGCCTGATGATTAATTTTTAAAGAAGGAAATCATTTTTTTCCAAGTTCATGGTAATTAAGGGCAGCAATTATTTGCAATTTAAACAATCCAGATTAGGCTCACTAATGTTAAGATCATCTGAATAATGATATTAACCAGCGCATGTACTTTAATCAGTCATCACTGCTCATTAACAAATTGCAGAGCTCTGATTATTTAAATGTCCACTAGTTTATAAATTTAGCTTAATATTTTTCTATACATTGAAAACTCTTCTCTTTTGTGGTCATATTTTCTGCAAGAACTTATTTTATTACCTGGGGCTTAGTGATTCTATTCCCCTTAGTTCTGCTCTCAGGGGATCAATAATAGTAATGACATGTAACTGTGAAATTTGGTAGTTTTCTTAAATTCAGTAACTAAGATTGGCTTGATTCTATTATTAGTAAATTGCTACTTACAAAGAAATTAGGCATTTCACCCAGTGTTCCCAGGTTTTTAAGGCGATATATGCTAGTTCTAACTATAGTTAGGTCAGGCCACCCAAGAAATACAGTTGGTTATTTGGAACCTAAATAATGGCTATAAATGTATTCACTTCCAGTGTATGTTATTGCTATGATACTGAAAAGTCTGAGAAACCAGATAAAACCTCTCAAATATAACAAAGCCATTAAATTTATTCCAAAGGTATATGAGATTAACATATAACTCACTTCTGTTTTCATACTTTAAGGAGAGGGGAAATATGATGAAGGTTTTAGTGGGATCTCTGCCTTTTTAATTCCTGAGGCAGCTTTCAAATTGTCCATAATTACAAAGAAAAGCTAGGGAAAACATTGCTATTTTAAATGCAAATTCAATTTTCTGACCCAGAGGTCTATGTCTAAACACTTGATGGTAGAATGTTTACTTCTGACTAAACTTACAATTGAAATTGTTAGTTTGGTTGGCTTACACAGTAACAAAAGATATATTTGCGATCTTGTCATTATGTATAAATACTGTATCAGTTTATATTTTATCATGTCTAGTTATGACATAAAAATGACATTTGTATCCATACATAGCCTACTCTAACAGAAAACTTTCCTCACTATTATTTAGATTATATTATTGTCAAATATATTGATGGTACAGTGGGGTTGAACGTGGAAGGAGTGGAAGAGTGAATTGATGGTGGCTGTTTGGAAATCATTGCTTTTTCCTTGGACAAAATTATCTTCACACTCCCACAGGAGAATTATGGACCTGGAGGTAAAATGAGTATACTTTTTGCTTTCAGTTAAAAAATATCACACCTTTCTTCTTCATGCTACCTTTGTGCAATCAAATTTGTCTAAAGAGCCATTAAATGTTTTCCTCTTTCCAAATATAGGCACAGCATATATCCCCAATCACAACACATTTATAATGCTATTCCCAAGTTCCACTGGCAAAATCATGTATTAGTGTGCCTACCACTGAGAGTGGTGCCTTTCAATTAGGTGGCATGGCAGGGGGGAAGGGTAAATCAGCATTTCCATTTCCAGATAGCATCCTTAAGCTAACAGTGCTACTCAATATATTGCATCAGCCAGGAGGCTAAAACTGCTCAAAACTTTCTGGAAAATTTTAATTGTGACATTTTAAAATAGATCCCTAAGGAAGGAGTTACCTTTTTCTAATCATCTTTGCCACATAGATCTGAATTTAGTATCTTAAATGCAGAAGCAAACTGAACAGAGATAACGTCTGTGAAAAGCAACATGTCATACAGTAAGCAGCACTCTGCTCGATCCAGATCAATTGATCATATATTATCAATTCTTCACATTTTGGCCATCAGAAAGCTGCAGCTGGTAATTGTGTTTTCTGGTGTGTAACCTGAAGAAATGAGTATGTTTCAGCTATATATTTACAATATACAGCGGAAGTAGAAGTGACTATGACTGCCGTTTGGGTGATGGAAAGGAGATTTAGGCAGTGGGTTGAAGAGGTCATTTGCATGTTTGCTAAAATTCTTAAATAATCTGAGTTTAAAATTATACCAGTTTCATAAAAATAAACAAAACTTAGGGTCTCTTTAATGTAAGATATATTCAAAATGTTAAATTTCATTTGTATTTATCTACTACCCAAGATCTATAAACAAAGGGCCATATCTTTGAAATGAGTTCTGGATTGAAATTGTTACTCTTGATTTTGATAATTCACAATTTCTTGGAGTTTTTAATTTCCTCTCTGCATCCCATGTGAGCCTGTGTGCCTCACCAAATTCACAGGCCCAGGTACGAAAACGTATGTGAGAACAGTTTAGAAACATTAAAAGACCTAAACCTAACAAAAAACTATGAAGGAAATGATCCTTTTCAAGTTATCTGAAACATAACGTTTAATTAGGTAAAATGAGTTTTTTTCCTTAAAGATTAAGTTTGAGATGTTGATAAATATAAGTGGAGTCAATCAGAAGACACTGTAGGGGTGATTACCAGTCACAAGAGCTTGGGTCTGAACGTTCCAACTTACCTGGAGTTTGAAATCACTGCTATTGCCTGTCAGCGTTTTAAAACTTGTTCTACTTCTCTTCTTTCCCATTCTTCCCACCGATGTCAGACTAATGTACCTAAAACATGGTTTCATCATTTAAAAACCTGTACATGTCCCCTCTTATTTGTTGATGAATGAGCAGACTCAAGAGATTACTGACCAGCCAAAATCCCCTCATTTTTCCTAACAGTATTTATCTCCCTGACTTCCCAGCACAAACTCCAACAGTCTCCAA
The DNA here is from genome assembly GCF_000951045.1 of Mandrillus leucophaeus. Classification (NCBI taxonomy): domain Eukaryota; kingdom Metazoa; phylum Chordata; class Mammalia; order Primates; family Cercopithecidae; genus Mandrillus; species Mandrillus leucophaeus. The sequence continues at coordinate 1,601,063 of NW_012105675.1, read as the reverse complement.
TGGTCAATCTTCTTTACTACACACCATGCAGTTTACCACTTCCTACTTCCAGTCACTTCCTTTACGCCTCTTTCAGCATATTCCTGTGAACAACATGCTGGTTGCACTCTTCAGCGCTCTGAACTGACTTGAAATCATTTTGTTCTAAACTCTACTTTACTATATGAATAGTTTGTGAAATGCAGCACATCCTTTGAAATCAGAAACCTAAGCTTAAATCCCATTTGCCTACTTGTTACCCAGGAAACCTTGGCCAAGCCTTAGCCTGTTTATCAATACAAAATGAGGATGGCTTATCTTTACAAGTTGTTTGGAAAATTAAAAAGCACTAAGCACAGTAAATGGCATCCAATAAATTTTCAACAAATAGCGGCTTAAGCTCTGTTTATAATTATTGTTATCATTGTTGCATATTTTCTTATACAATGCTTTGTTCACTGATTGTTTTATGTAGAATACTTTTTTTTTTTTGAGATGGAGTTTTGTTCTTGTTGCCCAGGCTGGAGTGCAATGGTGCATTCTTGGCTCCCCACAACCTCCGCCTCCTGGTTTCAAGTGACCCTCCTGACTCAGCTTCCTGAGTAGTTGGGATTACAGGCATGCGCCACCATGCCTAATTTTTTGTATTTTTAGTAGAGACGGGGTTTCTCCATGTTGGTCAGGCTGGTCTCAAACTCCCGACCTCAGGTAATCTGCCCACCTCGGCCTCGCAAAGAGCTGGGATTACACCAACACCGGTGCCTGGCCAGTTTGATGCAGAATACTTTTTGCCTTTTGCCTCTGTGGTGTGTTCTCAGCTCACCACAACCTCCGCCTCCTGGTTTCAAGCGACTCTCCTACCTCAGCCTCTCGAGTAATTGGGATTAGAGGCATGTGCCACCACGTCAGATTTTTGTATTTTTAGTGGAGACGGGGTTTCTCCGTGTTGGTCAGGCTGGTCTTGAACTCCCAACCTCAGGTAATCTGCCTGCCTCAGCCTCCCAAAGAGCTAGGATTACTGGCATGAGCCACCACACCTGGCCAGTTTTATGTAGAACACTTCTTGCCTTTTGTCTCATGTATATCATGTCTGGTACATCTTGGGTTGTTTCCTGTTTTTCCAGGTTGTAGGCAAAACAATTCAAAGTCGTCCACATTCGAATCCTGAAATATTTGACTATGTTAGGCCACGTGAAAAAAGGAATTAAAATTGAATTTGTAACTAAGGCTGTTAATCAGATGATCTTATAATAGAGAGATTCTACTGGATTATCCAAGTGAACCCAATGTAAGTATAAGGGCCCTCAAAAGTAGAAGGGGAAGGCAGAAGAGTCAGAAGGAGAGATGTGATGATGGAACCAAAGTCAGAGAGATGCTATGCTAGCTTTTAAGATGGAAGAAAAAGATCGGAAGCTAAGAACTGTGGGCAGCTGCCAGAAACTGGAAAATCTAAGAACACTGATTTTCTCCTGGAGCCTCCATAATGGAATGCAGTCCCACCAACACCTTGCTTTCGCTCTGCAAGACCTGTATTGGAATGATCAACAGAATTTTAAGATAATACATTTGCTCTTGTTTAAGCCTCTACGTTTTTGATAATTTGTCAAAACAGCCAAAGAAACCTCATGTACTCTGGTTCTTTATGATAGAATCCAGCATGGTACTGGCACATACCAGGTACTCAACAAATACATGTTTACTTAAAAACAAATCCTTATGCTGCTTCTTTGCCATGCTTAAAGAAGAAAATAATACGAAGGGTGGGAAAGATAGGTCTTGAAGCTGGACAACAGTGATCTTGACTGCAAGATGCAACATGTTTATTGCTCTTTCTTTAAAACAGAATTAGTTCAAAGGACACAAGCTTTGAAGTCACCCATATCAAGTCTGGAATTCCAGGTTTCCTTCTAAATAACTGGACAACCCTTTGGGATTGAAGTGTTCTTCAATATAGTCTATGTGAACAGTTGCATTACCTTATATAGTTTCCACACACCTGAAATTGTAAACACCTCCAACTATCTGTACAAGTTCAAATAACCCATGTGTGTCTGTCTCTCAGGTGACCATCTATCTGTACAAAGATGTTGTGGAAAGGGATGAAGAGGGGTTGGTAAGTATTGACTATAATGTGCCTCTCGATGAAGAGAAATGTCCACAAGGGAGGAGTGTCCAAGCTGCTGAAATGTAGTCTGACCTAAGTGCCCATGGGCTAAGCCAGCAGGTGTCAGCACCCCGCAACACTTCCTCATAATGGTCATAGTAGCAAATAAGTAATCCTGAGTCAGATTCACATAACAGTAGAATTTTACTTGACTCATTTTAGCACTAGTTCCTAAACTTCAGCTCTGAAGGTGTTATTAAGTGGCTCGGAGTCAGAAGATGTATGTTTTAGTATCAAGTGTTCCAAAAGCTTAAATCTACCAGGCATAGCAGACACTTTGAGTTTTGGGAAGACTTGAGACACACCAGGAAAAAGAACCTGGACTTCTTTGAGCCTCAGTTTTCTCAGCAGGAAATTATGATAAAAATGGCTTTCTTGCAGATTGTATTGCAAATTAAAATATATAAGTATATAATAATGTTGCAAGTACAAGGTTAGTAATTAATAATTTAAAAAGCTTTCATTTTAAATGGAATAAATACTAAATACCCAGGAGAAGATACCACTATTCTGTACCTTAGAAAATGTTCCAAGTAACTAGTGAGCTGTGTCATTCCCCAAATTCTCTTTCTGTTGGGGGAAAAAAGTATGGGTTATTGGTTTTCTCTACTCAGAAGTACACTAGAGAGCAAAAACATTCTTGACAAGTCACTTGGAAAACACCCAAATAGTCTGTGAGATTACATTTCCTCTTATTAAAAAATTGTATCTGACTGGGTGCAGTGACTCGTGCCCGTAATCCCAGCACTTTGGGAGGCCGAGGCGGGCGGATCACGAAGTCAGGAGATGGAGA